>NW_028123868.1:0-600000 GCF_965194805.1 Balaenoptera borealis
ACCCTAACCCTAACCCTAACCCTAACCCTAACCCTAACCCTAACCCTAACCCTAACCCTAACCCTAACCCTAACCCTAACCCTAACCTAACCCTAACCCTAACCCTAACCCTAACCCTAACCCTAACCCTAACCCTAACCCTAACCCTAACCCTAACCCTAACCCTAACCCTAACCCTAACCCTAACCCTAACCCTAACCCTAACCCTAACCCTAACCCTAACCCTAACCCTAACCCTAACCCTAACCCTAACCCTAACCCTAACCCTAACCCTAACCCTAACCCTAACCCTAACCCTAACCCTAACCCTAACCCTAACCCTAACCCTAACCCTAACCCTAACCTACCCCAAATAATATTCCTTTACGTGCTAAGGGGTATCTAGAGAGTGGGATAGGTTTAATAACTACCCTAACCCTAACGCGTACCCTAACCCTAACCCCTACCCTAACCCTAACACGTACCCTAATCCTAACCCGTACCCTAAACCGAGCCCTAACCCTAACCCTAACCCTAACCCGTACCCTAACCCGTACCCTAACCCGTACCCTAACCCGTACCCTAACCCGTACCCTAACCCGTACCCTAACCCCTAACCCTAACCCTAACCCGTACCCTAACCCGTACCCTAACCCGTACCCTAACCCGTACCCTAACCCGTACCCTAACCCGTACCCTAACCCTAACCCGTACCCTAACCCTAACCCTAACCCTAACCCTAACCCTAACCCGTACCCTAACCCGTACCCTAACCCTAACCCTAACCCTAACCCTAACCCGTACCCTAACCCGTACCCTAACCCTAACCCTAACCCGTACCCTAACCCTAACCCGTACCCTAACCCTAACCCTAACCCTAACCCGTACCCTAACCCTAACCCTAACCCGTACCCTAACCCTAACCCTAACCCGTACCCTAACCCTAACCCTAACCCTAACCCGTACCCTAACCCGTACCCTAACCCGTACCCTAACCCTAACCCTAACCCGTACCCTAACCCTAACCCTAACCCTAACCCGTACCCTAACCCGTACCCTAACCCGTACCCTAACCCTAACCCTAACCCGTACCCTAACCCTAACACGTACCCTAACCCGTACCCTAACCCTAACCCGTACCCTAACCCTAACCCTAACCCTAACCCTAACACGTACCCTAACCCGTACCCTAACCCTAACACGTACCCTAACCCTAACACGTACCCTAACCCGTACCCTAACCCTAACACGTACCCTAACCCTAACACGTACCCTAACCCTAACACGTACCCTAACCCTAACCCTAACACGTACCCTAACACGTACCCTAACCCTAACACGTACCCTAACCCTAACCCTAACCCTAACACGTACCCTAACCCTAACCCTAACACGTACCCTAACCCTAACACGTACCCTAACCCTAACCCTAACACGTACCCTAACCCTAACACGTACCCTAACCCTAACACGTACCCTAACCCTAACACGTACCCTAACCCTAACCCTAACACGTACCCTAACCCTAACACGTACCCTAACCCTAACCCTAACCCTAACCCTAACCCTAACACGTACCCTAACCCTAACCCTAACCCTAACCCTAACCCTAACCCTAACCCTAACCCTAACCCTAACCCTAACACGTACCCTAACCCTAACCCTAACCCTAACCCTAACCCTAACCCTAACCCTAACACGTACCCTAACCCTAACACGTACCCTAACCCTAACCCTAACCCTAACCCTAACCCTAACCCTAACCCTAACCCTAACCCTAACACGTACCCTAACCCTAACCCTAACCCTAACGCGTACCCTAACCCTAACCCTAACCCTAACCCTAACCCTAACCCTAACCCTAACACGTACCCTAACCCTAACGCGTACCCTAACCCTAACCCCTACCCTAACCCTAACACGTACCCTAATCCTAACCCGTACCCTAAACCGAGCCCTAACCCTAACACTAACCCTAACCCTAACCCTAACCCATACCCTACGCCGTACCCGCACCCCTCCCCGAACCCGTAACCTAAGCCGTACCCTAAGCCTATCCCTAAGCCTAACCCTAACCCTAGGCTACCCTTGACTGCTTCTGCCTCCAATAGATTTCCTAAGCACTACTGTTTTAAGGAACAGCTTAAAAAGAGAATCCTAATGTGATTTCTTTATAATGGGTGTGTTCCTTATCTTATCCTAGTGTCTAAACTCTTCTCCATGGCTGCACGCCCAAATAATATTCCCTTACGTGCTAAGGGGTATCTAGAGAGTGGGATAGGTTTAATAACTACCCTAACCCTAACGCGTACCCTAACCCTAACCCCTACCCTAACCCTAACACGTACCCTAATCCTAACCTGTACCCTAAACCGAGCCCTAACCCTAACACTAACCCTAACCCTAACCCTAACCCATACCCTACGCCGTACCCGCACCCCTCCCTGAACCCGTACCCTAAGCCGTACCCTAAGCCTAACCCTAAGCCTAACCCTAACCCTAGGCTACCCTTGACTGCTTCTGCCTCCAATAGATTTCCTAAGCACTAGTGTTTTAAGGAACAGCTTAAAAAGAGAATCCTAAAGTGATTTCTTTATAATGGGTGTGTTCCTTATCTTATCCTAGTGTCTAAACTCTTCTCCATGGCTGGACCCCCAAATAATATTCCTTTACGTGCTAAGGGGTATCTAGAGAGTGGGATAGGTTTACTAACTACCCTAACCCTAACGCGTACCCTAACCCTAACCCCTACCCTAACCCTAACACGTACCCTAATCCTAACCCGTACGCTAAACCGATCCCTAACCCTAACACTAACCCTAACCCAAACCCTAACCCATACCCTACGCCATACCCGAAACCCTCCCTGAACCCGTACCCTAAGCCGTACCCTAAGCCTAACCCTAAGCCTAACCCTAACCCTAGGCTACCCTTGACTGCTTCTGCCTCCAATAGATTTCCTAAGCACTAGTGTTTTAAGGAACAGCTGAAAAAGAGAATCCTAATGTGATTTCTTTATAATGGGTGTGTTCCTTATCTTATCCTAGTGTCTAAACTCTTCTCCATGGCTGCACCCCCAAATAATATTGCCTTACGTGCTAAGGGGTATCTAGAGAGTGGGATAGGTTTAATAACTACCCTAACCCTAATGCGTACTCTATCCCTAACCCCTACCCTAACACTAACACGTACCCTAATCCTAACCCGTACCCTAAACCGAGCCCTAACCCTAACACTAACACTAACCCTAACCCTAACCCATACCCTACGCCGTACCTGAACCCCTCCCCAAACCCGTACCCTAAGCCGTACCCTAAGCCTAACCCTAAGCCTAACACTAACCCTAGGCTACCCTTGACTGCTTCTGCCTCCAATAGATTTCCTAAGCACTAGTGTTTTAAGCAACAGCTTAAAAAGAGAATCCTAATGTGATTTCTTTATAATGGGTGTGTTCCTTATCTTATCCTAGTGTCTAAACTCTTCTCCATGGCTGCACCCCCAAATAATATTGCCTTACGTGCTAAGGGGTATCTAGAGAGTGGGCTAGGTTTAATAACTACCCTAACCCTAATGCGTACTCTAACCCTAACCCCTACTCTAACACTAACACGTACCCTAATCCTAACCCGTACCCTAAACAGAGCCCTAACCCTAACACTAACCCTAACCCTAACCCATACTCTACGCCGTACCTGAACCCCTCCCCAAACCCGTACCCTAAGCCGTACCCTAAGCCTAACCCTAAGCCTAACACTAACCCTAGGCTACCCTTGACTGCTTCTGCCTCCAATAGATTTCCTAAGCACTAGTGTTTTAAGCAACAGCTTAAAAAGAGAATCCTAATGTGATTTCTTTATAATGGGTGTGTTCCTTATCTTATCCTAGTGTCTAAACTCTTCTCCATGGCTGGACCCTCAAATAATATTCCTTTACGTGCTAAGGGGTATCTAGAGAGTGGGATAGGTTTAATAACTACCCTAACCCTAACGCGTACCCTAACCCTAACCCCTACCCTAACCCTAACACGTACCCTAATCCTAACCCGTACCCTAAACCGAGCCCTAACCCTAACACTAACCCTAACCCTAACCGTAACCCATACCCTACGCCGTACCCGCACCCCTCCCCGAACCCGTACCCTAAGCCTAACCCTAAGCCTAACCCTAACCCTAGGCTACCCTTGACTGCTTCTGCCTCCAATAGATTTCCTAAGCACTACTGTTTTAAGGAACAGCTTAAAAAGAGAATCCTAATGTGATTTCTTTATAATGGGTGTGTTCCTTATCTTATCCTAGTGTCTAAACTCTTCTATATGGCTGCACCCCCAAATAATATTCCCTTACGTGCTAAGGGGTATCTAGAGAGTGGGATAGGTTTAATAACTACCCTAACCCTAACGCGTACCCTAACCGTAACCCCTACCCTAACCCTAACATGTACCCTAATCCTAACCTGTACCCTAAACCGAGCCCTAACCCTAACACTAACCCTAACCCTAACCCTAACCCATACCCTACGCCGTACCCGCACCCCTCCCCGAACCCGTACCCTAAGCCATACCCTAAACCTAACCCTAAGCCTAACCCTAACCCTAGGCTACCCTTGACTGCTTCTGCCTCCAATTGATTTCCTAAGCAGTAGTTTTTTAAGGAACAGCTTAAAAAGAGAATCCTAATGTGATTTCTTTATAATGGGTGTGTTCCTTATCTTATCCTAGTGTCTAAACTCTTCTCCATGGCTGGACCCCCAAATAATATTCCTTTACGTGCTAACGGGGAGCTAGAGAGTGGGATAGGTTTACTAACTACCCTAGCCCTAACGCGTAACCTAACCCTAACCCCTACCCTAACCCTAACACGTACCCTAGTCCTAACCCGAACCCTAAACCGAGCCCTAACCCTAACACTAACCCAAACCCTAACCCTAACCCATACCCTACGCCGTACACGAACACCTCCCCGAACCCATACCCCAAGCCGTACCCTAACCCTAACCCTAAGCCTAACCCTAACCCTAGGCTACCCTTGACTGCTTCTGCCTCCAATAGATTTCCTAAGCACTAGTGTTTTAAGAACAGCTTAAAAAGAGAATCCTAAAGTGATTTCTTTATAATGGGTGTGTTCCTTATCTTATCCTAGTGTCTAAACTCTTCTCCATGGCTGGACCCCCAAATAATATTCCTTTACGTGCTAAGGGGTATCTAGAGAGTGGGATAGGTTTAATAACTACCCTAACCCTAACGCGTACCCTAACCCTAACCCCTACCCTAACCCTAACACGTACCCTAATCCTAACCCGTACCCTAAACCGAGCCCTAACCCTAACACTAACCCTAACCCTAACCCTAACCCATACCCTACGCCGTACCCGAAACCCTCCCCGAACCCGTACCCTAAGCCGTACCCTAAGCCTAACCCTAAGCCTAACACTAACCCTAGGCTACCCTTGACTGCTTCTGCCTCCAATAGATTTCCTAAGCACTAGTGTTTTAAGCAACAGCTTAAAAAGAGAATCCTAATGTGATTTCTTTATAATGGGTGTGTTCCTTATCTTATCCTAGTGTCTAAACTCTTCTCCATGGCTGGACCCCCAAATAATATTCCTTTACGTGCTAAGGGGTATCTAGAGAGTGGGATAGGTTTACTAACTACCCTAACCCTAACGCGTACCCTAACCCTAACCCCTACCCTAACCCTAACACGTACCCTAATCCTAACCCGTACGCTAAACCGATCCCTAACCCTAACACTAACCCTAACCCAAACCCTAACCCATACCCTACGCCATACCCGAAACCCTCCCTGAACCCGTACCCTAAGCCGTACCCTAAGCCTAACCCTAAGCCTAACCCTAACCCTAGGCTACCCTTGACTGCTTCTGCCTCCAATAGATTTCCTAAGCACTAGTGTTTTAAGGAACAGCTTAAAAAGAGAATCCTAATGTGATTTCTTTATAATGGGTGTGTTCCTTATCTTATCCTAGTGTCTAAACTCTTCTCCATGGCTGCACCCCCAAATAATATTGCCTTACGTGCTAAGGGGTATCTAGAGAGTGGGATAGGTTTAATAACTACCCTAACCCTAATGCGTACTCTATCCCTAACCCCTACCCTAACACTAACACGTACCCTAATCCTAACCCGTACCCTAAACCGAGCCCTAACCCTAACACTAACACTAACCCTAACCCTAACCCATACCCTACGCCGTACCTGAACCCCTCCCCGAACCCGTACCCTAAGCCGTACCCTAAGCCTAACCCTAAGCCTAACACTAACCCTAGGCTACCCTTGACTGCTTCTGCCTCCAATAGATTTCCTAAGCACTAGTGTTTTAAGCAACAGCTTAAAAAGAGAATCCTAATGTGATTTCTTTATAATGGGTGTGTTCCTTATCTTATCCTAGTGTCTAAACTCTTCTCCATGGCTGCACCCCCAAATAATATTGCCTTACGTGCTAAGGGGTATCTAGAGAGTGGGCTAGGTTTAATAACTACCCTAACCCTAATGCGTACTCTAACCCTAACCCCTACTCTAACACTAACACGTACCCTAATCCTAACCCGTACCCTAAACAGAGCCCTAACCCTAACACTAACCCTAACCCTAACCCATACTCTACGCCGTACCTGAACCCCTCCCCAAACCCGTACCCTAAGCCGTACCCTAAGCCTAACCCTAAGCCTAACACTAACCCTAGGCTACCCTTGACTGCTTCTGCCTCCAATAGATTTCCTAAGCACTAGTGTTTTAAGCAACAGCTTAAAAAGAGAATCCTAATGTGATTTCTTTATAATGGGTGTGTTCCTTATCTTATCCTAGTGTCTAAACTCTTCTCCATGGCTGGACCCTCAAATAATATTCCTTTACGTGCTAAGGGGTATCTAGAGAGTGGGATAGGTTTAATAACTACCCTAACCCTAACGCGTACCCTAACCCTAACCCCTACCCTAACCCTAACACGTACCCTAATCCTAACCCGTACCCTAAACCGAGCCCTAACCCTAACACTAACCCTAACCCTAACCGTAACCCATACCCTACGCCGTACCCGCACCCCTCCCCGAACCCGTACCCTAAGCCGTACCCTAAGCCTAACCCTAAGCCTAACCCTAACCCTAGGCTACCCTTGACTGCTTCTGCCTCCAATAGATTTCCTAAGCACTACTGTTTTAAGGAACAGCTTAAAAAGAGAATCCTAATGTGATTTCTTTATAATGGGTGTGTTCCTTATCTTATCCTAGTGTCTAAACTCTTCTATATGGCTGCACCCCCAAATAATATTCCCTTACGTGCTAAGGGGTATCTAGAGAGTGGGATAGGTTTAATAACTACCCTAACCCTAACGCGTACCCTGACCGTAACCCCTACCCTAACCCTAACATGTACCCTAATCCTAACCTGTACCCTAAACCGAGCCCTAACCCTAACACTAACCCTAACCCTAACCCTAACCCATACCCTACGCCGTACCCGCACCCCTCCCCGAACCCGTACCCTAAGCCATACCCTAAACCTAACCCTAAGCCTAACCCTAACCCTAGGCTACCCTTGACTGCTTCTGCCTCCAATTGATTTCCTAAGCAGTAGTTTTTTAAGGAACAGCTTAAAAAGAGAATCCTAATGTGATTTCTTTATAATGGGTGTGTTCCTTATCTTATCCTAGTGTCTAAACTCTTCTCCATGGCTGGACCCCCAAATAATATTCCTTTACGTGCTAACGGGGAGCTAGAGAGTGGGATAGGTTTACTAACTACCCTAGCCCTAACGCGTAACCTAACCCTAACCCCTACCCTAACCCTAACACGTACCCTAATCCTAACCCGAACCCTAAACCGAGCCCTAACCCTAACACTAACCCAAACCCTAACCCTAACCCATACCCTACGCCGTACACGAACACCTCCCCGAACCCATACCCCAAGCCGTACCCTAACCCTAACCCTAAGCCTAACCCTAACCCTAGGCTACCCTTGACTGCTTCTGCCTCCAATAGATTTCCTAAGCACTAGTGTTTTAAGAACAGCTTAAAAAGAGAATCCTAAAGTGATTTCTTTATAATGGGTGTGTTCCTTATCTTATCCTAGTGTCTAAACTCTTCTCCATGGCTGGACCACCAAATAATATTCCTTTACGTGCTAAGGGGTATCTAGAGAGTGGGATAGGTTTAATAACTACCCTAACCCTAACGCGTACCCTAACCCTAACCCCTACCCTAACCCTAACACGTACCCTAATCCTAACCCGTACCCTAAACCGAGCCCTAACCCTAACACTAACCCTAACCCTAACCCTAACCCATACCCTACGCCGTACCCGAAACCCTCCCCGAACCCGTACCCTAAGCCGTACCCTAAGCCTAACCCTAAGCCTAACACTAACCCTAGGCTACCCTTGACTGCTTCTGCCTCCAATAGATTTCCTAAGCACTAGTGTTTTAAGCAACAGCTTAAAAAGAGAATCCTAATGTGATTTCTTTATAATGGGTGTGTTCCTTATCTTATCCTAGTGTCTAAACTCTTCTCCATGGCTGGACCCCCAAATAATATTCCTTTACGTGCTAAGGGGTATCTAGAGAGTGGGATAGGTTTACTAACTACCCTAACCCTAACGCGTACCCTAACCCTAACCCCTACCCTAACCCTAACCCGTACCCTAATCCTAACCCGTACACTAAACCGATCCCTAACCCTAACACTAACCCTAACCCAAACCCTAACCCATACCCTACGCCATACCCGAAACCCTCCCCGAACCCGTACCCTAAGCCGTACCCTAAGCCTAACCCTAAGCCTAACCCTAACCCTAGGCTACCCTTGACTGCTTCTGCCTCCAATAGATTTCCTAAGCACTAGTGTTTTAAGGAACAGCTGAAAAAGAGAATCCTAATGTGATTTCTTTATAATGGGTGTGTTCCTTATCTTATCCTAGTGTCTAAACACTTCTCCATGGCTGCACCCCCAAATAATATTGCCTTACGTGCTAAGGGGTATCTAGAGAGTGGGATAGGTTTAATAACTACCCTAACCCTAATGCGTACTCTAACCCTAACCCCTACTCTAACACTAACACGTACCCTAATCCTAACCCGTACCCTAAACCGAGCCCTAACCCTAACACTAACACTAGCCCTAACCCTAACCCATACCCTATGCCGTACCTGAACCCCTCCCCAAACCCGTACCCTAAGCCGTACCCTAAGCCTAACCCTAAGCCTAACACTAACCCTAGGCTACCCTTGACTGCTTCTGCCTCCAATAGATTTCCTAAGCACTAGTGTTTTAAGCAACAGCTTAAAAAGAGAATCCTAATGTGATTTCTTTATAATGGGTGTGTTCCTTATCTTATCCTAGTGTCTAAATTCTTCTCCATTGCTGGAACCCCAAATAATATTCCTTTACGTGCTAAGGGGTATCTAGAGAGTGGGATAGGTTTAATAACTACCCTAACCCTAACGCGTACCCTAACCCTAACCCCTACCCTAACCCTAACACGTACCCTAATCCTAACCCGTACCCTAAACCGAGCCCTAACCCTAACACTAACCCTAACCCTAACCCTAACCCATACCCTACGCCGTACCCGCACCCCTCCCCGAACCCGTAACCTAAGCCGTACCCTAAGCCTAACCCTAAGCCTAACCCTAACCCTAGGCTACCCTTGACTGCTTCTGCCTCCAATAGATTTCCTAAGCACTACTGTTTTAAGGAACAGCTTAAAAAGAGAATCCTAATGTGATTTCTTTATAATGGGTGTGTTCCTTATCTTATCCTAGTGTCTAAACTCTTCTCCATGGCTGCACGCCCAAATAATATTCCCTTACGTGCTAAGGGGTATCTAGAGAGTGGGATAGGTTTAATAACTACCCTAACCCTAACGCGTACCCTAACCCTAACCCCTACCCTAACCCTAACACGTACCCTAATCCTAACCTGTACCCTAAACCGAGCCCTAACCCTAACACTAACCCTAACCCTAACCCTAACCCATACCCTACGCCGTACCCGCACCCCTCCCTGAACCCGTACCCTAAGCCGTACCCTAAGCCTAACCCTAAGCCTAACCCTAACCCTAGGCTACCCTTGACTGCTTCTGCCTCCAATAGATTTCCTAAGCACTAGTGTTTTAAGGAACAGCTTAAAAAGAGAATCCTAAAGTGATTTCTTTATAATGGGTGTGTTCCTTATCTTATCCTAGTGTCTAAACTCTTCTCCATGGCTGGACCCCCAAATAATATTCCTTTACGTGCTAAGGGGTATCTAGAGAGTGGGATAGGTTTAATAACTACCCTAACCCTAACGCGTACCCTAACCCTAACCACTACCCTAACCCTAACACGTACCCTAATCCTAACCCGTACCCTAAACCGAGCCCTAACCCTAACACTAACCCTAACCCTAACCCATACCCTACGCCGTACCCGAAACCCTCCCCGAACCCGTACCCTAAGCCGTACCCTAAGCCTAACCCTAAGCCTAACCTTACCCTAGGCTACCCTTGACTGCTTCTGCCTCCAATAGATTTCCTAAGCACTAGTGTTTTAAGCAACAGCTTAAAAAGAGAATCCTAATGTGATTTCTTTATAATGGGTGTGTTCCTTATCTTATCCTAGTGTCTAAACTCTTCTCCATGGCTGGACCCCCAAATAATACTCCTTTACGTGCTAAGGGGTATCTAGAGAGTGGGATAGGTTTAATAACTACCCTAACCCTAACGCGTACCCTAACCCTAACCCCTACCCTAACCCTAACACGTACCCTAATCCTAACCCGTACCCTAAACCGAGCCCTAACCCTAACACTAACCCTAACCCTAACCCTAACCCATACCCTACGCCGTACCCGAAACCCTCCCCGAACCCGTACCCTAAGCCGTACCCTAAGCCTAACCCTAAGCCTAACACTAACCCTAGGCTACCCTTGACTGCTTCTGCCTCCAATAGATTTCCTAAGCACTAGTGTTTTAAGCAACAGCTTAAAAAGAGAATCCTAATGTGATTTCTTTATAATGGGTGTGTTCCTTATCTTATCCTAGTGTCTAAACTCTTCTCCATGGCTGGACCCCCAAATAATATTCCTTTACGTGCTAAGGGGTATCTAGAGAGTGGGATAGGTTTACTAACTACCCTAACCCTAACGCGTACCCTAACCCTAACCCCTACCCTAACCCTAACCCGTACCCTAATCCTAACCCGTACACTAAACCGATCCCTAACCCTAACACTAACCCTAACCCAAACCCTAACCCATACCCTACGCCATACCCGAAACCCTCCCCGAACCCGTACCCTAAGCCGTACCCTAAGCCTAACCCTAAGCCTAACCCTAACCCTAGGCTACCCTTGACTGCTTCTGCCTCCAATAGATTTCCTAAGCACTAGTGTTTTAAGGAACAGCTGAAAAAGAGAATCCTAATGTGATTTCTTTATAATGGGTGTGTTCCTTATCTTATCCTAGTGTCTAAACACTTCTCCATGGCTGCACCCCCAAATAATATTGCCTTACGTGCTAAGGGGTATCTAGAGAGTGGGATAGGTTTAATAACTACCCTAACCCTAATGCGTACTCTAACCCTAACCCCTACTCTAACACTAACACGTACCCTAATCCTAACCCGTACCCTAAACCGAGCCCTAACCCTAACACTAACACTAGCCCTAACCCTAACCCATACCCTATGCCGTACCTGAACCCCTCCCCAAACCCGTACCCTAAGCCGTACCCTAAGCCTAACCCTAAGCCTAACACTAACCCTAGGCTACCCTTGACTGCTTCTGCCTCCAATAGATTTCCTAAGCACTAGTGTTTTAAGCAACAGCTTAAAAAGAGAATCCTAATGTGATTTCTTTATAATGGGTGTGTTCCTTATCTTATCCTAGTGTCTAAATTCTTCTCCATTGCTGGAACCCCAAATAATATTCCTTTACGTGCTAAGGGGTATCTAGAGAGTGGGATAGGTTTACTAACTACCCTAACCCTAACGCGTACCCTAACCCTAACCCCTACCCTAAACCTAACACGTACCCTAATCCTAACCGTACCCTAAACCGAGCCCTAACCCTAACACTAACCCTAACCCTAACCGTAACCCATACCCTACGCCGCACCCGAAACCCTCCCCGAACCCGTACCCTAAGCCGTACCCTAAGCCTAACCCTAACCCTACGCTACCCTTGACTGCTTCTGCCTCCAATAGATTTCCTAAGCACTAGTGTTTTAAGGAACAGCTTAAAAAGAGAATCCTAATGTGATTTCTTTATAATGGGTGTGTTCTTTATCTTATCCTAGTGTCTAAACTCTTCTCCATGGCTGGACCCTCAAATAATATTCCTTTACGTGCTAAGGGGTATCTAGAGAGTGGGATAGGTTTAATAACTACCCTAACCCTAACGCGTACCCTAACCCTAACCCCTACCCTAACCCTAACACGTACCCTAATCCTAACCCGTACCCTAAACCGAGCCCTAACCCTAACACTAACCCTAACCCTAACCCTAACCCATACCCTACGCCGTACCCGCACCCCTCCCCGAACCCGTAACCTAAGCCGTACCCTAAGCCTAACCCTAAGCCTAACCCTAACCCTAGGCTACCCTTGACTGCTTCTGCCTCCAATAGATTTCCTAAGCACTACTGTTTTAAGGAACAGCTTAAAAAGAGAATCCTAATGTGATTTCTTTATAATGGGTGTGTTCCTTATCTTATCCTAGTGTCTAAACTCTTCTCCATGGCTGCACGCCCAAATAATATTCCCTTACGTGCTAAGGGGTATCTAGAGAGTGGGATAGGTTTAATAACTACCCTAACCCTAACGCGTACCCTAACCCTAACCCCTACCCTAACCCTAACACGTACCCTAATCCTAACCTGTACCCTAAACCGAGCCCTAACCCTAACACTAACCCTAACCCTAACCCTAACCCATACCCTACGCCGTACCCGCACCCCTCCCTGAACCCGTACCCTAAGCCGTACCCTAAGCCTAACCCTAAGCCTAACCCTAACCCTAGGCTACCCTTGACTGCTTCTGCCTCCAATAGATTTCCTAAGCACTAGTGTTTTAAGGAACAGCTTAAAAAGAGAATCCTAAAGTGATTTCTTTATAATGGGTGTGTTCCTTATCTTATCCTAGTGTCTAAACTCTTCTCCATGGCTGGACCCCCAAATAATATTCCTTTACGTGCTAAGGGGTATCTAGAGAGTGGGATAGGTTTAATAACTACCCTAACCCTAACGCGTACCCTAACCCTAACCACTACCCTAACCCTAACACGTACCCTAATCCTAACCCGTACCCTAAACCGAGCCCTAACCCTAACACTAACCCTAACCCTAACCCATACCCTACGCCGTACCCGAAACCCTCCCCGAACCCGTACCCTAAGCCGTACCCTAAGCCTAACCCTAAGCCTAACCTTACCCTAGGCTACCCTTGACTGCTTCTGCCTCCAATAGATTTCCTAAGCACTAGTGTTTTAAGGAACAGCTTAAAAAGAGAATCCTAATGTGATTTCTTTATAATGGGTGTGTTCCTTATCTTATCCTAGTGTCTAAACTCTTCTCCATTGCTGCACCCCCAAATAATATTGCCTTACGTGCTAAGGGGTATCTAGAGAGTGGGATAGGTTTAATAACTACCCTAACCCTAATGCGTACTCTAACCCTAACCCCTACCCTAACACTAACACGTACCCTAATCCTAACCCGTACCCTAAACCGAGCCCTAACCCTAACACTAACACTAACCCTAACCCTAACCCATACCCTACGCCGTACCTGAACCCCTCCCCAAACCCGTACCCTAAGCCGTACCCTAAGCCTAACCCTAAGCCTAACACTAACCCTAGGCTACCCTTGACTGCTTCTGCCTCCAATAGATTTCCTAAACACTAGTGTTTTAAGAACAGCTTAAAAAGAGAATCCTAAAGTGATTTCTTTATAATGGGTGTGTTCCTTATCTTATCCTAGTGTCTAAACTCTTCTCCATGGCTGGACCCCCAAATAATATTCCTTTACGTGCTAAGGGGTATCTAGAGAGTGGGATAGGTTTAATAACTACCCTAACCCTAACGCGTACCCTAACCCTAACCCCTACACTAACCCTAACACGTACCCTAATCCTAACCCGTACCCTAAACCGAGCCCTAACCCTAACACTAACCCTAACCCTAACCCTAACCCATACCCTACGCCGTACCCGAAACCCTCCCCGAACCCGTACCCTAAGCCGTACCCTAAGCCTAACCCTAAGCCTAACACTAACCCTAGGCTACCCTTGACTGCTTCTGCCTCCAATAGATTTCCTAAGCACTAGTGTTTTAAGCAACAGCTTAAAAAGAGAATCCTAATGTGATTTCTTTATAATGGGTGTGTTCCTTATCTTATCCTAGTGTCTAAACTCTTCTCCATGGCTGGACCCCCAAATAATATTCCTTTACGTGCTAAGGGGTATCTAGAGAGTGGGATAGGTTTACTAACTACCCTAACCCTAACGCGTACCCTAACCCTAACCCCTACCCTAACCCTAACACGTACCCTAATCCTAACCCGTACGCTAAACCGATCCCTAACCCTAACACTAACCCTAACCCAAACCCTAACCCATACCCTACGCCATACCCGAAACCCTCCCTGAACCCGTACCCTAAGCCGTACCCTAAGCCTAACCCTAAGCCTAACCCTAACCCTAGGCTACCCTTGACTGCTTCTGCCTCCAATAGATTTCCTAAGCACTAGTGTTTTAAGGAACAGCTGAAAAAGAGAATCCTAATGTGATTTCTTTATAATGGGTGTGTTCCTTATCTTATCCTAGTGTCTAAACTCTTCTCCATGGCTGCACCCCCAAATAATATTGCCTTACGTGCTAAGGGGTATCTAGAGAGTGGGATAGGTTTAATAACTACCCTAACCCTAATGCGTACTCTATCCCTAACCCCTACCCTAACACTAACACGTACCCTAATCCTAACCCGTACCCTAAACCGAGCCCTAACCCTAACACTAACACTAACCCTAACCCTAACCCATACCCTACGCCGTACCTGAACCCCTCCCCAAACTCGTACCCTAAGCCGTACCCTAAGCCTAACCCTAAGCCTAACACTAACCCTAGGCTACCCTTGACTGCTTCTGCCTCCAATAGATTTCCTAAGCACTAGTGTTTTAAGCAACAGCTTAAAAAGAGAATCCTAATGTGATTTCTTTATAATGGGTGTGTTCCTTATCTTATCCTAGTGTCTAAACTCTTCTCCATGGCTGCACCCCCAAATAATATTGCCTTACGTGCTAAGGGGTATCTAGAGAGTGGGCTAGGTTTAATAACTACCCTAACCCTAATGCGTACTCTAACCCTAACCCCTACTCTAACACTAACACGTACCCTAATCCTAACCCGTACCCTAAACAGAGCCCTAACCCTAACACTAACCCTAACCCTAACCCATACTCTACGCCGTACCTGAACCCCTCCCCAAACCCGTACCCTAAGCCGTACCCTAAGCCTAACCCTAAGCCTAACACTAACCCTAGGCTACCCTTGACTGCTTCTGCCTCCAATAGATTTCCTAAGCACTAGTGTTTTAAGCAACAGCTTAAAAAGAGAATCCTAATGTGATTTCTTTATAATGGGTGTGTTCCTTATCTTATCCTAGTGTCTAAACTCTTCTCCATGGCTGGACCCTCAAATAATATTCCTTTACGTGCTAAGGGGTATCTAGAGAGTGGGATAGGTTTAATAACTACCCTAACCCTAACGCGTACCCTAACCCTAACCCCTACCCTAACCCTAACACGTACCCTAATCCTAACCCGTACCCTAAACCGAGCCCTAACCCTAACACTAACCCTAACCCTAACCGTAACCCATACCCTACGCCGTACCCGCACCCCTCCCCGAACCCGTACCCTAAGCCGTACCCTAAGCCTAACCCTAAGCCTAACCCTAACCCTAGGCTACCCTTGACTGCTTCTGCCTCCAATAGATTTCCTAAGCACTACTGTTTTAAGGAACAGCTTAAAAAGAGAATCCTAATGTGATTTCTTTATAATGGGTGTGTTCCTTATCTTATCCTAGTGTCTAAACTCTTCTATATGGCTGCACCCCCAAATAATATTCCCTTACGTGCTAAGGGGTATCTAGAGAGTGGGATAGGTTTAATAACTACCCTAACCCTAACGCGTACCCTAACCGTAACCCCTACCCTAACCCTAACATGTACCCTAATCCTAACCTGTACCCTAAACCGAGCCCTAACCCTAACACTAACCCTAACCCTAACCCTAACCCTAACCCATACCCTACGCCGTACCCGCACCCCTCCCCGAACCCGTACCCTAAGCCATACCCTAAACCTAACCCTAAGCCTAACCCTAACCCTAGGCTACCCTTGACTGCTTCTGCCTCCAATTGATTTCCTAAGCAGTAGTTTTTTAAGGAACAGCTTAAAAAGAGAATCCTAATGTGATTTCTTTATAATGGGTGTGTTCCTTATCTTATCCTAGTGTCTAAACTCTTCTCCATGGCTGGACCCCCAAATAATATTCCTTTACGTGCTAACGGGGAGCTAGAGAGTGGGATAGGTTTACTAACTACCCTAGCCCTAACGCGTAACCTAACCCTAACCCCTACCCTAACCCTAACACGTACCCTAATCCTAACCCGAACCCTAAACCGAGCCCTAACCCTAACACTAACCCAAACCCTAACCCTAACCCATACCCTACGCCGTACACGAACACCTCCCCGAACCCATACCCCAAGCCGTACCCTAACCCTAACCCTAAGCCTAACCCTAACCCTAGGCTACCCTTGACTGCTTCTGCCTCCAATAGATTTCCTAAGCACTAGTGTTTTAAGAACAGCTTAAAAAGAGAATCCTAAAGTGATTTCTTTATAATGGGTGTGTTCCTTATCTTATCCTAGTGTCTAAACTCTTCTCCATGGCTGGACCCCCAAATAATATTCCTTTACGTGCTAAGGGGTATCTAGAGAGTGGGATAGGTTTAATAACTACCCTAACCCTAACGCGTACCCTAACCCTAACCCCTACCCTAACCCTAACACGTACCCTAATCCTAACCCGTACCCTAAACCGAGCCCTAACCCTAACACTAACCCTAACCCTAACCCTAACCCATACCCTACGCCGTACCCGAAACCCTCCCCGAACCCGTACCCTAAGCCGTACCCTAAGCCTAACCCTAAGCCTAACACTAACCCTAGGCTACCCTTGACTGCTTCTGCCTCCAATAGATTTCCTAAGCACTAGTGTTTTAAGCAACAGCTTAAAAAGAGAATCCTAATGTGATTTCTTTATAATGGGTGTGTTCCTTATCTTATCCTAGTGTCTAAACTCTTCTCCATGGCTGGACCCCCAAATAATATTCCTTTACGTGCTAAGGGGTATCTAGAGAGTGGGATAGGTTTACTAACTACCCTAACCCTAACGCGTACCCTAACCCTAACCCCTACCCTAACCCTAACCCGTACCCTAATCCTAACCCGTACACTAAACCGATCCCTAACCCTAACACTAACCCTAACCCAAACCCTAACCCATACCCTACGCCATACCCGAAACCCTCCCCGAACCCGTACCCTAAGCCGTACCCTAAGCCTAACCCTAAGCCTAACCCTAACCCTAGGCTACCCTTGACTGCTTCTGCCTCCAATAGATTTCCTAAGCACTAGTGTTTTAAGGAACAGCTGAAAAAGAGAATCCTAATGTGATTTCTTTATAATGGGTGTGTTCCTTATCTTATCCTAGTGTCTAAACACTTCTCCATGGCTGCACCCCCAAATAATATTGCCTTACGTGCTAAGGGGTATCTAGAGAGTGGGATAGGTTTAATAACTACCCTAACCCTAATGCGTACTCTAACCCTAACCCCTACTCTAACACTAACACGTACCCTAATCCTAACCCGTACCCTAAACCGAGCCCTAACCCTAACACTAACACTAACCCTAACCCTAACCCATACCCTATGCCGTACCTGAACCCCTCCCCAAACCCGTACCCTAAGCCGTACCCTAAGCCTAACCCTAAGCCTAACACTAACCCTAGGCTACCCTTGACTGCTTCTGCCTCCAATAGATTTCCTAAGCACTAGTGTTTTAAGCAACAGCTTAAAAAGAGAATCCTAATGTGATTTCTTTATAATGGGTGTGTTCCTTATCTTATCCTAGTGTCTAAATTCTTCTCCATTGCTGGAACCCCAAATAATATTCCTTTACGTGCTAAGGGGTATCTAGAGAGTGGGATAGGTTTACTAACTACCCTAACCCTAACGCGTACCCTAACCCTAACCCCTACCCTAAACCTAACACGTACCCTAATCCTAACCGTACCCTAAACCGAGCCCTAACCCTAACACTAACCCTAACCCTAACCGTAACCCATACCCTACGCCGTACCCGAAACCCTCCCCGAACCCGTACCCTAAGCCGTACCCTAAGCCTAACCCTAACCCTACGCTACCCTTGACTGCTTCTGCCTCCAATAGATTTCCTAAGCACTAGTGTTTTAAGGAACAGCTTAAAAAGAGAATCCTAATGTGATTTCTTTATAATGGGTGTGTTCCTTATCTTATCCTAGTGTCTAAACTCTTCTCCATGGCTGGACCCTCAAATAATATTCCTTTACGTGCTAAGGGGTATCTAGAGAGTGGGATAGGTTTAATAACTACCCTAACCCTAACGCGTACCCTAACCCTAACCCCTACCCTAACCCTAACACGTACCCTAATCCTAACCCGTACCCTAAACCGAGCCCTAACCCTAACACTAACCCTAACCCTAACCCTAACCCATACCCTACGCCGTACCCGCACCCCTCCCCGAACCCGTAACCTAAGCCGTACCCTAAGCCTAACCCTAAGCCTAACCCTAACCCTAGGCTACCCTTGACTGCTTCTGCCTCCAATAGATTTCCTAAGCACTACTGTTTTAAGGAACAGCTTAAAAAGAGAATCCTAATGTGATTTCTTTATAATGGGTGTGTTCCTTATCTTATCCTAGTGTCTAAACTCTTCTCCATGGCTGCACGCCCAAATAATAATCCCTTACGTGCTAAGGGGTATCTAGAGAGTGGGATAGGTTTAATAACTACCCTAACCCTAACGCGTACCCTAACCCTAACCCCTACCCTAACCCTAACACGTACCCTATTCCTAACCTGTACCCTAAACCGAGCCCTAACCCTAACACTAACCCTAACCCTAACCCTAACCCATACCCTACGCCGTACCCGCACCCCTCCCTGAACCCGTACCCTAAGCCGTACCCTAAGCCTAACCCTAAGCCTAACCCTAACCCTAGGCTACCCTTGACTGCTTCTGCCTCCAATAGATTTCCTAAGCACTAGTGTTTTAAGGAACAGCTTAAAAAGAGAATCCTAAAGTGATTTCTTTATAATGGGTGTGTTCCTTATCTTATCCTAGTGTCTAAACTCTTCTCCATGGCTGGACCCCCAAATAATATTCCTTTACGTGCTAAGGGGTATCTAGAGAGTGGGATAGGTTTAATAACTACCCTAACCCTAACGCGTACCCTAACCCTAACCCCTACCCTAAACCTAACACGTACCCTAATCCTAACCCGTACCCTAAACCGAGCCCTAACCCTAACACTAACCCTAACCCTAACCCATACCCTACGCCGTACCCGAAACCCTCCCCGAACCCGTACCCTAAGCCGTACCCTAAGCCTAACCCTAAGCCTAACCTTACCCTAGGCTACCCTTGACTGCTTCTGCCTCCAATAGATTTCCTAAGCACTAGTGTTTTAAGGAACAGCTTAAAAAGAGAATCCTAATGTGATTTCTTTATAATGGGTGTGTTCCTTATCTTATCCTAGTGTCTAAACTCTTCTCCATTGCTGCACCCCCAAATAATATTGCCTTACGTGCTAAGGGGTATCTAGAGAGTGGGATAGGTTTAATAACTACCCTAACCCTAATGCGTACTCTAACCCTAACCCCTACCCTAACACTAACACGTACCCTAATCCTAACCCGTACCCTAAACCGAGCCCTAACCCTAACACTAACACTAACCCTAACCCTAACCCATACCCTACGCCGTACCTGAACCCCTCCCCAAACCCGTACCCTAAGCCGTACCCTAAGCCTAACCCTAAGCCTAACACTAACCCTAGGCTACCCTTGACTGCTTCTGCCTCCAATAGATTTCCTAAGCACTAGTGTTTTAAGAACAGCTTAAAAAGAGAATCCTAAAGTGATTTCTTTATAATGGGTGTGTTCCTTATCTTATCCTAGTGTCTAAACTCTTCTCCATGGCTGGACCCCCAAATAATATTCCTTTACGTGCTAAGGGGTATCTAGAGAGTGGGATAGGTTTAATAACTACCCTAACCCTAACGCGTACCCTAACCCTAACCCCTACACTAACCCTAACACGTACCCTAATCCTAACCCGTACCCTAAACCGAGCCCTAACCCTAACACTAACCCTAACCCTAACCCTAACCCATACCCTACGCCGTACCCGAAACCCTCCCCGAACCCGTACCCTAAGCCGTACCCTAAGCCTAACCCTAAGCCTAACACTAACCCTAGGCTACCCTTGACTGCTTCTGCCTCCAATAGATTTCCTAAGCACTAGTGTTTTAAGCAACAGCTTAAAAAGAGAATCCTAATGTGATTTCTTTATAATGGGTGTGTTCCTTATCTTATCCTAGTGTCTAAACTCTTCTCCATGGCTGGACCCCCAAATAATATTCCTTTACGTGCTAAGGGGTATCTAGAGAGTGGGATAGGTTTACTAACTACCCTAACCCTAACGCGTACCCTAACCCTAACCCCTACCCTAACCCTAACACGTACCCTAATCCTAACCCGTACGCTAAACCGATCCCTAACCCTAACACTAACCCTAACCCAAACCCTAACCCATACCCTACGCCATACCCGAAACCCTCCCTGAACCCGTACCCTAAGCCGTACCCTAAGCCTAACCCTAAGCCTAACCCTAACCCTAGGCTACCCTTGACTGCTTCTGCCTCCAATAGATTTCCTAAGCACTAGTGTTTTAAGGAACAGCTGAAAAAGAGAATCCTAATGTGATTTCTTTATAATGGGTGTGTTCCTTATCTTATCCTAGTGTCTAAACTCTTCTCCATGGCTGCACCCCCAAATAATATTGCCTTACGTGCTAAGGGGTATCTAGAGAGTGGGATAGGTTTAATAACTACCCTAACCCTAATGCGTACTCTATCCCTAACCCCTACCCTAACACTAACACGTACCCTAATCCTAACCCGTACCCTAAACCGAGCCCTAACCCTAACACTAACACTAACCCTAACCCTAACCCATACCCTACGCCGTACCTGAACCCCTCCCCAAACCCGTACCCTAAGCCGTACCCTAAGCCTAACCCTAAGCCTAACACTAACCCTAGGCTACCCTTGACTGCTTCTGCCTCCAATAGATTTCCTAAGCACTAGTGTTTTAAGCAACAGCTTAAAAAGAGAATCCTAATGTGATTTCTTTATAATGGGTGTGTTCCTTATCTTATCCTAGTGTCTAAACTCTTCTCCATGGCTGGACCCTCAAATAATATTCCTTTACGTGCTAAGGGGTATCTAGAGAGTGGGATAGGTTTAATAACTACCCTAACCCTAACGCGTACCCTAACCCTAACCCCTACCCTAACCCTAACACGTACCCTAATCCTAACCCGTACCCTAAACCGAGCCCTAACCCTAACACTAACCCTAACCCTAACCCTAAACCATACCATACGCCGTACCCGCACCCCTCCCCGAACCCGTACCCTAAGCCGTACCCTAAGCCTAACCCTAAGCCTAACCCTAACCCTAGGCTACCCTTGACTGCTTCTGCCTCCAATAGATTTCCTAAGCACTACTGTTTTAAGGAACAGCTTAAAAAGAGAATCCTAATGTGATTTCTTTATAATGGGTGTGTTCCTTATCTTATCCTAGTGTCTAAACTCTTCTATATGGCTGCACCCCCAAATAATATTCCCTTACGTGCTAAGGGGTATCTAGAGAGTGGGATAGGTTTAATAACTACCCTAACCCTAACGCGTACCCTAACCGTAACCCCTACCCTAACCCTAACATGTACCCTAATCCTAACCTGTACCCTAAACCGAGCCCTAACCCTAACACTAACCCTAACCCTAACCCTAACCCATACCCTACGCCGTACCCGCACCCCTCCCCGAACCCGTACCCTAAGCCATACCCTAAACCTAACCCTAAGCCTAACCCTAACCCTAGGCTACCCTTGACTGCTTCTGCCTCCAATTGATTTCCTAAGCAGTAGTTTTTTAAGGAACAGCTTAAAAAGAGAATCCTAATGTGATTTCTTTATAATGGGTGTGTTCCTTATCTTATCCTAGTGTCTAAACTCTTCTCCATGGCTGGACCCCCAAATAATATTCCTTTACGTGCTAACGGGGAGCTAGAGAGTGGGATAGGTTTACTAACTACCCTAGCCCTAACGCGTAACCTAACCCTAACCCCTACCCTAACCCTAACACGTACCCTAATCCTAACCCGTACCCTAAACCGAGCCCTAACCCTAACACTAACCCAAACCCTAAGCCTAACCCATACCCTACACCGTACACGAACACCTCCCCGAACCCATACCCCAAGCCGTACCCTAACCCTAACCCTAAGCCTAACCCTAACCCTAGGCTACCCTTGACTGCTGCTGCCTCCAATAGATTTCCTAAGCACTAGTGTTTTAAGAACAGCTTAAAAAGAGAATCCTAAAGTGATTTCTTTATAATGGGTGTGTTCCTTATCTTATCCTAGTGTCTAAACTCTTCTCCATGGCTGGACCCCCAAATAATATTCCTTTACGTGCTAAGGGGTATCTAGAGAGTGGGATAGGTTTAATAACTACCCTAACCCTAACGCGTACCCTAACCCTAACCCCTACCCTAACCCTAACACGTACCCTAATCCTAACCCGTACCCTAAACCGAGCCCTAACCCTAACACTAACCCTAACCCTAACCCTAACCCATACTCTACGCCGTACCCGAAACCCTCCCCGAACCCGTACCCTAAGCCGTACCCTAAGCCTAACCCTAAGCCTAACACTAACCCTAGGCTACCCTTGACTGCTTCTGCCTCCAATAGATATCCTAAGCACTAGTGTTTTAAGCAACAGCTTAAAAAGAGAATCCTAATGTGATTTCTTTATAATGGGTGTGTTCCTTATCTTATCCTAGTGTCTAAACTCTTCTCCATGGCTGGACCCCCAAATAATATTCCTTTACGTGCTAAGGGGTATCTAGAGAGTGGGATAGGTTTACTAACTACCCTAACCCTAACGCGTACCCTAACCCTAACCCCTACCCTAACCCTAACCCGTACCCTAATCCTAACCCGTACGCTAAACCGATCCCTAACCCTAACACTAACCCTAACCCAAACCCTAACCCATACCCTACGCCATACCCGAAACCCTCCCCGAACCCGTACCCTAAGCCGTACCCTAAGCCTGACCCTAAGCCTAACCCTAACCCTAGGCTACCCTTGACTGCTTCTGCCTCCAATAGATTTCCTAAGCACTAGTGTTTTAAGGAACAGCTGAAAAAGAGAATCCTAATGTGATTTCTTTATAATGGGTGTGTTCCTTATCTTATCCTAGTGTCTAAACTCTTCTCCATGGCTGCACCCCCAAATAATATTGCCTTACGTGCTAAGGGGTATCTAGAGAGTGGGATAGGTTTAATAACTACCCTAACCCTAATGCGTACTCTAACCCTAACCCCTACTCTAACACTAACACGTACCCTAATCCTAACCCGTACCCTAAACCGAGCCCTAACCCTAACAGTAACACTAACCCTAACCCTAACCCATACCCTACGCCGTACGTGAACCCCTCCCCAAACCCGTACCCTAAGCCGTACCCTAAGCCTAACCCTAAGCCTAACACTAACCCTAGGCTACCCTTGACTGCTTCTGCCTCCAATAGATTTCCTAAGCACTAGTGTTTTAAGCAACAGCTTAAAAAGAGAATCCTAATGTGATTTCTTTATAATGGGTGTGTTCCTTATCTTATCCTAGTGTCTAAATTCTTCTCCATTGCTGGAACCCCAAATAATATTCCTTTACGTGCTAAGGGGTATCTAGAGAGTGGGATAGGTTTACTAACTACCCTAACCCTAACGCGTACCCTAACCCTAACCCCTACCCTAAACCTAACACGTACCCTAATCCTAACCGTATCCTAAACCGAGCCCTAACCCTAACACTAACCCTAACCCTAACCGTAACCCATACCCTATGCCGTACCCGAAACCCTCCCCGAACCCGTACCCTAAGCCGTACCCTAAGCCTAACCCTAACCCTACGCTACCCTTGACTCCTTCTGCCTCCAATAGATTTCCTAAGCACTACTGTTTTAAGGAACAGCTTAAAAAGAGAATCCTAATGTGATTTCTTTATAATGGGTGTGTTCCTTATCTTATCCTAGTGTCTAAACTCTTCTCCATGGCTGCACCCCCAAATAATATTCCCTTACGTGCTAAGGGGTATCTAGAGAGTGGGATAGGTTTAATAACTACCCTAACCCTAACGCGTACCCTAACCCTAACCCCTACCCTAACCCTAACACGTACCCTAATCCTAACCCGTACCCTAAACCGAGCCCTAACCCTAACCCTAACCCTAACCCTAACCCTAACCCATACCCTACGCCGTACCCGCACCCCTCCCCGAACCCGTACCCTAAGCCATACCCTAAACCTAACCCTAAGCCTAACCCTAACCCAAGGCTACCCTTGACTGCTTCTGCCTCCAATTGATTTCCTAAGCAGTAGTGTTTTAAGGAACAGCTTAAAAAGAGAATCCTAAAGTGATTTCTTTATAATGGGTGTGTTCCTTATCTTATCCTAGTGTCTAAACTCTTCTCCATGGCTGGACCCCCAAATAATATTCCTTTACGTGCTAAGGGGGAGCTAGAGAGTGGGATAGGTTTACTAACTACCCTAGCCCTAACGCGTAACCTAACCCTAACCCCTACCCTAACCCTAACACGTACCCTAATCCTAACCCGTACCCTAAACCGAGCCCTAACCCTAACACTAACCCAAACCCTAACCCTAACCCATACCCTACGCCGTACACGAACACCTCCCCGAACCCATACCCCAAGCCGTACCCTAAACCTAACCCTAAGCCTAACCCTAACCCTAGGCTACCCTTGACTGCTTCTGCCTCCAATAGATTTCCTAAGCACTAGTGTTTTAAGGAACAGCTTAAAAAGAGAATCCTAATGTGATTTCTTTATAATGGGTGTGTTCCTTATCTTATCCTAGTGTCTAAACTCTTCTCCATGGCTGCACCCCCAAATAATATTGCCTTACGTGCTAAGGGGTATCTAGAGAGTGAGATAGGTTTACTAACTACCCTAACCCTAACGCGTACCCTAACCCTAACCCCTACCCTAAACCTAACACGTACCCTAATCCTAACCGTACCCTAAACCGAGCCCTAACCCTAACACTAACCCTAACCCTAACCGTAACCCATACCCTATGCCGTACCCGAAACCCTCCCCGAACCCGTACCCTAAGCCGTACCCTAAGCCTAACCCTAACCCTACGCTACCCTTGACTGCTTCTGCCTCCAATAGATTTCCTAAGCACTAGTGTTTTAAGGAACAGCTTAAAAAGAGAATCCTAATGTGATTTCTTTATAATGGGTGTGTTCCTTATCTTATCCTAGTGTCTAAACTCTTCTCCATGGCTGCACCCCCAAATAATATTCCCTTACGTGCTAAGGGGTATCTAGAGAGTGGGATAGGTTTAATAACTACCCTAACCCTAACGCGTACCCTAACCCTAACCCCTACCCTAACCCTAACACGTACCCTAATCCTAACCTGTACCCTAAACCGAGCCCTAACCCTAACACTAACCCTAACCCTAACCCTAACCCATACCCTACACCGTACCCGCACCCCTCCCTGAACCCGTACCCTAAGCCGTACCCTAAGCCTAACCCTAAGCCTAACCCTAACCCTAGGCTACCCTTGACTGCTTCTGCCTCCAATAGATTTCCTAAGCACTAGTGTTTTAAGGAACAGCTTAAAAAGAGAATCCTAAAGTGATTTCTTTATAATGGGTGTGTTCCTTATCTTATCCTAGTGTCTAAACTCTTCTCCATGGCTGGACCCCCAAATTATATTCCTTTACGTGCTAAGGGGTATCTAGAGAGTGGGATAGGTTTAATAACTACCCTAACCCTAATGCGTACTCTAACCCTAACCCCTACCCTAACACTAACACGTACTCTAATCCTAACCCGTACCCTAAACCGAGCCCTAACCCTAACACTAACACTAACCCTAACCCTAACCCATACCCTACGCCGTACCTGAACCCCTCCCCAAACCCGTACCCTAAGCCGTACCCTAAGCCTAACCCTAAGCCTAACACTAACCCTAGGCTACCCTTGACTGCTTCTGCCTCCAATAGATTTCCTAAGCACTAGTGTTTTAAGGAACAGCTTAAAAAGAGAATCCTAATGTGATTTCTTTATAATGGGTGTGTTCCTTATCTTATCCTAGTGTCTAAACTCTTCTCGATGGCTGCACCCCCAAATGATATTGCCTTACGTGCTAAGGGGTATCTAGAGAGTGGGATAGGTTTAATAACTACCCTAACCCTAATGCGTACTCTAACCCTAACCCCTACCCTAACACTAACACGTACCCTAATCCTAACCCGTACCCTAAACCGAGCCCTAACCCTAACACTAACACTAACCCTAACCCTAACCCATACCGTACGCCGTACCTGAACCCCTCCCCAAACCCGTACCCTAAGCCGTACCCTAAGCCTAACCCTAAGCCTAACACTAACCCTAGGCTACCCTTGACTGCTTCTGCCTCCAATAGATTTCCTAAGCACTAGTGTTTTAAGCAACAGCTTAAAAAGAGAATCCTAATGTGATTTCTTTATAATGGGTGTGTTCCTTATCTTATCCTAGTGTCTAAACTCTTCTCCATGGCTGGACCCTCAAATAATATTCCTTTACGTGCTAAGGGGTATCTAGAGAGTGGGATAGGTTTAATAACTACCCTAACCCTAACGCGTACCCTAACCCTAACCCCTACCCTAACCCTAACACGTACCCTAATCCTAACCCGTACCCTAAACCGAGCCCTAACCCTAAAACTAACCCTAACCCTAACCCTAACCCATACCCTACGCCGTACCCGCACCCCTCCCCGAACCCGTAACCTAAGCCGTACCCTAAGCCTAACCCTAAGCCTAACCCTAACCCTAGGCTACCCTTGACTGCTTCTGCCTCCAATAGATTTCCTAAGCACTACTGTTTTAAGGAACAGCTTAAAAAGAGAATCCTAATGTGATTTCTTTATAATGGGTGTGTTCCTTATCTTATCCTAGTGTCTAAACTCTTCTCCATGGCTGCACCCCCAAATAATATTCCCTTACGTGCTAAGGGGTATCTAGAGAGTGGGATAGGTTTAATAACTACCCTAACCCTAACGCGTACCCTAACCCTAACCCCTACCCTAACCCTAACACGTACCCTAATCCTAACCTGTACCCTAAACCGAGCCCTAACCCTAACACTAACCCTAACCCTAACCCTAACCCATACCCTACGCCGTACCCGCACCCCTCCCCGAACCCGTACCCTAAGCCATACCCTAAACCTAACCCTAAGCCTAACCCTAACCCTAGGCTACCCTTGACTGCTTCTGCCTCCAATTGATTTCCTAAGCAGTAGTGTTTTAAGGAACAGCTTAAAAAGAGAATCCTAAAGTGATTTCTTTATAATGGGTGTGTTCCTTATCTTATCCTAGTGTCTAAACTCTTCTCCATGGCTGGACCCCCAAATAATATTCCTTCACGTGCTAAGGGGGAGCTAGAGAGTGGGATAGGTTTACTAACTACCCTAGACCTAACGCGTAACCTAACCCTAACCCCTACCCTAACCCTAACACGTACCCTAATCCTAACCCGTACCCTAAACCGAGCCCTAACCCTAACACTAACCCAAACCCTAACCCTAACCCATACCCTACGCCGTACACGAACACCTCCCCGAACCCATACCCCAAGCCGTACCCTAAACCTAACCCTAAGCCTAACCCTAACCCTAGGCTACCCTTGACTGCTTCTGCCTCCAATAGATTTCCTAAGCACTAGTGTTTTAAGGAACAGCTTAAAAAGAGAATCCTAATGTGATTTCTTTATAATGGGTGTGTTCCTTATCTTATCCTAGTGTCTAAACTCTTCTCCATGGCTGCACCCCCAAATAATATTGCCTTACGTGCTAAGGGGTATCTAGAGAGTGGGATAGGTTTAATAACTACCCTAACCCTAATGCGTACTCTAACCCTAACCCCTACCCTAACACTAACACGTACCCTAATCCTAACCCGTACCCTAAACCGAGCCCTACCCCTAACACTAACCCTAACCCTAACCCTAACCCATACCCTACGCCGTACCTGAACCCCTCCCCAAACCCGTACCCTAAGCCGTACCCTAAGCCTAACCCTAAGCCTAACACTAACCCTAGGCTACCCTTGACTGCTTCTGCCTCCAATAGATTTCCTAAGCACTAGTGTTTTAAGCAACAGCTTAAAAAGAGAATCCTAATGTGATTTCTTTATAATGGGTGTGTTCCTTATCTTATCCTAGTGTCTAAATTCTTCTCCATTGCTGGAACCCCAAATAATATTCCTTTACGTGCTAAGGGGTATCTAGAGAGTGGGATAGGTTTACTAACTACCCTAACCCTAACGCGTACCCTAACCCTAACCCCTACCCTAAACCTAACACGTACCCTAATCCTAACCGTACCCTAAACCGAGCCCTAACCCTAACACTAACCCTAACCCTAACCCTAACACATACCCTACGCCGTACCCGAAACCCTCCCCGAACACGTACCCTAAGCCGTACCCTAAGCCTAACCCTAAGCCTAACCCTAACCCTAGGCTACCCTTGACTGCTTCTGCCTCCAATAGATTTCCTAAGCACTAGTGTTTTAAGGAACAGCTTAAAAAGAGAATCCTAATGTGATTTCTTTATAATGGGTGTGTTCCTTATCTTATCCTAGTGTCTAAACTCTTCTCCATGGCTGGACCCTCAAATAATATTCCTTTACGTGCTAAGGGGTATCTAGAGAGTGGGATAGGTTTAATAACTACCCTAACCCTAACGCGTACCCTAACCCTAACCCCTACCCTAACCCTAACACGTACCCTAATCCTAACCCGTACCCTAAACCGAGCCCTAACCCTAACACTAACCCTAACCCTAACCCTAACCCATACCCTACGCCGTACCCGAAACCCTCCCCGAACCCGTACCCTAAGCCGTACCCTAAGCCTAACCCTAAGCCTAACCCTAACCCTAGGCTACCCTTGACTGCTTCTGCCTCCAATAGATTTCCTAAGCACTACTGTTTTAAGGAACAGCTTAAAAAGAGAATCCTAATGTGATTTCTTTATAATGGGTGTGTTCCTTATCTTATCCTAGTGTCTAAACTCTTCTCCATGGCTGCACCCCCAAATAATATTCCCTTACGTGCTAAGGGGTATCTAGAGAGTGGGATAGGTTTAATAACTACCCTAACCCTAACGCGTACCCTAACCCTAACCCCTACCCTAACCCTAACACGTACCCTGATCCTAACCTGTACCCTAAACCGAGCCCTAACCCTAACACTAACCCTAACCCTAACCCTAACCCATACCCTATGCCGTACCCGCACCCCTCCCCGAACCCGTACCCTAAGCCATACCCTAAACCTAACCCTAAGCCTAACCCTAACCCTACGCTACCCTTGACTGCTTCTGCCTCCAATTGATTTCCTAAGCAGTAGTGTTTTAAGGAACAGCTTAAAAAGAGAATCCTAAAGTGATTTCTTTATAATGGGTGTGTTCCTTATCTTATCCTAGTGTCTAAACTCTTCTCCATGGCTGGACCCCCAAATAATATTCCTTTACGTGCTAAGGGGGAGCTAGAGAGTGTGATAGGTTTACTAACTAACCTAGCCCTAACGCGTAACCTAACCCTAACCCCTACCCTAACCCTAACACGTACCCTAATCCTAACCCGTACCCTAAACCGAGCCCTAAACCTAACACTAACCCAAACCCTAACCCTAACCCATACCCTACGCCGTACACGAACACCTCCCCGAACCCGTACCCCAAGCCGTACCCTAAACCTAACCCTAAGCCTAACCCTAACCCTAGGCTACCCTTGACTGCTTCTGCCTCCAATAGATTTCCTAAGCACTAGTGTTTTAAGCAACAGCTTAAAAAGAGAATCCTAATGTGATTTCTTTATAATGGGTGTGTTCCTTATCTTATCCTAGTGTCTAAACTCTTCTCCATGGCTGCACCCCCAAATAATATTGCCTTACGTGCTAAGGGGTATCTAGAGAGTGGGATAGGTTTACTAACTACCCTAACCCTAACGCGTACCCTAACCCTAACTCCTACCCTAAACCTAACACGTACCCTAATCCTAACCGTACCCTAAACCGAGCCCTAACCCTAACACTAACCCTAACCCTATCCCTAACCCATACCCTACGCCGTACCCGAAAGCCTCCCCGAACCCGTACCCTAAGCCGTACCCTAAGCCTAACCCTAAGCCTAACCCTAACCCTACGCTACCCTTGACTGCTTCTGCCTCCAATAGATTTCCTAAGCACTAGTGTTTTAAGGAACAGCTTAAAAAGAGAATCCTAATGTGATTTCTTTATAATGGGTGTGTTCCTTATTTATCCTAGGGTCTAAACTCTTCTCCATGGCTGGACCCTCAAATAATATTCCTTTACGTGCTAAGGGGTATCTAGAGAGTGGGATAGGTTTAATAATTACCCTAACCCTAACGCGTACCCTAACCCTAACCCCTACCCTAACCCTAACACGTACCCTAATCCTAACCCGTACCCTAAACCGAGCCCTAACCCTAACACTAACCCTATCCCTAACCCTAACCCATACCCTACGCCGTACCCGCACCCCTCCCCGAACCCGTACCCTAAGCCGTACCCTAAGCCTAACCCTAAGCCTAACCCTAACCCTAGGCTACCCTTGACTGCTTCTGCCTCCAATAGATTTCCTAAGCACTACTGTTTTAAGGAACAGCTTAAAAAGAGAATCCTAATGTGATTTCTTTATAATGGGTGTGTTCCTTATCTTATCCTAGTGTCTAAACTCTTCTATATGGCTGCACCCCCAAATAATATTCCCTTACGTGCTAAGGGGTATCTAGAGAGTGGGATAGGTTTAATAACTACCCTAACCCTAATGCGTACTCTAACCCTAACCCCTACTCTAACACTAACACGTACCCTAATCCTAACCCGTACCCTAAACCGAGCCCTAACCCTAACACTAACCCAAACCCTAACCCTAACCCATACCCTACGCCGTACACGAACACCTCCCCGAACCCATACCCCAAGCCGTACCCTAACCCTAACCCTAAGCCTAACCCTAACCCTAGGCTACCCTTGACTGCTTCTGCCTCCAATAGATTTCCTAAGCACTAGTGTTTTAAGAACAGCTTAAAAAGAGAATCCTAAAGTGATTTCTTTATAATGGGTGTGTTCCTTATCTTATCCTAGTGTCTAAACTCTTCTCCATGGCTGGACCCCCAAATAATATTCCTTTACGTGCTAAGGGGTATCTAGAGAGTGGGATAGGTTTAATAACTACCCTAACCCTAACGCGTATCCTAACCCTAACCCCTACCCTAACCCTAACTCGTACCCTAATCCTAACCCGTACCCTAAACCGAGCCCTAACCCTAACACTAACCCTAACCCTAACCCTAACCCATACCCTACGCCGTACCCGAAACCCTCCCCGAACCCGTACCCTAAGCCATACCCTAAGCCTAACCCTAAGCCTAACACTAACCCTAGGCTACCCTTGACTGCTTCTGCCTCCAATAGATTTCCTAAGCACTAGTGTTTTAAGCAACAGCTTAAAAAGAGAATCCTAATGTGATTTCTTTATAATGGGTGTGTTCCTTATCTTATCCTAGTGTCTAAACTCTTCTCCATGGCTGGACCCCCAAATAATATTCCTTTACGTGCTAAGGGGTATCTAGAGAGTGGGATAGGTTTACTAACTACCCTAACCCTAACGCCTACCCTAACCCTAACCCCTACCCTAACCCTAACCCGTACCCTAATCCTAACCCGTACCCTAAACCGATCCCTAACCCTAACACTAACCCTAACCCAAACCCTAACCCATACCCTACGCCATACCCGAAACCCTCCCCGAACCCGTACCCTAAGCCGTACCCTAAGCCTAACCCTAAGCCTAACCCTAACCCTAGGCTACCCTTGACTGCTTCTGCCTCCAATAGATTTCCTAAGCACTAGTGTTTTAAGGAACAGCTGAAAAAGAGAATCCTAATGTGATTTCTTTATAATGAGTGTGTTCCTTATCTTATCCTAGTGTCTAAACTCTTCTCCATGGTTGGACCCCCAAATAATATTCCTTTACGTGCTAAGGGGTATCTAGAGAGTGGGATAGGTTTAATAACTACCCTAACCCTAACGCGTACCCTAACCCTAACCCCTACCCTAACCCTAACCCGTACCCTAAACCGAGCCCTAACGCTAACACTAACCCTAACCCTAACCCATACCCTACGCCGTACCCGAAACCCTCCCCGAACCCGTACCCTAAGCCGAACCCTAAGCCTAACCCTAAGCCTAACCTTACCCTAGGCTACCCTTGACTGCTTTTGCCTCCAATAGATTTCCTAAGCACTAGTGTTTTAAGGAACAGCTTAAAAAGAGAATCCTAATGTGATTTCTTTATAATGGGTGTGTTCCTTATCTTATCCTAGTGTCTAAACTCTTCTCCATGGCTGCACCCCCAAATAATATTGCCTTACGTGCTAAGGGGTATCTAGAGAGTGGGATAGGTTTAATAACTACCCTTACCCTAATGCGTACCCTAACCCTAACCCCTACCCTAACACTCACACGTACCCTAATCCTAACCCGTACCCTAAACCGAGCCCTACCCCTAACACTAACCCTAACCCTAACCCTAACCCATACCCTACGCCGTACCTGAACCCCTCCCCAAACCCGTACCCTAAGCCGTACCCTAAGCCTAACCCTAAGCCTAACACTAACCCTAGGCTACCCTTGACTGCTTCTGCCTCCAATAGATTTCCTAAGCACTAGTGTTTTAAGCAACAGCTTAAAAAGAGAATCCTAATGTGATTTCTTTATAATGGGTGTGTTCCTTATCTTATCCTAGTGTCTAAATTCTTCTCCATTGCTGGAACCCCAAATAATATTCCTTTACGTGCTAAGGGGTATCTAGAGAGTGGGATAGGTTTACTAACTACCCTAACCCTAACGCGTACCCTAACCCTAACCCCTACCCTAAACCTAACACGTACCCTAATCCTAACCGTACCCTAAACCGAGCCCTAACCCTAACACTAACCCTTACCCTAACCCTAACACATACCCTACGCCGTACCCGAAACCCTCCCCGAACACGTACCCTAAGCCGTACCCTAAGCCTAACCCTAAGCCTAACCCTAACCCTAGGCTACCCTTGACTGCTTCTGCCTCCAATAGATTTCCTAAGCACTAGTGTTTTAAGGAACAGCTTAAAAAGAGAATCCTAATGTGATTTCTTTATAATGGGTGTGTTCCTTATCTTATCCTAGTGTCTAAACTCTTCTCCATGGCTGGACCCTCAAATAATATTCCTTTACGTGCTAAGGGGTATCTAGAGAGTGGGATAGGTTTAATAACTACCCTAACCCTAACGCGTACCCTAACCCTAACCCCTACCCTAACCCTAACACGTACCCTAATCCTAACCCGTACCCTAAACCGAGCCCTAACCCTAACACTAACCCTAACCCTAACCCTAACCCATACCCTATGCCGTACCCGCACCCCTCCCTGAACCCGTACCCTAAGCCGTACCCTAAGCCTAACCCTAAGCCTAACCCTAACCCTAGGCTACCCTTGACTGCTTCTGCCTCCAATAGATTTCCTAAGCACTACTGTTTTAAGGAACAGCTTAAAAAGAGAATCCTAATGTGATTTCTTTATAATGGGTGTGTTCCTTATCTTATCCTAGTGTCTAAACTCTTCTCCATGGCTGCACCCCCAAATAATATTCCCTTACGTGCTAAGGGGTATCTAGAGAGTGGGATAGGTTTAATAACTACCCTAACCCTAACGCGTACCCTAACCCTAACCCCTACCCTAACCCTAACACGTACCCTAATCCTAAACTGTACCCTAAACCGAGCCCTAACCCTAACACTAACCCTAACCCTAACCCTAACCCATACCCTATGCCGTACCCGCACCCCTCCCTGAACCCGTACCCTAAGCCATACCCTAAACCTAACCCTAAGCCTAACCCTAACCCTAGGCTACCCTTGACTGCTTCTGCCTCCAATTGATTTCCTAAGCAGTAGTGTTTTAAGGAACAGCTTAAAAAGAGAATCCTAAAGTGATTTCTTTATAATGGGTGTGTTCCTTATCTTATCCTAGTGTCTAAACTCTTCTCCATGGCTGGACCCCCAAATAATATTCCTTTACGTGCTAAGGGGGAGCTAGAGAGTGGGATAGGTTTACTAACTACCCTAGCCCTAACGCGTAACCTAACCCTAACCCCTACCCTAACCCTAACACGTACCCTAATCCTAACCCGTACCCTAAACCGAGTCCTAAACCTAACACTAACCCAAACCCTAACCCTAACCCATACCCTACGCCGTACACGAACACCTCCCCGAACCCATACCCCAAGCCGTACCCTAAACCTAACCCTAAGCCTAACCCTAACCCTAGGCTACCCTTGACTGCTTCTGCCTCCAATATATTTCCTAAGCACTAGTGTTTTAAGGAACAGCTTAAAAAGAGAATCCTAATGTGATTTCTTTATAATGGGTGTGTTCCTTATCTTATCCTAGTGTCTAAACTCTTCTCCATGGCTGCACCCCCAAATAATATTGCCTTACGTGCTAAGGGGTATCTAGAGAGTGGGATAGGTTTACTAACTACCCTAACCCTAACGCGTACCCTAACCCTAACTCCTACCCTAAACCTAACACGTACCCTAATCCTAACCGTACCCTAAACCGAGCCCTAACCCTAACACTAACCCTAACCCTAACCCTAACCCATACCCTACGCCGTACCCGAAAGCCTCCCCGAACCCGTACCCTAAGCCGTACCCTAAGCCTAACCCTAAGCCTAACCCTAACCCTAGGCTACCCTTGACTGCTTCTGCCTCCAATAGATTTCCTAAGCACTAGTGTTTTAAGGAACAGCTTAAAAAGAGAATCCTAATGTGATTTCTTTATAATGGTTGTGTTCCTTATTTATCCTAGGGTCTAAACTCTTCTCCATGGCTGGACCCTCAAATAATATTCCTTTACGTGCTAAGGGGTATCTAGAGAGTGGGATAGGTTTAATAACTACCCTAACCCTAACGCGTACCCTAACCCTAACCCCTACCCTAACCCTAACACGTACCCTAATCCTAACCCGTACCCTAAACCGAGCCCTAACCCTAACACTAACCCTATCCCTAACCCTAACCCATACCCTACGCCGTACCCGCACCCCTCCCCGAACCCGTACCCTAAGCCGTACCCTAAGCCTAACCCTAAGCCTAACCCTAACCCTAGGCTACCCTTGACTGCTTCTGCCTCCAATAGATTTCCTAAGCACTACTGTTTTAAGGAACAGCTTAAAAAGAGAATCCTAATGTGATTTCTTTATAATGGGTGTGTTCCTTATCTTATCCTAGTGTCTAACCTCTTCTATATGGCTGCACCCCCAAATAATATTCCCTTACGTGCTAAGGGGTATCTAGAGAGTGGGATAGGTTTAATAACTACCCTAACCCTAATGCGTACTCTAACCCTAACCCCTACTCTAACACTAACACGTACCCTAATCCTAACCCGTACCCTAAACCGAGCCCTAACCCTAACATTAACCCAAACCCTAACCCTAACCCATACCCTACGCCGTACACGAACACCTCCCCGAACCCATACCCCAAGCCGTACCCTAACCCTAACCCTAAGCCTAACCCTAACCCTAGGCTACCCTTGACTGCTTCTGCCTCCAATAGATTTCCTAAGCACTAGTGTTTTAAGAACAGCTTAAAAAGAGAATCCTAAAGTGATTTCTTTATAATGGGTGTGTTCCTTATCTTATCCTAGTGTCTAAACTCTTCTCCATGGCTGGACCCCCAAATAATATTCCTTTACGTTCTAAAGGGTATCTAGAGAGTGGGATAGGTTTAATAACTACCCTAACCCTAACGCGTACCCTAACCCTAACCCCTACCCTAACCCTAACTCGTACCCTAATCCTAACCCGTACCCTAAACCGAGCCCTAACCCTAACACTAACCCTAACCCTAACCCTAACCCATACCCTACGCCGTACCCGAAACCCTCCCCGAACCCGTACCCTAAGCCATACCCTAAGCCTAACCCTAAGCCTAACACTAACCCTAGGCTACCCTTGACTGCTTCTGCCTCCAATAGATTTCCTAAGCACTAGTGTTTTAAGCAACAGCTTAAAAAGAGAATCCTAATGTGATTTCTTTATAATGGGTGTGTTCCTTATCTTATCCTAGTGTCTAAACTCTTCTCCATGGCTGGACCCCCAAATAATATTCCTTTACGTGCTAAGGGGTATCTAGAGAGTGGGATAGGTTTACTAACTACCCTAACCCTAACGCGTACCCTAACCCTAACCCCTACCCTAACCCTAACCCGTACCCTAATCCTAACCCGTACCCTAAACCGATCCCTAACCCTAACACTAACCCTAACCCAAACCCTAACCCATACCCTACGCCATACCCGAAACCCTCCCCGAACCCGTACCCTAAGCCGTACCCTAAGCCTAACCCTAAGCCTAACCCTAACCCTAGGCTACCCTTGACTGCTTCTGCCTCCAATAGATTTCCTAAGCACTAGTGTTTTAAGGAACAGCTGAAAAAGAGAATCCTAATGTGATTTCTTTATAATGAGTGTGTTCCTTATCTTATCCTAGTGTCTAAACTCTTCTCCATGGTTGGACCCCCAAATAATATTCCTTTACGTGCTAAGGGGTATCTAGAGAGTGGGATAGGTTTAATAACTACCCTAACCCTAACGCGTACCCTAACCCTAACCCCTACCCTAACCCTAACCCGTACCCTAAACCGAGCCCTAACGCTAACACTAACCCTAACCCTAACCCATACCCTACGCCGTACCCGAAACCCTCCCCGAACCCGTACCCTAAGCCGTGCCCTAAGCCTAACCCTAAGCCTAACCTTACCCTAGGCTACCCTTGACTGCTTTTGCCTCCAATAGATTTCCTAAGCACTAGTGTTTTAAGGAACAGCTTAAAAAGAGAATCCTAATGTGATTTCTTTATAATGGGTGTGTTCCTTATCTTATCCTAGTGTCTAAACTCTTCTCCATGGCTGCACCCCCAAATAATATTGCCTTACGTGCTAAGGGGTATCTAGAGAGTGGGATAGGTTTAATAACTACCCTTACCCTAATGCGTACCCTAACCCTAACCCCTACCCTAACACTCACATGTACCCTAATCCTAACCCGTACCCTAAACCGAGCCCTACCCCTAACACTAACCCTAACCCTAACCCTAACCCATACCCTACGCCGTACCTGAACCCCTCCCCAAACCCGTACCCTAAGCCGTACCCTAAGCCTAACCCTAAGCCTAACACTAACCCTAGGCTACCCTTGACTGCTTCTGCCTCCAATAGATTTCCTAAGCACTAGTGTTTTAAGCAACAGCTTAAAAAGAGAATCCTAATGTGATTTCTTTATAATGGGTGTGTTCCTTATCTTATCCTAGTGTCTAAACTCTTCTCCATGTCTGCACCCCCAAATAATATTGCCTTACGTGCTAAGGGGTATCTAGAGAGTGGGATAGGTTTAATAACTACCCTAACCCTAACGCGTACCCTAACCCTAACTCCTACCCTAAACCTAACACGTACCCTAATCCTAACCGTACCCTAAACCGAGCCCTAACCCTAACACTAACCCTAACCCTAACCCTAACCCATACCCTACGCCGTACCCGAAAGCCTCCCCGAACCCGTACCCTAAGCCGTACCCTAAGCCTAACCCTAAGCCTAACCCTAACCCTACGCTACCCTTGACTGCTTCTGCCTCCAATAGATTTCCTAAGCACTAGTGTTTTAAGGAACAGCTTAAAAAGAGAATCCTAATGTGATTTCTTTATAATGGGTGTGTTCCTTATTTATCCTAGGGTCTAAACTCTTCTCCATGGCTGGACCCTCAAATAATATTCCTTTACGTGCTAAGGGGTATCTAGAGAGTGGGATAGGTTTAATAACTACCCTAACCCTAACGCGTACCCTAACCCTAACCCCTACCCTAACCCTAACACGTACCCTAATCCTAACCCGTACCCTAAACCGAGCCCTAACCCTAACACTAACCCTATCCCTAACCCTAACCCATACCCTACGCCGTACCCGCACCCCTCCCCGAACCCGTACCCTAAGCCGTACCCTAAGCCTAACCCTAAGCCTAACCCTAACCCTAGGCTACCCTTGACTGCTTCTGCCTCCAATAGATTTCCTAAGCACTACTGTTTTAAGGAACAGCTTAAAAAGAGAATCCTAATGTGATTTCTTTATAATGGGTGTGTTCCTTATCTTATCCTAGTGTCTAAACTCTTCTATATGGCTGCACCCCCAAATAATATTCCCTTACGTGCTAAGGGGTATCTAGAGAGTGGGATAGGTTTAATAACTACCCTAACCCTAATGCGTACTCTAACCCTAACCCCTACTCTAACACTAACACGTACCCTAATCCTAACCCGTACCCTAAACCGAGCCCTAACCCTAACACTAACCCAAACCCTAACCCTAACCCATACCCTACGCCGTACACGAACACCTCCCCGAACCCATACCCCAAGCCGTACCCTAACCCTAACCCTAAGCCTAACCCTAACCCTAGGCTACCCTTGACTGCTTCTGCCTCCAATAGATTTCCTAAGCACTAGTGTTTTAAGAACAGCTTAAAAAGAGAATCCTAAAGTGATTTCTTTATAATGGGTGTGTTCCTTATCTTATCCTAGTGTCTAAACTCTTCTCCATGGCTGCACCCCCAAATAATATTCCTTTACGTGCTAAGGGGTATCTAGAGAGTGGGATAGGTTTAATAACTACCCTAACCCTAACGCGTACCCTAACCCTAACCCCTACCCTAACCCTAACTCGTACCCTAATCCTAACCCGTACCCTAAACCGAGCCCTAACCCTAACACTAACCCTAACCCTAACCCTAACCCATACCCTACGCCGTACCCGAAACCCTCCCCGAACCCGTACCCTAAGCCATACCCTAAGCCTAACCCTAAGCCTAACACTAACCCTAGGCTACCCTTGACTGCTTCTGCCTCCAATAGATTTCCTAAGCACTAGTGTTTTAAGCAACAGCTTAAAAAGAGAATCCTAATGTGATTTCTTTATAATGGGTGTGTTCCTTATCTTATCCTAGTGTCTAAACTCTTCTCCATGGCTGGACCCCCAAATAATATTCCTTTACGTGCTAAGGGGTATCTAGAGAGTGGGATAGGTTTACTAACTACCCTAACCCTAACGCGTACCCTAACCCTAACCCCTACCCTAACCCTAACCCGTACCCTAATCCTAACCCGTACCCTAAACCGATCCCTAACCCTAACACTAACCCTAACCCAAACCCTAACCCATACCCTACGCCATACCCGAAACCCTCCCCGAACCCGTACCCTAAGCCGTACCCTAAGCCTAACCCTAAGCCTAACCCTAACCCTAGGCTACCCTTGACTGCTTCTGCCTCCAATAGATTTCCTAAGCACTAGTGTTTTAAGGAACAGCTGAAAAAGAGAATCCTAATGTGATTTCTTTATAATGAGTGTGTTCCTTATCTTATCCTAGTGTCTAAACTCTTCTCCATGGTTGGACCCCCAAATAATATTCCTTTACGTGCTAAGGGGTATCTAGAGAGTGGGATAGGTTTAATAACTACCCTAACCCTAACGCGTACCCTAACCCTAACCCCTACCCTAACCCTAACCCGTACCCTAAACCGAGCCCTAACGCTAACACTAACCCTAACCCTAACCCATACCCTACGCCGTACCCGAAACCCTCCCCGAACCCGTACCCTAAGCCGAACCCTAAGCCTAACCCTAAGCCTAACCTTACCCTAGGCTACCCTTGACTGCTTTTGCCTCCAATAGATTTCCTAAGCACTAGTGTTTTAAGGAACAGCTTAAAAAGAGAATCCTAATGTGATTTCTTTATAATGGGTGTGTTCCTTATCTTATCCTAGTGTCTAAACTCTTCTCCATGGCTGCACCCCCAAATAATATTGCCTTACGTGCTAAGGGGTATCTAGAGAGTGGGATAGGTTTAATAACTACCCTTACCCTAATGCGTACCCTAACCCTAACCCCTACCCTAACACTCACACGTACCCTAATCCTAACCCGTACCCTAAACCGAGCCCTACCCCTAACACTAACCCTAACCCTAACCCTAACCCATACCCTACGCCGTACCTGAACCCCTCCCCAAACCCGTACCCTAAGCCGTACCCTAAGCCTAACCCTAAGCCTAACACTAACCCTAGGCTACCCTTGACTGCTTCTGCCTCCAATAGATTTCCTAAGCACTAGTGTTTTAAGCAACAGCTTAAAAAGAGAATCCTAATGTGATTTCTTTATAATGGGTGTGTTCCTTATCTTATCCTAGTGTCTAAATTCTTCTCCATTGCTGGAACCCCAAATAATATTCCTTTACGTGCTAAGGGGTATCTAGAGAGTGGGATAGGTTTACTAACTACCCTAACCCTAACGCGTACCCTAACCCTAACCCCTACCCTAAACCTAACACGTACCCTAATCCTAACCGTACCCTAAACCGAGCCCTAACCCTAACACTAACCCTTACCCTAACCCTAACACATACCCTACGCCGTACCCGAAACCCTCCCCGAACACGTACCCTAAGCCGTACCCTAAGCCTAACCCTAAGCCTAACCCTAACCCTAGGCTACCCTTGACTGCTTCTGCCTCCAATAGATTTCCTAAGCACTAGTGTTTTAAGGAACAGCTTAAAAAGAGAATCCTAATGTGATTTCTTTATAATGGGTGTGTTCCTTATCTTATCCTAGTGTCTAAACTCTTCTCCATGGCTGGACCCTCAAATAATATTCCTTTACGTGCTAAGGGGTATCTAGAGAGTGGGATAGGTTTAATAACTACCCTAACCCTAACGCGTACCCTAACCCTAACCCCTACCCTAACCCTAACACGTACCCTAATCCTAACCCGTACCCTAAACCGAGCCCTAACCCTAACACTAACCCTAACCCTAACCCTAACCCATACCCTATGCCGTACCCGCACCCCTCCCTGAACCCGTACCCTAAGCCGTACCCTAAGCCTAACCCTAAGCCTAACCCTAACCCTAGGCTACCCTTGACTGCTTCTGCCTCCAATAGATTTCCTAAGCACTACTGTTTTAAGGAACAGCTTAAAAAGAGAATCCTAATGTGATTTCTTTATAATGGGTGTGTTCCTTATCTTATCCTAGTGTCTAAACTCTTCTCCATGGCTGCACCCCCAAATAATATTCCCTTACGTGCTAAGGGGTATCTAGAGAGTGGGATAGGTTTAATAACTACCCTAACCCTAACGCGTACCCTAACCCTAACCCCTACCCTAACCCTAACACGTACCCTAATCCTAAACTGTACCCTAAACCGAGCCCTAACCCTAACACTAACCCTAACCCTAACCCTAACCCATACCCTATGCCGTACCCGCACCCCTCCCTGAACCCGTACCCTAAGCCATACCCTAAACCTAACCCTAAGCCTAACCCTAACCCTAGGCTACCCTTGACTGCTTCTGCCTCCAATTGATTTCCTAAGCAGTAGTGTTTTAAGGAACAGCTTAAAAAGAGAATCCTAAAGTGATTTCTTTATAATGGGTGTGTTCCTTATCTTATCCTAGTGTCTAAACTCTTCTCCATGGCTGGACCCCCAAATAATATTCCTTTACGTGCTAAGGGGGAGCTAGAGAGTGGGATAGGTTTACTAACTACCCTAGCCCTAACGCGTAACCTAACCCTAACCCCTACCCTAACCCTAACACGTACCCTAATCCTAACCCGTACCCTAAACCGAGTCCTAAACCTAACACTAACCCAAACCCTAACCCTAACCCATACCCTACGCCGTACACGAACACCTCCCCGAACCCATACCCCAAGCCGTACCCTAAACCTAACCCTAAGCCTAACCCTAACCCTAGGCTACCCTTGACTGCTTCTGCCTCCAATATATTTCCTAAGCACTAGTGTTTTAAGGAACAGCTTAAAAAGAGAATCCTAATGTGATTTCTTTATAATGGGTGTGTTCCTTATCTTATCCTAGTGTCTAAACTCTTCTCCATGGCTGCACCCCCAAATAATATTGCCTTACGTGCTAAGGGGTATCTAGAGAGTGGGATAGGTTTACTAACTACCCTAACCCTAACGCGTACCCTAACCCTAACTCCTACCCTAAACCTAACACGTACCCTAATCCTAACCGTACCCTAAACCGAGCCCTAACCCTAACACTAACCCTAACCCTAACCCTAACCCATACCCTACGCCGTACCCGAAAGCCTCCCCGAACCCGTACCCTAAGCCGTACCCTAAGCCTAACCCTAAGCCTAACCCTAACCCTACGCTACCCTTGACTGCTTCTGCCTCCAATAGATTTCCTAAGCACTAGTGTTTTAAGGAACAGCTTAAAAAGAGAATCCTAATGTGATTTCTTTATAATGGTTGTGTTCCTTATTTATCCTAGGGTCTAAACTCTTCTCCATGGCTGGACCCTCAAATAATATTCCTTTACGTGCTAAGGGGTATCTAGAGAGTGGGATAGGTTTAATAACTACCCTAACCCTAACGCGTACCCTAACCCTAACCCCTACCCTAACCCTAACACGTACCCTAATCCTAACCCGTACCCTAAACCGAGCCCTAACCCTAACACTAACCCTATCCCTAACCCTAACCCATACCCTACGCCGTACCCGCACCCCTCCCCGAACCCGTACCCTAAGCCGTACCCTAAGCCTAACCCTAAGCCTAACCCTAACCCTAGGCTACCCTTGACTGCTTCTGCCTCCAATAGATTTCCTAAGCACTACTGTTTTAAGGAACAGCTTAAAAAGAGAATCCTAATGTGATTTCTTTATAATGGGTGTGTTCCTTATCTTATCCTAGTGTCTAACCTCTTCTATATGGCTGCACCCCCAAATAATATTCCCTTACGTGCTAAGGGGTATCTAGAGAGTGGGATAGGTTTAATAACTACCCTAACCCTAATGCGTACTCTAACCCTAACCCCTACTCTAACACTAACACGTACCCTAATCCTAACCCGTACCCTAAACCGAGCCCTAACCCTAACATTAACCCAAACCCTAACCCTAACCCATACCCTACGCCGTACACGAACACCTCCCCGAACCCATACCCCAAGCCGTACCCTAACCCTAACCCTAAGCCTAACCCTAACCCTAGGCTACCCTTGACTGCTTCTGCCTCCAATAGATTTCCTAAGCACTAGTGTTTTAAGAACAGCTTAAAAAGAGAATCCTAAAGTGATTTCTTTATAATGGGTGTGTTCCTTATCTTATCCTAGTGTCTAAACTCTTCTCCATGGCTGGACCCCCAAATAATATTCCTTTACGTTCTAAAGGGTATCTAGAGAGTGGGATAGGTTTAATAACTACCCTAACCCTAACGCGTACCCTAACCCTAACCCCTACCCTAACCCTAACTCGTACCCTAATCCTAACCCGTACCCTAAACCGAGCCCTAACCCTAACACTAACCCTAACCCTAACCCTAACCCATACCCTACGCCGTACCCGAAACCCTCCCCGAACCCGTACCCTAAGCCATACCCTAAGCCTAACCCTAAGCCTAACACTAACCCTAGGCTACCCTTGACTGCTTCTGCCTCCAATAGATTTCCTAAGCACTAGTGTTTTAAGCAACAGCTTAAAAAGAGAATCCTAATGTGATTTCTTTATAATGGGTGTGTTCCTTATCTTATCCTAGTGTCTAAACTCTTCTCCATGGCTGGACCCCCAAATAATATTCCTTTACGTGCTAAGGGGTATCTAGAGAGTGGGATAGGTTTACTAACTACCCTAACCCTAACGCGTACCCTAACCCTAACCCCTACCCTAACCCTAACCCGTACCCTAATCCTAACCCGTACCCTAAACCGATCCCTAACCCTAACACTAACCCTAACCCAAACCCTAACCCATACCCTACGCCATACCCGAAACCCTCCCCGAACCCGTACCCTAAGCCGTACCCTAAGCCTAACCCTAAGCCTAACCCTAACCCTAGGCTACCCTTGACTGCTTCTGCCTCCAATAGATTTCCTAAGCACTAGTGTTTTAAGGAACAGCTGAAAAAGAGAATCCTAATGTGATTTCTTTATAATGAGTGTGTTCCTTATCTTATCCTAGTGTCTAAACTCTTCTCCATGGTTGGACCCCCAAATAATATTCCTTTACGTGCTAAGGGGTATCTAGAGAGTGGGATAGGTTTAATAACTACCCTAACCCTAACGCGTACCCTAACCCTAACCCCTACCCTAACCCTAACCCGTACCCTAAACCGAGCCCTAACGCTAACACTAACCCTAACCCTAACCCATACCCTACGCCGTACCCGAAACCCTCCCCGAACCCGTACCCTAAGCCGTGCCCTAAGCCTAACCCTAAGCCTAACCTTACCCTAGGCTACCCTTGACTGCTTTTGCCTCCAATAGATTTCCTAAGCACTAGTGTTTTAAGGAACAGCTTAAAAAGAGAATCCTAATGTGATTTCTTTATAATGGGTGTGTTCCTTATCTTATCCTAGTGTCTAAACTCTTCTCCATGGCTGCACCCCCAAATAATATTGCCTTACGTGCTAAGGGGTATCTAGAGAGTGGGATAGGTTTAATAACTACCCTTACCCTAATGCGTACCCTAACCCTAACCCCTACCCTAACACTCACATGTACCCTAATCCTAACCCGTACCCTAAACCGAGCCCTACCCCTAACACTAACCCTAACCCTAACCCTAACCCATACCCTACGCCGTACCTGAACCCCTCCCCAAACCCGTACCCTAAGCCGTACCCTAAGCCTAACCCTAAGCCTAACACTAACCCTAGGCTACCCTTGACTGCTTCTGCCTCCAATAGATTTCCTAAGCACTAGTGTTTTAAGCAACAGCTTAAAAAGAGAATCCTAATGTGATTTCTTTATAATGGGTGTGTTCCTTATCTTATCCTAGTGTCTAAATTCTTCTCCATTGCTGGAACCCCAAATAATATTCCTTTACGTGCTAAGGGGTATCTAGAGAGTGGGATAGGTTTACTAACTACCCTAACCCTAACGCGTACCCTAACCCTAACCCCTACCCTAAACCTAACACGTACCCTAATCCTAACCGTACCCTAAACCGAGCCCTAACCCTAACACTAACCCTAACCCTAAACCTAACACATACCCTACGCCGTACCCGAAACCCTCCCCGAACACGTACCCTAAGCCGTACCCTAAGCCTAACCCTAAGCCTAACCCTAACCCTAGGCTACCCTTGACTGCTTCTGCCTCCAATAGATTTCCTAAGCACTAGTGTTTTAAGGAACAGCTTAAAAAGAGAATCCTAATGTGATTTCTTTATAATGGGTGTGTTCCTTATCTTATCCTAGTGTCTAAACTCTTCTCCATGGCTGGACCCTCAAATAATATTCCTTTACGTGCTAAGGGGTATCTAGAGAGTGGGATAGGTTTAATAACTACCCTAACCCTAACGCGTACCCTAACCCTAACCCCTACCCTAACCCTAACACGTACCCTAATCCTAACCCGTACCCTAAACCGAGCCCTAACCCTAACACTAACCCTAACCCTAACCCATACCCTACGCCGTACCCGCACCCCTCCCCGAACCCGTACCCTAAGCCGAACCCTAAGCCTAACCCTAACCCTAGGCTACCCTTGACTGCTTCTGCCTCCAATAGATTTCCTAAGCACTACTGTTTTAAGGAACAGCTTAAAAAGGGAATCCTAATGTGATTTCTTTATAATGGGTGTGTTCCTTATCTTATCCTAGTGTCTAAACTCTTCTCCATGGCTGCACCCCCAAATAATATTCCCTTACGTGCTAAGGGGTATCTAGAGAGTGGGATAGGTTTAATAACTACCCTAACCCTAACGCGTACCCTAACCCTAACCCCTACCCTAACCCTAACACGTACCCTAATCCTAACCTGTACCCTAAACCGAGCCCTAACCCTAACACTAACCCTAACCCTAACCCTAACCCATACCCTATGCCGTACCCGCACCCCTCCCCGAACCCGTACCCTAAGCCATACCCTAAACCTAACCCTAAGCCTAACCCTAACCCTAGGCTACCCTTGACTGCTTCTGCCTCCAATTGATTTCCTAAGCAGTAGTGTTTTAAGGAACAGCTTAAAAAGAGAATCCTAAAGTGATTTCTTTATAATGGGTGTGTTCCTTATCTTATCCTAGTGTCTAAACTCTTCTCCATGGCTGGACCCCCAAAAAATATTCCTTTACGTGCTAAGGGGGAGCTAGAGAGTGGGATAGGTTTACTAACTACCCTACCCCTAACGCGTAACCTAACCCTAACCCCTACCCTAACCCTAACACGTACCCTAATCCTAACCCGTACCCTAAACCGAGCCCTAAACCTAACACTAACCCAAACCCTAACCCTAACCCATACCCTACGCCGTACACGAACACCTCTCCGAACCCATACCCCAAGCCGTACCCTAAACCTAACCCTAAGCCTAACCCTAACCCTAGGCTACCCTTGACTGCTTCTGCCTCCAATAGATTTCCTAAGCACTAGTATTTTAAGGAACAGCTTAAAAAGAGAATCCTAATGTGATTTCTTTATAATGGGTGTGTTCCTTATCTTATCCTAGTGTCTAAACTCTTCTCCATGTCTGCACCCCCAAATAATATTGCCTTACGTGCTAAGGGGTATCTAGAGAGTGGGATAGGTTTAATAACTACCCTAACCCTAACGCGTACCCTAACCCTAACTCCTACCCTAAACCTAACACGTACCCTAATCCTAACCGTACCCTAAACCGAGCCCTAACCCTAACACTAACCCTAACCCTAACCCTAACCCATACCCTACGCCGTACCCGAAAGCCTCCCCGAACCCGTACCCTAAGCCGTACCCTAAGCCTAACCCTAAGCCTAACCCTAACCCTACGCTACCCTTGACTGCTTCTGCCTCCAATAGATTTCCTAAGCACTAGTGTTTTAAGGAACAGCTTAAAAAGAGAATCCTAATGTGATTTCTTTATAATGGGTGTGTTCCTTATTTATCCTAGGGTCTAAACTCTTCTCCATGGCTGGACCCTCAAATAATATTCCTTTACGTGCTAAGGGGTATCTAGAGAGTGGGATAGGTTTAATAACTACCCTAACCCTAACGCGTACCCTAACCCTAACCCCTACCCTAACCCTAACACGTACCCTAATCCTAACCCGTACCCTAAACCGAGCCCTAACCCTAACACTAACCCTATCCCTAACCCTAACCCATACCCTACGCCGTACCCGCACCCCTCCCCGAACCCGTACCCTAAGCCGTACCCTAAGCCTAACCCTAAGCCTAACCCTAACCCTAGGCTACCCTTGACTGCTTCTGCCTCCAATAGATTTCCTAAGCACTACTGTTTTAAGGAACAGCTTAAAAAGAGAATCCTAATGTGATTTCTTTATAATGGGTGTGTTCCTTATCTTATCCTAGTGTCTAAACTCTTCTATATGGCTGCACCCCCAAATAATATTCCCTTACGTGCTAAGGGGTATCTAGAGAGTGGGATAGGTTTAATAACTACCCTAACCCTAATGCGTACTCTAACCCTAACCCCTACTCTAACACTAACACGTACCCTAATCCTAACCCGTACCCTAAACCGAGCCCTAACCCTAACACTAACCCAAACCCTAACCCTAACCCATACCCTACGCCGTACACGAACACCTCCCCGAACCCATACCCCAAGCCGTACCCTAACCCTAACCCTAAGCCTAACCCTAACCCTAGGCTACCCTTGACTGCTTCTGCCTCCAATAGATTTCCTAAGCACTAGTGTTTTAAGAACAGCTTAAAAAGAGAATCCTAAAGTGATTTCTTTATAATGGGTGTGTTCCTTATCTTATCCTAGTGTCTAAACTCTTCTCCATGGCTGCACCCCCAAATAATATTCCTTTACGTGCTAAGGGGTATCTAGAGAGTGGGATAGGTTTAATAACTACCCTAACCCTAACGCGTACCCTAACCCTAACCCCTACCCTAACCCTAACTCGTACCCTAATCCTAACCCGTACCCTAAACCGAGCCCTAACCCTAACACTAACCCTAACCCTAACCCTAACCCATACCCTACGCCGTACCCGAAACCCTCCCCGAACCCGTACCCTAAGCCATACCCTAAGCCTAACCCTAAGCCTAACACTAACCCTAGGCTACCCTTGACTGCTTCTGCCTCCAATAGATTTCCTAAGCAATAGTGTTTTAAGCAACAGCTTAAAAAGAGAATCCTAATGTGATTTCTTTATAATGGGTGTGTTCCTTATCTTATCCTAGTGTCTAAACTCTTCTCCATGGCTGGACCCCCAAATAATATTCCTTTACGTGCTAAGGGGTATCTAGAGAGTGGGATAGGTTTACTAACTACCCTAACCCTAACGCGTACCCTAACCCTAACCCCTACCCTAACCCTAACCCGTACCCTAATCCTAACCCGTACCCTAAACCGATCCCTAACCCTAACACTAACCCTAACCCAAACCCTAACCCATACCCTACGCCATACCCGAAACCCTCCCCGAACCCGTACCCTAAGCCGTACCCTAAGCCTAACCCTAAGCCTAACCCTAACCCTAGGCTACCCTTGACTGCTTCTGCCTCCAATAGATTTCCTAAGCACTAGTGTTTTAAGGAACAGCTGAAAAAGAGAATCCTAATGTGATTTCTTTATAATGAGTGTGTTCCTTATCTTATCCTAGTGTCTAAACTCTTCTCCATGGTTGGACCCCCAAATAATATTCCTTTACGTGCTAAGGGGTATCTAGAGAGTGGGATAGGTTTAATAACTACCCTAACCCTAACGCGTACCCTAACCCTAACCCCTACCCTAACCCTAACCCGTACCCTAAACCGAGCCCTAACGCTAACACTAACCCTAACCCTAACCCATACCCTACGCCGTACCCGAAACCCTCCCCGAACCCGTACCCTAAGCCGTGCCCTAAGCCTAACCCTAAGCCTAACCTTACCCTAGGCTACCCTTGACTGCTTTTGCCTCCAATAGATTTCCTAAGCACTAGTGTTTTAAGGAACAGCTTAAAAAGAGAATCCTAATGTGATTTCTTTATAATGGGTGTGTTCCTTATCTTATCCTAGTGTCTAAACTCTTCTCCATGGCTGCACCCCCAAATAATATTGCCTTACGTGCTAAGGGGTATCTAGAGAGTGGGATAGGTTTAATAACTACCCTTACCCTAATGCGTACCCTAACCCTAACCCCTACCCTAACACTCACACGTACCCTAATCCTAACCCGTACCCTAAACCGAGCCCTAACCCTAACACTAACACTAACCCTAACCCTAACCCATACCCTACGCCGTAACCGCACCCCTCCCCGAACCCGTAACCTAAGCCGCACCCTAAGCCTAACCCTAAGCCTAACACTAACCCTAGGCTACCCTTGACTGCTTCTGCCTCCAATAGATTTCCTAAGCACTAGTGTTTTAAGCAACAGCTTAAAAAGAGAATCCTAATGTGATTTCTTTATAATGGGTGTGTTCCTTATCTTATCCTAGTGTCTAAATTCTTCTCCATTGCTGGAACCCCAAATAATATTCCTTTACGTGCTAAGGGGTATCTAGAGAGTGGGATAGGTTTACTAACTACCCTAACCCTAACGCGTACCCTAACCCTAACCCCTACCCTAAACCTAACACGTACCCTAATCCTAACCGTACCCTAAACCGAGCCCTAACCCTAACACTAACCCTAACCCTAACCCTAACCCATACCCTACGCCGTACCCGAAACCCTCCCCGAACACGTACCCTAAGCCGTACCCTAAGCCTAACCCTAAGCCTAACCCTAACCCTACGCTACCCTTGACTGCTTCTGCCTCCAATAGATTTCCTAAGCACTAGTGTTTTAAGGAACAGCTTAAAAAGAGAATCCTAATGTGATTTCTTTATAATGGGTGTGTTCCTTATCTTATCCTAGTGTCTAAACTCTTCTCCATGGCTGGACCCTCAAATAATATTCCTTTACGTGCTAAGGGGTATCTAGAGAGTGGGATAGGTTTAATAACTACCCTAACCCTAACGCGTACCCTAACCCTAACCCCTACCCTAACCCTAACACGTACCCTAATCCTAACCCGTACCCTAAACCGAGCCCTAACCCTAACACTAACCCTAACCCTAACCCTAACCCATACCCTACGCCGTACCCGCACCCCTCCCCGAACCCGTAACCTAAGCCGTACCCTAAGCCTAACCCTAAGCCTAACCCTAACCCTAGGCTACCCTTGACTGCTTCTGCCTCCAATAGATTTCCTAAGCACTACTGTTTTAAGGAACAGCTTAAAAAGAGAATCCTAATGTGATTTCTTTATAATGGGTGTGTTCCTTATCTTATCCTAGTGTCTAAACTCTTCTATATGGCTGCACCCCCAAATAATATTCCCTTACGTGCTAAGGGGTATCTAGAGAGTGGGATAGGTTTAATAACTACCCTAACCCTAACGCGTACCCTAACCCTAACCCCTACCCTAACCCTAACATGTACCCTAATCCTAACCTGTACCCTAAACCGAGCCCTAACCCTAACACTAACCCTAACACTAACCCTAACCCATACCCTACGCCGTACCCGCACCCCTCCCCGAACCCGTACCCTAAGCCATACCCTAAACCTAACCCTAAGCCTAACCCTAACCCTAGGCTACCCTTGACTGCTTCTGCCTCCAATTGATTTCCTAAGCAGTAGTGTTTTAAGGAACAGCTTAAAAAGAGAATCCTAATGTGATTTCTTTATAATGGGTGTGTTCCTTATCTTATCCTAGTGTCTAAACTCTTCTCCATGGCTGGACCCCCAAATAATATTCCTTTACGTACTAACGGGGAGCTAGAGAGTGGGATAGGTTTACTAACTACCCTAGCCCTATCGCGTAACCTAACCCTAACCCCTACCCAAACCCTAACACGTACCCTAATCCTAACCCGTACCCTAAACCGAGCCATAACCCTAACACTAACCCAAACCCTAACCCTAACCCATACCCTACGCCGTACACGAACACCTCCCCGAACCCATACCCCAAGCCGTACCCTAACCCTAACCCTAAGCCTAACCCTAACCCTAGGCTACCCTTGACTGCTTCTGCCTCCAATAGATTTCCTAAGCACTAGTGTTTTAAGCAACAGCTTAAAAAGAGAATCCTAATGTGATTTCTTTATAATGGGTGTGTTCCTTATCTTATCCTAGTGTCTAAACTCTTCTCCATGGCTGGAACCCCAAATAATATTCCTTTACGTGCTAAGGGGTATCTAGAGAGTGGGATAGGTTTACTAACTACCCTAACCCTAACGCGTACCCTAACCCTAACCCCTACCCTAACCCTAACCCGTACCCTAATCCTAACCCGTACCCTAAACCGATCCCTAACCCTAACACTAACCCTAACCCAAACCCTAACCCATACCCTACGCCATACCCGAAACCCTCCCCGAACCCGTACCCTAAGCCGTACCCTAAGCCTAACCCTAAGCCTACCCCTAACCCTAGGCTACCCTTGACTGCTTCTGCCTCCAATAGATTTCCTAAGCACTAGTGTTTTAAGGAACAGCTGAAAAAGAGAATCCTAATGTGATTTCTTTATAATGGGTGTGTTCCTTATCTTATCCTAGTGTCTAAACTCTTCTCCATGGCTGCACCCCCAAATAATATTGCCTTAAGTGCTAAGGGGTATCTAGAGAGTGGGATAGGTTTAATAACTACCCTAACCCTAGTGCGTACTCTAACCCTAACCCCTACTCTAACACTAACACGTACCCTAATCCTAACCCGTACCCTAAACCGAGCCCTAAACCTAACACTAACCCAAACCCTAACCCTAACCCATACCCTACGCCGTACACGAACACCTCCCCGAACCCGTACCCCAAGCCGTACCCTAAACCTAACCCTAAGCCTAACCCTAACCCTAGGCTACCCTTGACTGCTTCTGCCTCCAATAGATTTCCTAAGCACTAGTGTTTTAAGCAACAGCTTAAAAAGAGAATCCTAATGTGATTTCTTTATAATGGGTGTGTTCCTTATCTTATCCTAGTGTCTAAACTCTTCTCCATGGCTGCACCCCCAAATAATATTGCCTTACGTGCTAAGGGGTATCTAGAGAGTGGGATAGGTTTACTAACTACCCTAACCCTAACGCGTACCCTAACCCTAACTCCTACCCTAAACCTAACACGTACCCTAATCCTAACCGTACCCTAAACCGAGCCCTAACCCTAACACTAACCCTAACCCTATCCCTAACCCATACCCTACGCCGTACCCGAAAGCCTCCCCGAACCCGTACCCTAAGCCGTACCCTAAGCCTAACCCTAAGCCTAACCCTAACCCTACGCTACCCTTGACTGCTTCTGCCTCCAATAGATTTCCTAAGCACTAGTGTTTTAAGGAACAGCTTAAAAAGAGAATCCTAATGTGATTTCTTTATAATGGGTGTGTTCCTTATTTATCCTAGGGTCTAAACTCTTCTCCATGGCTGGACCCTCAAATAATATTCCTTTACGTGCTAAGGGGTATCTAGAGAGTGGGATAGGTTTAATAATTACCCTAACCCTAACGCGTACCCTAACCCTAACCCCTACCCTAACCCTAACACGTACCCTAATCCTAACCCGTACCCTAAACCGAGCCCTAACCCTAACACTAACCCTATCCCTAACCCTAACCCATACCCTACGCCGTACCCGCACCCCTCCCCGAACCCGTACCCTAAGCCGTACCCTAAGCCTAACCCTAAGCCTAACCCTAACCCTAGGCTACCCTTGACTGCTTCTGCCTCCAATAGATTTCCTAAGCACTACTGTTTTAAGGAACAGCTTAAAAAGAGAATCCTAATGTGATTTCTTTATAATGGGTGTGTTCCTTATCTTATCCTAGTGTCTAAACTCTTCTATATGGCTGCACCCCCAAATAATATTCCCTTACGTGCTAAGGGGTATCTAGAGAGTGGGATAGGTTTAATAACTACCCTAACCCTAATGCGTACTCTAACCCTAACCCCTACTCTAACACTAACACGTACCCTAATCCTAACCCGTACCCTAAACCGAGCCCTAACCCTAACACTAACCCAAACCCTAACCCTAACCCATACCCTACGCCGTACACGAACACCTCCCCGAACCCATACCCCAAGCCGTACCCTAACCCTAACCCTAAGCCTAACCCTAACCCTAGGCTACCCTTGACTGCTTCTGCCTCCAATAGATTTCCTAAGCACTAGTGTTTTAAGAACAGCTTAAAAAGAGAATCCTAAAGTGATTTCTTTATAATGGGTGTGTTCCTTATCTTATCCTAGTGTCTAAACTCTTCTCCATGGCTGGACCCCCAAATAATATTCCTTTACGTGCTAAGGGGTATCTAGAGAGTGGGATAGGTTTAATAACTACCCTAACCCTAACGCGTATCCTAACCCTAACCCCTACCCTAACCCTAACTCGTACCCTAATCCTAACCCGTACCCTAAACCGAGCCCTAACCCTAACACTAACCCTAACCCTAACCCTAACCCATACCCTACGCCGTACCCAAAACCCTCCCCGAACCCATACCCTAAGCCATACCCTAAGCCTAACCCTAAGCCTAACACTAACCCTAGGCTACCCTTGACTGCTTCTGCCTCCAATAGATTTCCTAAGCACTAGTGTTTTAAGCAACAGCTTAAAAAGAGAATCCTAATGTGATTTCTTTATAATGGGTGTGTTCCTTATCTTATCCTAGTGTCTAAACTCTTCTCCATGGCTGGACCCCCAAATAATATTCCTTTACGTGCTAAGGGGTATCTAGAGAGTGGGATAGGTTTACTAACTACCCTAACCCTAACGCCTACCCTAACCCTAACCCCTACCCTAACCCTAACCCGTACCCTAATCCTAACCCGTACCCTAAACCGATCCCTAACCCTAACACTAACCCTAACCCAAACCCTAACCCATACCCTACGCCATACCCGAAACCCTCCCCGAACCCGTACCCTAAGCCGTACCCTAAGCCTAACCCTAAGCCTAACCCTAACCCTAGGCTACCCTTGACTGCTTCTGCCTCCAATAGATTTCCTAAGCACTAGTGTTTTAAGGAACAGCTGAAAAAGAGAATCCTAATGTGATTTCTTTATAATGAGTGTGTTCCTTATCTTATCCTAGTGTCTAAACTCTTCTCCATGGTTGGACCCCCAAATAATATTCCTTTACGTGCTAAGGGGTATCTAGAGAGTGGGATAGGTTTAATAACTACCCTAACCCTAACGCGTACCCTAACCCTAACCCCTACCCTAACCCTAACCCGTACCCTAAACCGAGCCCTAACGCTAACACTAACCCTAACCCTAACCCATACCCTACGCCGTACCCGAAACCCTCCCCGAACCCGTACCCTAAGCCGTGCCCTAAGCCTAACCCTAAGCCTAACCTTACCCTAGGCTACCCTTGACTGCTTTTGCCTCCAATAGATTTCCTAAGCACTAGTGTTTTAAGGAACAGCTTAAAAAGAGAATCCTAATGTGATTTCTTTATAATGGGTGTGTTCCTTATCTTATCCTAGTGTCTAAACTCTTCTCCATGGCTGCACCCCCAAATAATATTGCCTTACGTGCTAAGGGGTATCTAGAGAGTGGGATAGGTTTAATAACTACCCTTACCCTAATGCGTACCCTAACCCTAACCCCTACCCTAACACTCACACGTACCCTAATCCTAACCCGTACCCTAAACCGAGCCCTACCCCTAACACTAACCCTAACCCTAACCCTAACCCATACCCTACGCCGTACCTGAACCCCTCCCCAAACCCGTACCCTAAGCCGTACCCTAAGCCTAACCCTAAGCCTAACACTAACCCTAGGCTACCCTTGACTGCTTCTGCCTCCAATAGATTTCCTAAGCACTAGTGTTTTAAGCAACAGCTTAAAAAGAGAATCCTAATGTGATTTCTTTATAATGGGTGTGTTCCTTATCTTATCCTAGTGTCTAAATTCTTCTCCATTGCTGGAACCCCAAATAATATTCCTTTACGTGCTAAGGGGTATCTAGAGAGTGGGATAGGTTTACTAACTACCCTAACCCTAACGCGTACCCTAACCCTAACCCCCACCCTAAACCTAACACGTACCCTAATCCTAACCGTACCCTAAACCGAGCCCTAACCCTAACACTAACCCTAACCCTAACCCTAACACATACCCTACGCCGTACCCGAAACCCTCCCCGAACACGTACCCTAAGCCGTACCCTAAGCCTAACCCTAAGCCTAACCCTAACCCTAGGCTACCCTTGACTGCTTCTGCCTCCAATAGATTTCCTAAGCACTAGTGTTTTAAGGAACAGCTTAAAAAGAGAATCCTAATGTGATTTCTTTATAATGGGTGTGTTCCTTATCTTATCCTAGTGTCTAAACTCTTCTCCATGGCTGGACCCTCAAATAATATTCCTTTACGTGCTAAGGGGTATCTAGAGAGTGGGATAGGTTTAATAACTACCCTAACCCTAACGCGTACCCTAACCCTAACCCCTACCCTAACCCTAACACGTACCCTAATCCTAACCCGTACCCTAAACCGAGCCCTAACCCTAACACTAACCCTAACCCTAACCCTAACCCATACCCTATGCCGTACCCGCACCCCTCCCTGAACCCGTACCCTAAGCCGTACCCTAAGCCTAACCCTAAGCCTAACCCTAACCCTAGGCTACCCTTGACTGCTTCTGCCTCCAATAGATTTCCTAAGCACTACTGTTTTAAGGAACAGCTTAAAAAGAGAATCCTAATGTGATTTCTTTATAATGGGTGTGTTCCTTATCTTATCCTAGTGTCTAAACTCTTCTCCATGGCTGCACCCCCAAATAATATTCCCTTACGTGCTAAGGGGTATCTAGAGAGTGGGATAGGTTTAATAACTACCCTAACCCTAACGCGTACCCTAACCCTAACCCCTACCCTAACCCTAACACGTACCCTAATCCTAAACTGTACCCTAAACCGAGCCCTAACCCTAACACTAACCCTAACCCTAACCCTAACCCATACCCTATGCCGTACCCGCACCCCTCCCTGAACCCGTACCCTAAGCCATACCCTAAACCTAACCCTAAGCCTAACCCTAACCCTAGGCTACCCTTGACTGCTTCTGCCTCCAATTGATTTCCTAAGCAGTAGTGTTTTAAGGAACAGCTTAAAAAGAGAATCCTAAAGTGATTTCTTTATAATGGGTGTGTTCCTTATCTTATCCTAGTGTCTAAACTCTTCTCCATGGCTGGACCCCCAAATAATATTCCTTTACGTGCTAAGGGGGAGCTAGAGAGTGGGATAGGTTTACTAACTACCCTAGCCCTAACGCGTAACCTAACCCTAACCCCTACCCTAACCCTAACACGTACCCTAATCCTAACCCGTACCCTAAACCGAGTCCTAAACCTAACACTAACCCAAACCCTAACCCTAACCCATACCCTACGCCGTACACGAACACCTCCCCGAACCCATACCCCAAGCCGTACCCTAAACCTAACCCTAAGCCTAACCCTAACCCTAGGCTACCCTTGACTGCTTCTGCCTCCAATAGATTTCCTAAGCACTAGTGTTTTAAGGAACAGCTTAAAAAGAGAATCCTAATGTGATTTCTTTATAATGGGTGTGTTCCTTATCTTATCCTAGTGTCTAAACTCTTCTCCATGGCTGCACCCCCAAATAATATTGCCTTACGTGCTAAGGGGTATCTAGAGAGTGGGATAGGTTTACTAACTACCCTAACCCTAACGCGTACCCTAACCCTAACTCCTACCCTAAACCTAACACGTACCCTAATCCTAACCGTACCCTAAACCGAGCCCTAACCCTAACACTAACCCTAACCCTAACCCTAACCCATACCCTACGCCGTACCCGAAAGCCTCCCCGAACCCGTACCCTAAGCCGTACCCTAAGCCTAACCCTAAGCCTAACCCTAACCCTACGCTACCCTTGACTGCTTCTGCCTCCAATAGATTTCCTAAGCACTAGTGTTTTAAGGAACAGCTTAAAAAGAGAATCCTAATGTGATTTCTTTATAATGGTTGTGTTCCTTATTTATCCTAGGGTCTAAACTCTTCTCCATGGCTGGACCCTCAAATAATATTCCTTTACGTGCTAAGGGGTATCTAGAGAGTGGGATAGGTTTAATAACTACCCTAACCCTAACGCGTACCCTAACCCTAACCCCTACCCTAACCCTAACACGTACCCTAATCCTAACCCGTACCCTAAACCGAGCCCTAACCCTAACACTAACCCTATCCCTAACCCTAACCCATACCCTACGCCGTACCCGCACCCCTCCCCGAACCCGTACCCTAAGCCGTACCCTAAGCCTAACCCTAAGCCTAACCCTAACCCTAGGCTACCCTTGACTGCTTCTGCCTCCAATAGATTTCCTAAGCACTACTGTTTTAAGGAACAGCTTAAAAAGAGAATCCTAATGTGATTTCTTTATAATGGGTGTGTTCCTTATCTTATCCTAGTGTCTAAACTCTTCTATATGGCTGCACCCCCAAATAATATTCCCTTACGTGCTAAGGGGTATCTAGAGAGTGGGATAGGTTTAATAACTACCCTAACCCTAATGCGTACTCTAACCCTAACCCCTACTCTAACACTAACACGTACCCTAATCCTAACCCGTACCCTAAACCGAGCCCTAACCCTAACACTAACCCAAACCCTAACCCTAACCCATACCCTACGCCGTACACGAACACCTCCCCGAACCCATACCCCAAGCCGTACCCTAACCCTAACCCTAAGCCTAACCCTAACCCTAGGCTACCCTTGACTGCTTCTGCCTCCAATAGATTTCCTAAGCACTAGTGTTTTAAGAACAGCTTAAAAAGAGAATCCTAAAGTGATTTCTTTATAATGGGTGTGTTCCTTATCTTATCCTAGTGTCTAAACTCTTCTCCATGGCTGGACCCCCAAATAATATTCCTTTACGTGCTAAGGGGTATCTAGAGAGTGGGATAGGTTTAATAACTACCCTAACCCTAACGCGTATCCTAACCCTAACCCCTACCCTAACCCTAACTCGTACCCTAATCCTAACCCGTACCCTAAACCGAGCCCTAACCCTAACACTAACCCTAACCCTAACCCTAACCCATACCCTACGCCGTATCCGAAACCCTCCCCGAACCCGTACCCTAAGCCATACCCTAAGCCTAACCCTAAGCCTAACACTAACCCTAGGCTACCCTTGACTGCTTCTGCCTCCAATAGATTTCCTAAGCACTAGTGTTTTAAGCAACAGCTTAAAAAGAGAATCCTAATGTGATTTCTTTATAATGGGTGTGTTCCTTATCTTATCCTAGTGTCTAAACTCTTCTCCATGGCTGGACCCCCAAATAATATTCCTTTACGTGCTAAGGGGTATCTAGAGAGTGGGATAGGTTTACTAACTACCCTAACCCTAACGCCTACCCTAACCCTAACCCCTACCCTAACCCTAACCCGTACCCTAATCCTAACCCGTACCCTAAACCGATCCCTAACCCTAACACTAACCCTAACCCAAACCCTAACCCATACCCTACGCCATACCCGAAACCCTCCCCGAACCCGTACCCTAAGCCGTACCCTAAGCCTAACCCTAAGCCTAACCCTAACCCTAGGCTACCCTTGACTGCTTCTGCCTCCAATAGATTTCCTAAGCACTAGTGTTTTAAGGAACAGCTGAAAAAGAGAATCCTAATGTGATTTCTTTATAATGAGTGTGTTCCTTATCTTATCCTAGTGTCTAAACTCTTCTCCATGGTTGGACCCCCAAATAATATTCCTTTACGTGCTAAGGGGTATCTAGAGAGTGGGATAGGTTTAATAACTACCCTAACCCTAACGCGTACCCTAACCCTAACCCCTACCCTAACCCTAACCCGTACCCTAAACCGAGCCCTAACGCTAACACTAACCCTAACCCTAACCCATACCCTACGCCGTACCCGAAACCCTCCCCGAACCCGTACCCTAAGCCGAACCCTAAGCCTAACCCTAAGCCTAACCTTACCCTAGGCTACCCTTGACTGCTTTTGCCTCCAATAGATTTCCTAAGCACTAGTGTTTTAAGGAACAGCTTAAAAAGAGAATCCTAATGTGATTTCTTTATAATGGGTGTGTTCCTTATCTTATCCTAGTGTCTAAACTCTTCTCCATGGCTGCACCCCCAAATAATATTGCCTTACGTGCTAAGGGGTATCTAGAGAGTGGGATAGGTTTAATAACTACCCTTACCCTAATGCGTACCCTAACCCTAACCCCTACCCTAACACTCACACGTACCCTAATCCTAACCCGTACCCTAAACCGAGCCCTACCCCTAACACTAACCCTAACCCTAACCCTAACCCATACCCTACGCCGTACCTGAACCCCTCCCCAAACCCGTACCCTAAGCCGTACCCTAAGCCTAACCCTAAGCCTAACACTAACCCTAGGCTACCCTTGACTGCTTCTGCCTCCAATAGATTTCCTAAGCACTAGTGTTTTAAGCAACAGCTTAAAAAGAGAATCCTAATGTGATTTCTTTATAATGGGTGTGTTCCTTATCTTATCCTAGTGTCTAAATTCTTCTCCATTGCTGGAACCCCAAATAATATTCCTTTACGTGCTAAGGGGTATCTAGAGAGTGGGATAGGTTTACTAACTACCCTAACCCTAACGCGTACCCTAACCCTAACCCCTACCCTAAACCTAACACGTACCCTAATCCTAACCGTACCCTAAACCGAGCCCTAACCCTAACACTAACCCTAACCCTAACCCTAACACATACCCTACGCCGTACCCGAAACCCTCCCCGAACACGTACCCTAAGCCGTACCCTAAGCCTAACCCTAAGCCTAACCCTAACCCTAGGCTACCCTTGACTGCTTCTGCCTCCAATAGATTTCCTAAGCACTAGTGTTTTAAGGAACAGCTTAAAAAGAGAATCCTAATGTGATTTCTTTATAATGGGTGTGTTCCTTATCTTATCCTAGTGTCTAAACTCTTCTCCATGGCTGGACCCTCAAATAATATTCCTTTACGTGCTAAGGGGTATCTAGAGAGTGGGATAGGTTTAATAACTACCCTAACCCTAACGCGTACCCTAACCCTAACCCCTACCCTAACCCTAACACGTACCCTACTCCTAACCCGTACCCTAAACCGAGCCCTAACCCTAACACTAACCCTAACCCTAACCCTAACCCATACCCTATGCCGTACCCGCACCCCTCCCTGAACCCGTACCCTAAGCCGTACCCTAAGCCTAACCCTAAGCCTAACCCTAACCCTAGGCTACCCTTGACTGCTTCTGCCTCCAATAGATTTCCTAAGCACTACTGTTTTAAGGAACAGCTTAAAAAGAGAATCCTAATGTGATTTCTTTATAATGGGTGTGTTCCTTATCTTATCCTAGTGTCTAAACTCTTCTCCATGGCTGCACCCCCAAATAATATTCCCTTACGTGCTAAGGGGTATCTAGAGAGTGGGATAGGTTTAATAACTACCCTAACCCTAACGCGTACCCTAACCCTAACCCCTACCCTAACCCTAACACGTACCCTAATCCTAAACTGTACCCTAAACCGAGCCCTAACCCTAACACTAACCCTAACCCTAACCCTAACCCATACCCTATGCCGTACCCGCACCCCTCCCTGAACCCGTACCCTAAGCCATACCCTAAACCTAACCCTAAGCCTAACCCTAACCCTAGGCTACCCTTGACTGCTTCTGCCTCCAATTGATTTCCTAAGCAGTAGTGTTTTAAGGAACAGCTTAAAAAGAGAATCCTAAAGTGATTTCTTTATAATGGGTGTGTTCCTTATCTTATCCTAGTGTCTAAACTCTTCTCCATGGCTGGACCCCCAAATAATATTCCTTTACGTGCTAAGGGGGAGCTAGAGAGTGGGATAGGTTTACTAACTACCCTAGCCCTAACGCGTAACCTAACCCTAACCCCTACCCTAACCCTAACACGTACCCTAATCCTAACCGTACCCTAAACCGAGCCCTAACCCTAACACTAACCCTAACCCTAACCCTAACCCATACCCTACGCCGTACCCGAAAGCCTCCCCGAACCCGTACCCTAAGCCGTACCCTAAGCCTAACCCTAAGCCTAACCCTAACCCTACGCTACCCTTGACTGCTTCTGCCTCCAATAGATTTCCTAAGCACTAGTGTTTTAAGGAACAGCTTAAAAAGAGAATCCTAATGTGATTTCTTTATAATGGTTGTGTTCCTTATTTATCCTAGGGTCTAAACTCTTCTCCATGGCTGGACCCTCAAATAATATTCCTTTACGTGCTAAGGGGTATCTAGAGAGTGGGATAGGTTTAATAACTACCCTAACCCTAACGCGTACCCTAACCCTAACCCCTACCCTAACCCTAACACGTACCCTAATCCTAACCCGTACCCTAAACCGAGCCCTAACCCTAACACTAACCCTATCCCTAACCCTAACCCATACCCTACGCCGTACCCGCACCCCTCCCCGAACCCGTACCCTAAGCCGTACCCTAAGCCTAACCCTAAGCCTAACCCTAACCCTAGGCTACCCTTGACTGCTTCTGCCTCCAATAGATTTCCTAAGCACTACTGTTTTAAGGAACAGCTTAAAAAGAGAATCCTAATGTGATTTCTTTATAATGGGTGTGTTCCTTATCTTATCCTAGTGTCTAAACTCTTCTATATGGCTGCACCCCCAAATAATATTCCCTTACGTGCTAAGGGGTATCTAGAGAGTGGGATAGGTTTAATAACTACCCTAACCCTAATGCGTACTCTAACCCTAACCCCTACTCTAACACTAACACGTACCCTAATCCTAACCCGTACCCTAAACCGAGCCCTAACCCTAACACTAACCCAAACCCTAACCCTAACCCATACCCTACGCCGTACACGAACACCTCCCCGAACCCATACCCCAAGCCGTACCCTAACCCTAACCCTAAGCCTAACCCTAACCCTAGGCTACCCTTGACTGCTTCTGCCTCCAATAGATTTCCTAAGCACTAGTGTTTTAAGAACAGCTTAAAAAGAGAATCCTAAAGTGATTTCTTTATAATGGGTGTGTTCCTTATCTTATCCTAGTGTCTAAACTCTTCTCCATGGCTGGACCCCCAAATAATATTCCTTTACGTGCTAAGGGGTATCTAGAGAGTGGGATAGGTTTAATAACTACCCTAACCCTAACGCGTATCCTAACCCTAACCCCTACCCTAACCCTAACTCGTACCCTAATCCTAACCCGTACCCTAAACCGAGCCCTAACCCTAACACTAACCCTAACCCTAACCCTAACCCATACCCTACGCCGTACCCGAAACCCTCCCCGAACCCGTACCCTAAGCCATACCCTAAGCCTAACCCTAAGCCTAACACTAACCCTAGGCTACCCTTGACTGCTTCTGCCTCCAATAGATTTCCTAAGCACTAGTGTTTTAAGCAACAGCTTAAAAAGAGAATCCTAATGTGATTTCTTTATAATGGGTGTGTTCCTTATCTTATCCTAGTGTCTAAACTCTTCTCCATGGCTGGACCCCCAAATAATATTCCTTTACGTGCTAAGGGGTATCTAGAGAGTGGGATAGGTTTACTAACTACCCTAACCCTAACGCCTACCCTAACCCTAACCCCTACCCTAACCCTAACCCGTACCCTAATCCTAACCCGTACCCTAAACCGATCCCTAACCCTAACACTAACCCTAACCCAAACCCTAACCCATACCCTACGCCATACCCGAAACCCTCCCCGAACCCGTACCCTAAGCCGTACCCTAAGCCTAACCCTAAGCCTAACCCTAACCCTAGGCTACCCTTGACTGCTTCTGCCTCCAATAGATTTCCTAAGCACTAGTGTTTTAAGGAACAGCTGAAAAAGAGAATCCTAATGTGATTTCTTTATAATGAGTGTGTTCCTTATCTTATCCTAGTGTCTAAACTCTTCTCCATGGTTGGACCCCCAAATAATATTCCTTTACGTGCTAAGGGGTATCTAGAGAGTGGGATAGGTTTAATAACTACCCTAACCCTAACGCGTACCCTAACCCTAACCCCTACCCTAACCCTAACCCGTACCCTAAACCGAGCCCTAACGCTAACACTAACCCTAACCCTAACCCATACCCTACGCCGTACCCGAAACCCTCCCCGAACCCGTACCCTAAGCCGAACCCTAAGCCTAACCCTAAGCCTAACCTTACCCTAGGCTACCCTTGACTGCTTTTGCCTCCAATAGATTTCCTAAGCACTAGTGTTTTAAGGAACAGCTTAAAAAGAGAATCCTAATGTGATTTCTTTATAATGGGTGTGTTCCTTATCTTATCCTAGTGTCTAAACTCTTCTCCATGGCTGCACCCCCAAATAATATTGCCTTACGTGCTAAGGGGTATCTAGAGAGTGGGATAGGTTTAATAACTACCCTTACCCTAATGCGTACCCTAACCCTAACCCCTACCCTAACACTCACATGTACCCTAATCCTAACCCGTACCCTAAACCGAGCCCTACCCCTAACACTAACCCTAACCCTAACCCTAACCCATACCCTACGCCGTACCTGAACCCCTCCCCAAACCCGTACCCTAAGCCGTACCCTAAGCCTAACCCTAAGCCTAACACTAACCCTAGGCTACCCTTGACTGCTTCTGCCTCCAATAGATTTCCTAAGCACTAGTGTTTTAAGCAACAGCTTAAAAAGAGAATCCTAATGTGATTTCTTTATAATGGGTGTGTTCCTTATCTTATCCTAGTGTCTAAATTCTTCTCCATTGCTGGAACCCCAAATAATATTCCTTTACGTGCTAAGGGGTATCTAGAGAGTGGGATAGGTTTACTAACTACCCTAACCCTAACGCGTACCCTAACCCTAACCCCTACCCTAAACCTAACACGTACCCTAATCCTAACCGTACCCTAAACCGAGCCCTAACCCTAACACTAACCCTAACCCTAACCCTAACACATACCCTACGCCGTACCCGAAACCCTCCCCGAACACGTACCCTAAGCCGTACCCTAAGCCTAACCCTAAGCCTAACCCTAACCCTAGGCTACCCTTGACTGCTTCTGCCTCCAATAGATTTCCTAAGCACTAGTGTTTTAAGGAACAGCTTAAAAAGAGAATCCTAATGTGATTTCTTTATAATGGGTGTGTTCCTTATCTTATCCTAGTGTCTAAACTCTTCTCCATGGCTGGACCCTCAAATAATATTCCTTTACGTGCTAAGGGGTATCTAGAGAGTGGGATAGGTTTAATAACTACCCTAACCCTAACGCGTACCCTAACCCTAACCCCTACCCTAACCCTAACACGTACCCTAATCCTAACCCGTACCCTAAACCGAGCCCTAACCCTAACACTAACCCTAACCCTAACCCATACCCTACGCCGTACCCGCACCCCTCCCCGAACCCGTACCCTAAGCCGAACCCTAAGCCTAACCCTAACCCTAGGCTACCCTTGACTGCTTCTGCCTCCAATAGATTTCCTAAGCACTACTGTTTTAAGGAACAGCTTAAAAAGGGAATCCTAATGTGATTTCTTTATAATGGGTGTGTTCCTTATCTTATCCTAGTGTCTAAACTCTTCTCCATGGCTGCACCCCCAAATAATATTCCCTTACGTGCTAAGGGGTATCTAGAGAGTGGGATAGGTTTAATAACTACCCTAACCCTAACGCGTACCCTAACCCTAACCCCTACCCTAACCCTAACACGTACCCTAATCCTAACCTGTACCCTAAACCGAGCCCTAACCCTAACACTAACCCTAACCCTAACCCTAACCCATACCCTATGCCGTACCCGCACCCCTCCCCGAACCCGTACCCTAAGCCATACCCTAAACCTAACCCTAAGCCTAACCCTAACCCTAGGCTACCCTTGACTGCTTCTGCCTCCAATTGATTTCCTAAGCAGTAGTGTTTTAAGGAACAGCTTAAAAAGAGAATCCTAAAGTGATTTCTTTATAATGGGTGTGTTCCTTATCTTATCCTAGTGTCTAAACTCTTCTCCATGGCTGGACCCCCAAATAATATTCCTTTACGTGCTAAGGGGGAGCTAGAGAGTGGGATAGGTTTACTAACTACCCTACCCCTAACGCGTAACCTAACCCTAACCCCTACCCTAACCCTAACACGTACCCTAATCCTAACCCGTACCCTAAACCGAGCCCTAAACCTAACACTAACCCAAACCCTAACCCTAACCCATACCCTACGCCGTACACGAACACCTCTCCGAACCCATACCCCAAGCCGTACCCTAAACCTAACCCTAAGCCTAACCCTAACCCTAGGCTACCCTTGACTGCTTCTGCCTCCAATAGATTTCCTAAGCACTAGTATTTTAAGGAACAGCTTAAAAAGAGAATCCTAATGTGATTTCTTTATAATGGGTGTGTTCCTTATCTTATCCTAGTGTCTAAACTCTTCTCCATGTCTGCACCCCCAAATAATATTGCCTTACGTGCTAAGGGGTATCTAGAGAGTGGGATAGGTTTACTAACTACCCTAACCCTAACGCGTACCCTAACCCTAACTCCTACCCTAAACCTAACACGTACCCTAATCCTAACCGTACCCTAAACCGAGCCCTAACCCTAACACTAACCCTAACCCTAACCCTAACCCATACCCTACGCCGTACCCGAAAGCCTCCCCGAACCCGTACCCTAAGCCGTACCCTAAGCCTAACCCTAAGCCTAACCCTAACCCTACGCTACCCTTGACTGCTTCTGCCTCCAATAGATTTCCTAAGCACTAGTGTTTTAAGGAACAGCTTAAAAAGAGAATCCTAATGTGATTTCTTTATAATGGGTGTGTTCCTTATCTTATCCTAGTGTCTAAACTCTTCTCCATGGCTGGACCCTCAAATAATATTCCTTTACGTGCTAAGGGGTATCTAGAGAGTGGGATAGGTTTAATAACTACCCTAACCCTAACGCGTACCCTAACCCTAACCCCTACCCTAACCCTAACACGTACCCTAATCCTAACCCGTACCCTAAACCGAGCCCTAACCCTAACACTAACCCTAACCCTAACCCTAACCCATACCCTATGCCGTACCCGCACCCCTCCCTGAACCCGTACCCTAAGCCGTACCCTAAGCCTAACCCTAAGCCTAACCCTAACCCTAGGCTACCCTTGACTGCTTCTGCCTCCAATAGATTTCCTAAGCACTACTGTTTTAAGGAACAGCTTAAAAAGAGAATCCTAATGTGATTTCTTTATAATGGGTGTGTTCCTTATCTTATCCTAGTGTCTAAACTCTTCTCCATGGCTGCACCCCCAAATAATATTCCCTTACGTGCTAAGGGGTATCTAGAGAGTGGGATAGGTTTAATAACTACCCTAACCCTAACGCGTACCCTAACCCTAACCCCTACCCTAACCCTAACACGTACCCTAATCCTAAACTGTACCCTAAACCGAGCCCTAACCCTAACACTAACCCTAACCCTAACCCTAACCCATACCCTATGCCGTACCCGCACCCCTCCCTGAACCCGTACCCTAAGCCATACCCTAAACCTAACCCTAAGCCTAACCCTAACCCTAGGCTACCCTTGACTGCTTCTGCCTCCAATTGATTTCCTAAGCAGTAGTGTTTTAAGGAACAGCTTAAAAAGAGAATCCTAAAGTGATTTCTTTATAATGGGTGTGTTCCTTATCTTATCCTAGTGTCTAAACTCTTCTCCATGGCTGGACCCCCAAATAATATTCCTTTACGTGCTAAGGGGGAGCTAGAGAGTGGGATAGGTTTACTAACTACCCTAGCCCTAACGCGTAACCTAACCCTAACCCCTACCCTAAACCTAACACGTACCCTAATCCTAACCGTACCCTAAACCGAGCCCTAACCCTAACACTAACCCTAACCCTAACCCTAACCCATACCCTACGCCGTACCCGAAAGCCTCCCCGAACCCGTACCCTAAGCCGTACCCTAAGCCTAACCCTAAGCCTAACCCTAACCCTACGCTACCCTTGACTGCTTCTGCCTCCAATAGATTTCCTAAGCACTAGTGTTTTAAGGAACAGCTTAAAAAGAGAATCCTAATGTGATTTCTTTATAATGGTTGTGTTCCTTATTTATCCTAGGGTCTAAACTCTTCTCCATGGCTGGACCCTCAAATAATATTCCTTTACGTGCTAAGGGGTATCTAGAGAGTGGGATAGGTTTAATAACTACCCTAACCCTAACGCGTACCCTAACCCTAACCCCTACCCTAACCCTAACACGTACCCTAATCCTAACCCGTACCCTAAACCGAGCCCTAACCCTAACACTAACCCTATCCCTAACCCTAACCCATACCCTACGCCGTACCCGCACCCCTCCCCGAACCCGTACCCTAAGCCGTACCCTAAGCCTAACCCTAAGCCTAACCCTAACCCTAGGCTACCCTTGACTGCTTCTGCCTCCAATAGATTTCCTAAGCACTACTGTTTTAAGGAACAGCTTAAAAAGAGAATCCTAATGTGATTTCTTTATAATGGGTGTGTTCCTTATCTTATCCTAGTGTCTAAACTCTTCTATATGGCTGCACCCCCAAATAATATTCCCTTACGTGCTAAGGGGTATCTAGAGAGTGGGATAGGTTTAATAACTACCCTAACCCTAATGCGTACTCTAACCCTAACCCCTACTCTAACACTAACACGTACCCTAATCCTAACCCGTACCCTAAACCGAGCCCTAACCCTAACACTAACCCAAACCCTAACCCTAACCCATACCCTACGCCGTACACGAACACCTCCCCGAACCCATACCCCAAGCCGTACCCTAACCCTAACCCTAAGCCTAACCCTAACCCTAGGCTACCCTTGACTGCTTCTGCCTCCAATAGATTTCCTAAGCACTAGTGTTTTAAGAACAGCTTAAAAAGAGAATCCTAAAGTGATTTCTTTATAATGGGTGTGTTCCTTATCTTATCCTAGTGTCTAAACTCTTCTCCATGGCTGGACCCCCAAATAATATTCCTTTACGTGCTAAGGGGTATCTAGAGAGTGGGATAGGTTTAATAACTACCCTAACCCTAACGCGTATCCTAACCCTAACCCCTACCCTAACCCTAACTCGTACCCTAATCCTAACCCGTACCCTAAACCGAGCCCTAACCCTAACACTAACCCTAACCCTAACCCTAACCCATACCCTACGCCGTACCCGAAACCCTCCCCGAACCCGTACCCTAAGCCATACCCTAAGCCTAACCCTAAGCCTAACACTAACCCTAGGCTACCCTTGACTGCTTCTGCCTCCAATAGATTTCCTAAGCACTAGTGTTTTAAGCAACAGCTTAAAAAGAGAATCCTAATGTGATTTCTTTATAATGGGTGTGTTCCTTATCTTATCCTAGTGTCTAAACTCTTCTCCATGGCTGGACCCCCAAATAATATTCCTTTACGTGCTAAGGGGTATCTAGAGAGTGGGATAGGTTTACTAACTACCCTAACCCTAACGCCTACCCTAACCCTAACCCCTACCCTAAGCCTAACCCGTACCCTAATCCTAACCCGTACCCTAAACCGATCCCTAACCCTAACACTAACCCTAACCCAAACCCTAACCCATACCCTACGCCATACCCGAAACCCTCCCCGAACCCGTACCCTAAGCCGTACCCTAAGCCTAACCCTAAGCCTAACCCTAACCCTAGGCTACCCTTGACTGCTTCTGCCTCCAATAGATTTCCTAAGCACTAGTGTTTTAAGGAACAGCTGAAAAAGAGAATCCTAATGTGATTTCTTTATAATGAGTGTGTTCCTTATCTTATCCTAGTGTCTAAACTCTTCTCCATGGTTGGACCCCCAAATAATATTCCTTTACGTGCTAAGGGGTATCTAGAGAGTGGGATAGGTTTAATAACTACCCTAACCCTAACGCGTACCCTAACCCTAACCCCTACCCTAACCCTAACCCGTACCCTAAACCGAGCCCTAACGCTAACACTAACCCTAACCCTAACCCATACCCTACGCCGTACCCGAAACCCTCCCCGAACCCGTACCCTAAGCCGAACCCTAAGCCTAACCCTAAGCCTAACCTTACCCTAGGCTACCCTTGACTGCTTTTGCCTCCAATAGATTTCCTAAGCACTAGTGTTTTAAGGAACAGCTTAAAAAGAGAATCCTAATGTGATTTCTTTATAATGGGTGTGTTCCTTATCTTATCCTAGTGTCTAAACTCTTCTCCATGGCTGCACCCCCAAATAATATTGCCTTACGTGCTAAGGGGTATCTAGAGAGTGGGATAGGTTTAATAACTACCCTTACCCTAATGCGTACCCTAACCCTAACCCCTACCCTAACACTCACATGTACCCTAATCCTAACCCGTACCCTAAACCGAGCCCTACCCCTAACACTAACCCTAACCCTAACCCTAACCCATACCCTACGCCGTACCTGAACCCCTCCCCAAACCCGTACCCTAAGCCGTACCCTAAGCCTAACCCTAAGCCTAACACTAACCCTAGGCTACCCTTGACTGCTTCTGCCTCCAATAGATTTCCTAAGCACTAGTGTTTTAAGCAACAGCTTAAAAAGAGAATCCTAATGTGATTTCTTTATAATGGGTGTGTTCCTTATCTTATCCTAGTGTCTAAATTCTTCTCCATTGCTGGAACCCCAAATAATATTCCTTTACGTGCTAAGGGGTATCTAGAGAGTGGGATAGGTTTACTAACTACCCTAACCCTAACGCGTACCCTAACCCTAACCCCTACCCTAAACCTAACACGTACCCTAATCCTAACCGTACCCTAAACCGAGCCCTAACCCTAACACTAACCCTAACCCTAACCCTAACACATACCCTACGCCGTACCCGAAACCCTCCCCGAACACGTACCCTAAGCCGTACCCTAAGCCTAACCCTAAGCCTAACCCTAACCCTAGGCTACCCTTGACTGCTTCTGCCTCCAATAGATTTCCTAAGCACTAGTGTTTTAAGGAACAGCTTAAAAAGAGAATCCTAATGTGATTTCTTTATAATGGGTGTGTTCCTTATCTTATCCTAGTGTCTAAACTCTTCTCCATGGCTGGACCCTCAAATAATATTCCTTTACGTGCTAAGGGGTATCTAGAGAGTGGGATAGGTTTAATAACTACCCTAACCCTAACGCGTACCCTAACCCTAACCCCTACCCTAACCCTAACACGTACCCTAATCCTAACCCGTACCCTAAACCGAGCCCTAACCCTAACACTAACCCTAACCCTAACCCATACCCTACGCCGTACCCGCACCCCTCCCCGAACCCGTACCCTAAGCCGAACCCTAAGCCTAACCCTAACCCTAGGCTACCCTTGACTGCTTCTGCCTCCAATAGATTTCCTAAGCACTACTGTTTTAAGGAACAGCTTAAAAAGGGAATCCTAATGTGATTTCTTTATAATGGGTGTGTTCCTTATCTTATCCTAGTGTCTAAACTCTTCTCCATGGCTGCACCCCCAAATAATATTCCCTTACGTGCTAAGGGGTATCTAGAGAGTGGGATAGGTTTAATAACTACCCTAACCCTAACGCGTACCCTAACCCTAACCCCTACCCTAACCCTAACACGTACCCTAATCCTAACCTGTACCCTAAACCGAGCCCTAACCCTAACACTAACCCTAACCCTAACCCTAACCCATACCCTATGCCGTACCCGCACCCCTCCCCGAACCCGTACCCTAAGCCATACCCTAAACCTAACCCTAAGCCTAACCCTAACCCTAGGCTACCCTTGACTGCTTCTGCCTCCAATTGATTTCCTAAGCAGTAGTGTTTTAAGGAACAGCTTAAAAAGAGAATCCTAAAGTGATTTCTTTATAATGGGTGTGTTCCTTATCTTATCCTAGTGTCTAAACTCTTCTCCATGGCTGGACCCCCAAATAATATTCCTTTACGTGCTAAGGGGGAGCTAGAGAGTGGGATAGGTTTACTAACTACCCTACCCCTAACGCGTAACCTAACCCTAACCCCTACCCTAACCCTAACACGTACCCTAATCCTAACCCGTACCCTAAACCGAGCCCTAAACCTAACACTAACCCAAACCCTAACCCTAACCCATACCCTACGCCGTACACGAACACCTCTCCGAACCCATACCCCAAGCCGTACCCTAAACCTAACCCTAAGCCTAACCCTAACCCTAGGCTACCCTTGACTGCTTCTGCCTCCAATAGATTTCCTAAGCACTAGTATTTTAAGGAACAGCTTAAAAAGAGAATCCTAATGTGATTTCTTTATAATGGGTGTGTTCCTTATCTTATCCTAGTGTCTAAACTCTTCTCCATGTCTGCACCCCCAAATAATATTGCCTTACGTGCTAAGGGGTATCTAGAGAGTGGGATAGGTTTACTAACTACCCTAACCCTAACGCGTACCCTAACCCTAACTCCTACCCTAAACCTAACACGTACCCTAATCCTAACCGTACCCTAAACCGAGCCCTAACCCTAACACTAACCCTAACCCTAACCCTAACCCATACCCTACGCCGTACCCGAAAGCCTCCCCGAACCCGTACCCTAAGCCGTACCCTAAGCCTAACCCTAAGCCTAACCCTAACCCTACGCTACCCTTGACTGCTTCTGCCTCCAATAGATTTCCTAAGCACTAGTGTTTTAAGGAACAGCTTAAAAAGAGAATCCTAATGTGATTTCTTTATAATGGTTGTGTTCCTTATTTATCCTAGGGTCTAAACTCTTCTCCATGGCTGGACCCTCAAATAATATTCCTTTACGTGCTAAGGGGTATCTAGAGAGTGGGATAGGTTTAATAACTACCCTAACCCTAACGCGTACCCTAACCCTAACCCCTACCCTAACCCTAACACGTACCCTAATCCTAACCCGTACCCTAAACCGAGCCCTAACCCTAACACTAACCCTATCCCTAACCCTAACCCATACCCTACGCCGTACCCGCACCCCTCCCCGAACCCGTACCCTAAGCCGTACCCTAAGCCTAACCCTAAGCCTAACCCTAACCCTAGGCTACCCTTGACTGCTTCTGCCTCCAATAGATTTCCTAAGCACTACTGTTTTAAGGAACAGCTTAAAAAGAGAATCCTAATGTGATTTCTTTATAATGGGTGTGTTCCTTATCTTATCCTAGTGTCTAAACTCTTCTATATGGCTGCACCCCCAAATAATATTCCCTTACGTGCTAAGGGGTATCTAGAGAGTGGGATAGGTTTAATAACTACCCTAACCCTAATGCGTACTCTAACCCTAACCCCTACTCTAACACTAACACGTACCCTAATCCTAACCCGTACCCTAAACCGAGCCCTAACCCTAACATTAACCCAAACCCTAACCCTAACCCATACCCTACGCCGTACACGAACACCTCCCCGAACCCATACCCCAAGCCGTACCCTAACCCTAACCCTAAGCCTAACCCTAACCCTAGGCTACCCTTGACTGCTTCTGCCTCCAATAGATTTCCTAAGCACTAGTGTTTTAAGAACAGCTTAAAAAGAGAATCCTAAAGTGATTTCTTTATAATGGGTGTGTTCCTTATCTTATCCTAGTGTCTAAACTCTTCTCCATGGCTGGACCCCCAAATAATATTCCTTTACGTTCTAAAGGGTATCTAGAGAGTGGGATAGGTTTAATAACTACCCTAACCCTAACGCGTACCCTAACCCTAACCCCTACCCTAACCCTAACTCGTACCCTAATCCTAACCCGTACCCTAAACCGAGCCCTAACCCTAACACTAACCCTAACCCTAACCCTAACCCATACCCTACGCCGTACCCGAAACCCTCCCCGAACCCGTACCCTAAGCCATACCCTAAGCCTAACCCTAAGCCTAACACTAACCCTAGGCTACCCTTGACTGCTTCTGCCTCCAATAGATTTCCTAAGCACTAGTGTTTTAAGCAACAGCTTAAAAAGAGAATCCTAATGTGATTTCTTTATAATGGGTGTGTTCCTTATCTTATCCTAGTGTCTAAACTCTTCTCCATGGCTGGAACCCCAAATAATATTCCTTTACGTGCTAAGGGGTATCTAGAGAGTGGGATAGGTTTACTAACTACCCTAACCCTAACGCGTACCCTAACCCTAACCCCTACCCTAAGCCTAACCCGTACCCTAATCCTAACCCGTACCCTAAACCGATCCCTAACCCTAACACTAACCCTAACCCAAACCCTAACCCATACCCTACGCCATACCCGAAACCCTCCCCGAACCCGTACCCTAAGCCGTACCCTAAGCCTAACCCTAAGCCTAACCCTAACCCTAGGCTACCCTTGACTGCTTCTGCCTCCAATAGATTTCCTAAGCACTAGTGTTTTAAGGAACAGCTGAAAAAGAGAATCCTAATGTGATTTCTTTATAATGAGTGTGTTCCTTATCTTATCCTAGTGTCTAAACTCTTCTCCATGGTTGGACCCCCAAATAATATTCCTTTACGTGCTAAGGGGTATCTAGAGAGTGGGATAGGTTTAATAACTACCCTAACCCTAACGCGTACCCTAACCCTAACCCCTACCCTAACCCTAACCCGTACCCTAAACCGAGCCCTAACGCTAACACTAACCCTAACCCTAACCCATACCCTACGCCGTACCCGAAACCCTCCCCGAACCCGTACCCTAAGCCGTGCCCTAAGCCTAACCCTAAGCCTAACCTTACCCTAGGCTACCCTTGACTGCTTTTGCCTCCAATAGATTTCCTAAGCACTAGTGTTTTAAGGAACAGCTTAAAAAGAGAATCCTAATGTGATTTCTTTATAATGGGTGTGTTCCTTATCTTATCCTAGTGTCTAAACTCTTCTCCATGGCTGCACCCCCAAATAATATTGCCTTACGTGCTAAGGGGTATCTAGAGAGTGGGATAGGTTTAATAACTACCCTTACCCTAATGCGTACCCTAACCCTAACCCCTACCCTAACACTCACATGTACCCTAATCCTAACCCGTACCCTAAACCGAGCCCTACCCCTAACACTAACCCTAACCCTAACCCTAACCCATACCCTACGCCGTACCTGAACCCCTCCCCAAACCCGTACCCTAAGCCGTACCCTAAGCCTAACCCTAAGCCTAACACTAACCCTAGGCTACCCTTGACTGCTTCTGCCTCCAATAGATTTCCTAAGCACTAGTGTTTTAAGCAACAGCTTAAAAAGAGAATCCTAATGTGATTTCTTTATAATGGGTGTGTTCCTTATCTTATCCTAGTGTCTAAATTCTTCTCCATTGCTGGAACCCCAAATAATATTCCTTTACGTGCTAAGGGGTATCTAGAGAGTGGGATAGGTTTACTAACTACCCTAACCCTAACGCGTACCCTAACCCTAACCCCTACCCTAAACCTAACACGTACCCTAATCCTAACCGTACCCTAAACCGAGCCCTAACCCTAACACTAACCCTAACCCTAACCCTAACACATACCCTACGCCGTACCCGAAACCCTCCCCGAACACGTACCCTAAGCCGTACCCTAAGCCTAACCCTAAGCCTAACCCTAACCCTAGGCTACCCTTGACTGCTTCTGCCTCCAATAGATTTCCTAAGCACTAGTGTTTTAAGGAACAGCTTAAAAAGAGAATCCTAATGTGATTTCTTTATAATGGGTGTGTTCCTTATCTTATCCTAGTGTCTAAACTCTTCTCCATGGCTGGACCCTCAAATAATATTCCTTTACGTGCTAAGGGGTATCTAGAGAGTGGGATAGGTTTAATAACTACCCTAACCCTAACGCGTACCCTAACCCTAACCCCTACCCTAACCCTAACACGTACCCTAATCCTAACCCGTACCCTAAACCGAGCCCTAACCCTAACACTAACCCTAACCCTAACCCATACCCTACGCCGTACCCGCACCCCTCCCCGAACCCGTACCCTAAGCCGAACCCTAAGCCTAACCCTAACCCTAGGCTACCCTTGACTGCTTCTGCCTCCAATAGATTTCCTAAGCACTACTGTTTTAAGGAACAGCTTAAAAAGGGAATCCTAATGTGATTTCTTTATAATGGGTGTGTTCCTTATCTTATCCTAGTGTCTAAACTCTTCTCCATGGCTGCACCCCCAAATAATATTCCCTTACGTGCTAAGGGGTATCTAGAGAGTGGGATAGGTTTAATAACTACCCTAACCCTAACGCGTACCCTAACCCTAACCCCTACCCTAACCCTAACACGTACCCTAATCCTAACCTGTACCCTAAACCGAGCCCTAACCCTAACACTAACCCTAACCCTAACCCTAACCCATACCCTATGCCGTACCCGCACCCCTCCCCGAACCCGTACCCTAAGCCATACCCTAAACCTAACCCTAAGCCTAACCCTAACCCTAGGCTACCCTTGACTGCTTCTGCCTCCAATTGATTTCCTAAGCAGTAGTGTTTTAAGGAACAGCTTAAAAAGAGAATCCTAAAGTGATTTCTTTATAATGGGTGTGTTCCTTATCTTATCCTAGTGTCTAAACTCTTCTCCATGGCTGGACCCCCAAATAATATTCCTTTACGTGCTAAGGGGGAGCTAGAGAGTGGGATAGGTTTACTAACTACCCTACCCCTAACGCGTAACCTAACCCTAACCCCTACCCTAACCCTAACACGTACCCTAATCCTAACCCGTACCCTAAACCGAGCCCTAAACCTAACACTAACCCAAACCCTAACCCTAACCCATACCCTACGCCGTACACGAACACCTCTCCGAACCCATACCCCAAGCCGTACCCTAAACCTAACCCTAAGCCTAACCCTAACCCTAGGCTACCCTTGACTGCTTCTGCCTCCAATAGATTTCCTAAGCACTAGTATTTTAAGGAACAGCTTAAAAAGAGAATCCTAATGTGATTTCTTTATAATGGGTGTGTTCCTTATCTTATCCTAGTGTCTAAACTCTTCTCCATGTCTGCACCCCCAAATAATATTGCCTTACGTGCTAAGGGGTATCTAGAGAGTGGGATAGGTTTACTAACTACCCTAACCCTAACGCGTACCCTAACCCTAACTCCTACCCTAAACCTAACACGTACCCTAATCCTAACCGTACCCTAAACCGAGCCCTAACCCTAACACTAACCCTAACCCTAACCCTAACCCATACCCTACGCCGTACCCGAAAGCCTCCCCGAACCCGTACCCTAAGCCGTACCCTAAGCCTAACCCTAAGCCTAACCCTAACCCTACGCTACCCTTGACTGCTTCTGCCTCCAATAGATTTCCTAAGCACTAGTGTTTTAAGGAACAGCTTAAAAAGAGAATCCTAATGTGATTTCTTTATAATGGGTGTGTTCCTTATTTATCCTAGGGTCTAAACTCTTCTCCATGGCTGGACCCTCAAATAATATTCCTTTACGTGCTAAGGGGTATCTAGAGAGTGGGATAGGTTTAATAACTACCCTAACCCTAACGCGTACCCTAACCCTAACCCCTACCCTAACCCTAACACGTACCCTAATCCTAACCCGTACCCTAAACCGAGCCCTAACCCTAACACTAACCCTATCCCTAACCCTAACCCATACCCTACGCCGTACCCGCACCCCTCCCCGAACCCGTACCCTAAGCCGTACCCTAAGCCTAACCCTAAGCCTAACCCTAACCCTAGGCTACCCTTGACTGCTTCTGCCTCCAATAGATTTCCTAAGCACTACTGTTTTAAGGAACAGCTTAAAAAGAGAATCCTAATGTGATTTCTTTATAATGGGTGTGTTCCTTATCTTATCCTAGTGTCTAAACTCTTCTATATGGCTGCACCCCCAAATAATATTCCCTTACGTGCTAAGGGGTATCTAGAGAGTGGGATAGGTTTAATAACTACCCTAACCCTAATGCGTACTCTAACCCTAACCCCTACTCTAACACTAACACGTACCCTAATCCTAACCCGTACCCTAAACCGAGCCCTAACCCTAACACTAACCCAAACCCTAACCCTAACCCATACCCTACGCCGTACACGAACACCTCCCCGAACCCATACCCCAAGCCGTACCCTAACCCTAACCCTAAGCCTAACCCTAACCCTAGGCTACCCTTGACTGCTTCTGCCTCCAATAGATTTCCTAAGCACTAGTGTTTTAAGAACAGCTTAAAAAGAGAATCCTAAAGTGATTTCTTTATAATGGGTGTGTTCCTTATCTTATCCTAGTGTCTAAACTCTTCTCCATGGCTGCACCCCCAAATAATATTCCTTTACGTGCTAAGGGGTATCTAGAGAGTGGGATAGGTTTAATAACTACCCTAACCCTAACGCGTACCCTAACCCTAACCCCTACCCTAACCCTAACTCGTACCCTAATCCTAACCCGTACCCTAAACCGAGCCCTAACCCTAACACTAACCCTAACCCTAACCCTAACCCATACCCTACGCCGTACCCGAAACCCTCCCCGAACCCGTACCCTAAGCCATACCCTAAGCCTAACCCTAAGCCTAACACTAACCCTAGGCTACCCTTGACTGCTTCTGCCTCCAATAGATTTCCTAAGCACTAGTGTTTTAAGCAACAGCTTAAAAAGAGAATCCTAATGTGATTTCTTTATAATGGGTGTGTTCCTTATCTTATCCTAGTGTCTAAACTCTTCTCCATGGCTGGACCCCCAAATAATATTCCTTTACGTGCTAAGGGGTATCTAGAGAGTGGGATAGGTTTACTAACTACCCTAACCCTAACGCGTACCCTAACCCTAACCCCTACCCTAACCCTAACCCGTACCCTAATCCTAACCCGTACCCTAAACCGATCCCTAACCCTAACACTAACCCTAACCCAAACCCTAACCCATACCCTACGCCATACCCGAAACCCTCCCCGAACCCGTACCCTAAGCCGTACCCTAAGCCTAACCCTAAGCCTAACCCTAACCCTAGGCTACCCTTGACTGCTTCTGCCTCCAATAGATTTCCTAAGCACTAGTGTTTTAAGGAACAGCTGAAAAAGAGAATCCTAATGTGATTTCTTTATAATGAGTGTGTTCCTTATCTTATCCTAGTGTCTAAACTCTTCTCCATGGTTGGACCCCCAAATAATATTCCTTTACGTGCTAAGGGGTATCTAGAGAGTGGGATAGGTTTAATAACTACCCTAACCCTAACGCGTACCCTAACCCTAACCCCTACCCTAACCCTAACCCGTACCCTAAACCGAGCCCTAACGCTAACACTAACCCTAACCCTAACCCATACCCTACGCCGTACCCGAAACCCTCCCCGAACCCGTACCCTAAGCCGTGCCCTAAGCCTAACCCTAAGCCTAACCTTACCCTAGGCTACCCTTGACTGCTTTTGCCTCCAATAGATTTCCTAAGCACTAGTGTTTTAAGGAACAGCTTAAAAAGAGAATCCTAATGTGATTTCTTTATAATGGGTGTGTTCCTTATCTTATCCTAGTGTCTAAACTCTTCTCCATGGCTGCACCCCCAAATAATATTGCCTTACGTGCTAAGGGGTATCTAGAGAGTGGGATAGGTTTAATAACTACCCTTACCCTAATGCGTACCCTAACCCTAACCCCTACCCTAACACTCACACGTACCCTAATCCTAACCCGTACCCTAAACCGAGCCCTAACCCTAACACTAACACTAACCCTAACCCTAACCCATACCCTACGCCGTAACCGCACCCCTCCCCGAACCCGTAACCTAAGCCGCACCCTAAGCCTAACCCTAAGCCTAACACTAACCCTAGGCTACCCTTGACTGCTTCTGCCTCCAATAGATTTCCTAAGCACTAGTGTTTTAAGCAACAGCTTAAAAAGAGAATCCTAATGTGATTTCTTTATAATGGGTGTGTTCCTTATCTTATCCTAGTGTCTAAATTCTTCTCCATTGCTGGAACCCCAAATAATATTCCTTTACGTGCTAAGGGGTATCTAGAGAGTGGGATAGGTTTACTAACTACCCTAACCCTAACGCGTACCCTAACCCTAACCCCTACCCTAAACCTAACACGTACCCTAATCCTAACCGTACCCTAAACCGAGCCCTAACCCTAACACTAACCCTAACCCTAACCCTAACCCATACCCTACGCCGTACCTGAAACCCTCCCCGAACACGTACCCTAAGCCGTACCCTAAGCCTAACCCTAAGCCTAACCCTAACCCTACGCTACCCTTGACTGCTTCTGCCTCCAATAGATTTCCTAAGCACTAGTGTTTTAAGGAACAGCTTAAAAAGAGAATCCTAATGTGATTTCTTTATAATGGGTGTGTTCCTTATCTTATCCTAGTGTCTAAACTCTTCTCCATGGCTGGACCCTCAAATAATATTCCTTTACGTGCTAAGGGGTATCTAGAGAGTGGGATAGGTTTAATAACTACCCTAACCCTAACGCGTACCCTAACCCTAACCCCTACCCTAACCCTAACACGTACCCTAATCCTAACCCGTACCCTAAACCGAGCCCTAACCCTAACACTAACCCTAACCCTAACCCTAACCCATACCCTACGCCGTACCCGCACCCCTCCCCGAACCCGTAACCTAAGCCGTACCCTAAGCCTAACCCTAAGCCTAACCCTAACCCTAGGCTACCCTTGACTGCTTCTGCCTCCAATAGATTTCCTAAGCACTACTGTTTTAAGGAACAGCTTAAAAAGAGAATCCTAATGTGATTTCTTTATAATGGGTGTGTTCCTTATCTTATCCTAGTGTCTAAACTCTTCTATATGGCTGCACCCCCAAATAATATTCCCTTACGTGCTAAGGGGTATATAGAGAGTGGGATAGGTTTAATAACTACCCTAACCCTAACGCGTACCCTAACCCTAACCCCTACCCTAACCCTAACATGTACCCTAATCCTAACCTGTACCCTAAACCGAGCCCTAACCCTAACACTAACCCTAACACTAACCCTAACCCATACCCTACGCCGTACCCGCACCCCTCCCCGAACCCGTACCCTAAGCCATACCCTAAACCTAACCCTAAGCCTAACCCTAACCCTAGGCTACCCTTGACTGCTTCTGCCTCCAATAGATTTCCTAAGCACTAGTGTTTTAAGCAACAGTTTAAAAAGAGAATCCTAATGTGATTTCTTTATAATGGGTGTGTTCCTTATCTTATCCTAGTGTCTAAACTCTTCTCCATGGCTGGAACCCCAAATAATATTCCTTTACGTGCTAAGGGGTATCTAGAGAGTGGGATAGGTTTACTAACTACCCTAACCCTAACGCGTACCCTAACCCTAACCCCTACCCTAAGCCTAACCCGTACCCTAATCCTAACCCGTACCCTAAACCGATCCCTAACCCTAACACTAACCCTAACCCAAACCCTAACCCATACCCTACGCCATACCCGAAACCCTCCCCGAACCCGTACCCTAAGCCGTACCCTAAGCCTAACCCTAAGCCTAACCCTAACCCTAGGCTACCCTTGACTGCTTCTGCCTCCAATAGATTTCCTAAGCACTAGTGTTTTAAGGAACAGCTGAAAAAGAGAATCCTAATGTGATTTCTTTATAATGAGTGTGTTCCTTATCTTATCCTAGTGTCTAAACTCTTCTCCATGGTTGGACCCCCAAATAATATTCCTTTACGTGCTAAGGGGTATCTAGAGAGTGGGATAGGTTTAATAACTACCCTAACCCTAACGCGTACCCTAACCCTAACCCCTACCCTAACCCTAACCCGTACCCTAAACCGAGCCCTAACGCTAACACTAACCCTAACCCTAACCCATACCCTACGCCGTACCCGAAACCCTCCCCGAACCCGTACCCTAAGCCGTGCCCTAAGCCTAACCCTAAGCCTAACCTTACCCTAGGCTACCCTTGACTGCTTTTGCCTCCAATAGATTTCCTAAGCACTAGTGTTTTAAGGAACAGCTTAAAAAGAGAATCCTAATGTGATTTCTTTATAATGGGTGTGTTCCTTATCTTATCCTAGTGTCTAAACTCTTCTCCATGGCTGCACCCCCAAATAATATTGCCTTACGTGCTAAGGGGTATCTAGAGAGTGGGATAGGTTTAATAACTACCCTTACCCTAATGCGTACCCTAACCCTAACCCCTACCCTAACACTCACATGTACCCTAATCCTAACCCGTACCCTAAACCGAGCCCTACCCCTAACACTAACCCTAACCCTAACCCTAACCCATACCCTACGCCGTACCTGAACCCCTCCCCAAACCCGTACCCTAAGCCGTACCCTAAGCCTAACCCTAAGCCTAACACTAACCCTAGGCTACCCTTGACTGCTTCTGCCTCCAATAGATTTCCTAAGCACTAGTGTTTTAAGCAACAGCTTAAAAAGAGAATCCTAATGTGATTTCTTTATAATGGGTGTGTTCCTTATCTTATCGTAGTGTCTAAACTCTTCTCCATGGCTGGACCCCCAAATAATATTCCTTTACCTGCTAAGGGGTATCTAGAGAGTGGGATAGGTTTACTAACTACCCTAACCCTAACGCGTACCCTAACCCTAACCCCTACCCTAACCCTAACACGTACCCTAATCCTAACCCGTACCCTAAACCGAGCCCTAACCCTAACACTAACCCTAACCCTAACCATAACACATACCCTACGCCGTACCCGAACCCCTCCCCGAACCCGAACCCTAAGCGGTACCCTAAGCCTAACCCTAAACCTAACCCTAACCCTAGGCTACCCTTGACTGCTTCTGCCTCCAATTGATTTCCTAAGCAGTAGTGTTTTAAGGAACAGCTTAAAAAGAGAATCCTAATGTGATTTCTTTATAATGGGTGTGTTCCTTATCTTATCCTAGTGTCTAAACTCTTCTCCATGGCTGGACCCCCAAATAATATTCCTTTACGTGCTAAGGGGGAGCTAGAGAGTGGGATAGGTTTACTAACTACCCTAGCCCTAACGCGTAACCTAACCCTAACCCCTACCCTAACCATAACACGTACCCTAATCCTAACCCGTATCCTAAACCGAGCCCTAACCCTAACACTAACCCTAACCCTAACCCTAAACCATACCCTACGCCGTACCGGAACCCCTCCCCGAACCCATTCCCCAAGCCGTACCCTAAACCTAACCCTAAGCCTAACCCTAACCCTAGGCTACCCTTGACTGCTTCTGCCTCCAATAGATTTCCTAAGCACTAGTGTTTTAAGGAACAGCTTAAAAAGAGAATCCTAAAGTGATTTCTTTATAATGGGTGTGTTCCTTATCTTATCCTAGTGTCTAAACTCTTCTCCATGGCTGGACCCCCAAATAATATTCCTTTACGTGCTAAGGGGTATCTAGAGAGTGGGATAGGTTTACTAACTACCCTAACCCTAACGCGTACCCTAACCCTAACCCCTACCCTAAACCTAACACGTACCCTAATCCTAACCGTACCCTAAACCGAGCCCTAACCCTAACCCTAACCCATACCCTATGCCGTACCCGAAACCCTCCCCGAACCCGTACCCTAAGGCGTACCCTAAGCCTAACCCTAAGCCTAATCCTAACCCTAGGCTACCCTTGACTGCTTCTGCCTCCAATAGATTTCCTAAGCACTAGTGTTTTAAGGAACAGCTGAAAAAGAGAATCCTAATGTGATTTCTTTATAATGGGTGTGTTCCTTATCTTATCCTAGTGTCTAAACTCTTCTCCATGGTTGGACCCCCAAATAATATTCCTTTACGTGCTAAGGGGTATCTAGAGAGTGGGATAGGTTTAATAACTACCCTAATCCTAACGCGTACCCTAACCCTAACCCCTACCCTAACCCTAACACGTACCCTAATCCTAACCCGTACCCTAAACCGAGCCCTAACCCTAACACTAACCCTAACCCTAAACCTAACCCATACCGTACGCCGTACCCGCACCCCTCCCCGAACCCGTACCCTAAGCCGTACCCTAAGCCGAACCCTAAGCCTAACCCTAACCCTAAGATACCCTTGACTGCTTCTGCCTCCAATAGATTTCCTAAGCACTAGTGTTTTAAGGAACAGCTTAAAAAGAGAATCCTAATGTGATTTCTTTATAATGGGTGTGTTCCTTATCTTATCCTAGTGCCTAAACTCTTCTCCATGGCTGGACCCCCAAATAATACTCCTTTACGTGCTAAGGGGTATCTAGAGAGTGGGATAGGTTTACTAACTACCCTAACCCTAATGCGTACCCTAACCCTAACCCCTACCCTAACCCTAACACGTACCCTAATCCTAACCCGTACCCTAAACCGAGCCCTAACCCTAACACTAACAATAACCCTAACCCTAACCCATACCCTACGCCGTACCCGAACCCCTCCCCAAACCCGTACCCTAAGCCTAACCCTAAGCCTAACCCTAACCCTAGGCTACCCTTGACTGCTTCTGCCTCCAATAGATTTCCTAAGCACTAGTGTTTTAAGCAACAGCTGAAAAAGAGAATCCTAATGTGATTTCTTTATAATGGGTGTGTTCCTTATCTTATCCTAGTGTCTAAACTCTTCTCCATGGCTGGACCCCCAAATAATACTCCTTTACGTGCCAAGGGGTATCTAGAGAGTGGGATAGGTTTACTAACTACCCTAACCCTAACGCGTACCCTAACCCTAACCCCTACCCTAACCCTAACACGTACCCTAATCCTAACCCGTACCCTAAACCGAGCCCTAACCCTAACCCTAACCCTAACCCTAACCATAACACATACCCTATGCCGTACCCGAACCCCTCCCCGAACCCGAACCCTAAGCGGTACCCTAAGCCTAACCCTAAACCTAACCCTAACCCTAGGCTACCCTTGACTGCTTCTGCCTCCAATAGATTTCCTAAGCACTAGTGTTTTAAGGAACAGCTTAAAAAGAGAATCCTAAAGTGATTTCTTTATAATGGGTGTGTTCCTTATCTTATCCTAGTGTCAAAACTCTTCTCCATGGCTGGACCCCCAAATAATATTCCTTTACGTGCTAAGGGGTATCTAGAGAGTGGGATAGGTTTAATAACTACCCTAACCCTAACGCGTACCCTGACCCTAACCCCTACCCTAACCCTAACACGTACCCTAATCCTAACCCGTACCCTAAACCGAGCCCTAACCCTAACACTAACCCTAACCCTAACCCTAACCCATACCCTACGCCGTACCCGAACCCCTCCCCAAACCCATTCCCCAAGCCGTACCCTAAACCTAACCCTAAGCCTAACCCTAACCCTAGGCTACCCTTGACTGCTTCTGCCTCCAATAGATTTCCTAAGCACTAGTGTTTTAAGGAACAGCTTAAAAAGAGAATCCTAAAGTGATTTCTTTATAATGGGTGTGTTCCTTATCTTATCCTAGTGTCTAAACTCTTCTCCATGGCTGCACCCCCAAATAATATTGCCTTACGTGCTAAGGGGTATCTAGAGAGTGGGATAGGTTTACTAACTACCCTAACCCTAATGCGTACTCTAACCCTAACCCCTACCCTAACACTAACACGTACCCTAATCCTAACCCGTACCCTAAACCGAGCCCTAACCCTAACATTAACACTAACCCTAACCCTAACCCATACCCTACGCCGTACCCGAACCCCTCCCCAAACCCGTACCCTAAGCCGTACCCTAAGCCTAACCCTAAGCCTAACACTAACCCTAGGCTACCCTTGACTGCTTCTGCCTCCAATAGATTTCCTAAGCACTAGTGTTTTAAGCAACAGCTTAAAAGGAGAATCCTAATGTGATTTCTTTATAATGGGTGTGTTCCTTATCTTATCCTAGTGTCTAAATTCTTCTCCATGGCTGGACCCCCAAATAATATTCCTTTACGTGCTAAGGGGTATCTAGAGAGTGGGATAGGTTTACTAACTACCCTAACCCTAACGCGTACCCTAACCCTAACCCCTACCCTAAACCTAACACGTACCCTAATCCTAACCCGTACCCTAAACCGAGCCCTAACCCTAACACTAACCCTAACCCTAACCCTAACCCATACCCTACGCCATACCCAAAACCCTCCCCGAACCCTTACCCTAAGCCGTACCCTAAGCCTAACCCTAAGCCTAACCCTAACCCTAGGCTACCCTTGACTGCTTCTGCCTCCAATAGATTTCCTAAGCACTAGTGTTTTAAGGAACAGCTTAAAAAGAGAATCCTAATGTGATTTCTTTATAATGGGTGTGTTCCTTATCTTATCCTAGTGTCTAAACTCTTCTCCATGGCTGGACCCTCAAATAATATTCCTTTACGTGCTAAGGGGTATCTAGAGAGTGGGATAGGTTTAATAACTACCCTAACCCTAACGCGTACCCTAACCCTAACCCCTACCCTAACGCTAACACGTACCCTAATCCTAACCCGTACCCTAAACCGAGCCCTAACCCTAAAACTAACCCTAACCCTAACCCTAACCCATACCCTACGCCGTACCCACACCCCTCCCCGAACCCGTACCCTAAGCCGTACCCTAAGCCTAACCCTAAGCCTAACCCTAACCCTAGGCTACCCTTGACTGCTTCTGCCTCCAATAGATTTCCTAAGCACTAGTGTTTTAAGGAACAGCTTAAAAAGAGAATCCTAATGTGATTTCTTTATAATGGGTGTGTTCCTTATCTTATCCTAGGGTCTAAACTCTTCTCCATGGCTGCACCCCCAAATAATATTCCCTTACGTGCTAAGGGGTATCTAGAGAGTGGGATAGGTTTAATAACTACCCTAACCCTAACGCGTACCCTAACTCTAACCCCTACCCTAACCCTAACACGTACCCTACTCCTAACCCGTACCCTAAACCGAGCCCTAACCCTAACACTAACCCTAACCCTAACCCTAACCCATACCCTACGCCGTACCCGCACCCCTCCCCGAACCCGTACCCTAAGCCATACCCTAAACCTAACCCTAAGCCTAACCCTAACCCTAGGCTACCCTTGACTGCTTCTGCCTCCAATAGATTTCCTAAGCACTAGTGTTTTAAGGAACAGCTTAAAAAGAGAATCCTAATGTGATTTCTTTATAATGGGTGTGTTCCTTATCTTATCCTAGTGTCTAAACTCTTCTCCATGGCTGCACCCCCAAATAATATTCCCTTACGTGCTAAGGGGTATCTAGAGAGTGGGATAGGTTTAATAAATACCCTAACCCTAACGTGTACCCTAACCCTAACCCCTACCCTAACCCTAACACGTACCCTAATCCTAACCCGTACCCTAAACCGAGCCCTAACCCTAACACTAACCCTAACCCTAACCCTAAACCATACCCTACGCCGTACCCGAACCCCTCCCCGAACCCATTCCCCAAGCCGTACCCTAAACCTAACCCTAAGCCTAACCCTCACCCTAGGCTTCCCTTGACTGCTTCTGCCTCCAATAGATTTCCTAAGCACTAGTGTTTTAAGGAACAGCTTAAAAAGAGAATCCTAAAGTGATTTCTTTATAATGGGTGTGTTCCTTATCTTATCCTAGTGTCTAAACTCTTCTCCATGGCTGGACCCCCAAATAATATTCCTTTACGTGCTAAGGGGTATCTAGAGAGTGGGATAGGTTTAATAACTACCCTAACCCTAACGCGTACCCTAACCCTAACCCCTACCCTAACCCTAACACGTACCCTAATCCTAACCCGTACCCTAAACCGAGCCCTAACCCTAACACTAACCCTAACCCTAACCCTAACCCATACCCTACGCCGTACCCGAACCCCTCCCCAAACCTGTACCCTAAGCCTAACCCTAAGCCTAACACTAACCCTAGGCTACCCTTGACTGCTTCTGCCTCCAATAGATTTCCTAAGCACTAGTGTTTTAAGGAACAGCTTAAAAAGAGAATCCTAATGTGATTTCTTTATAATGGGTGTGTTCCTTATCTTATCCTAGTGTCTAAACTCTTCTCCATGGCTGCACCCCCAAATAATATTCCCTTACGTGATAAGGGGTATCTAGAGAGTGGAATAGGTTTAATAACTACCCTAACCCTAACGCGTACCCTAACCCTAACCCCTACACTAACCCTAACACGTACCCTAATCCTAACCTGTACCCTAAACCGAGCCCTAACCCTAACACTAACACTAACCCTAACCCTAACCCATACCCTACGCCGTACCCGCACCCCTCCCCGAACCCGTACCCTAATCCATACCCTAAACCTAACCCTAAGCCTAACCCTAACCCTAGGCTACCCTTTACTGCTTCGGCCTCCAATTGATTTCTTAAGCAGTAGTGTTTTAAGAAACAGCTTAAAAAGAGAATCCTAATGTGATTTCTTTATAATGGGTGTGTTCCTTATCTTATCCTAGTGTCTAAACTCTTCTCCATGGCTGGACCCCCAAATAATATTCCTTTACGTGCTAAGGGGGAGCTAGAGAGTGGGATAGGTTTACTAACTACCCTAGGCCTAACGCGTAACCTAACCCTAACCCCTACCCTAACCATAACACGTACCCTAATCCTAACCCGTATCCTAAACCGAGCCCTAACCCTAACACTAACCCTAACCCTAACCCTAACCCATACCCTATGCCGTACCCGCACCCCTCCCCGAACCCGTACCCTAAGCCGTACCCTAAGCCTAACCCTAAGCCTAACCCTAACCCTAGGCTACCCTTGACTGCTTCTGCCTCCAATAGATTTCCTAAGCACTAGTGTTTTAAGGAACAGCTTAAAAAGAGAATCCTAATGTGATTTCTTTATAATGGGTGTGTTCCTTATCTTATCCTAGTGTCTAAACTCTTCTCCATGGCTGCACCCCCAAATAATATTCCCTTACGTGCTAAGGGGTATCTAGAGAGTGGGATAGGTTTAATAAATACCCTAACCCTAACGCGTACCCTAACCCTAACCCCTACCCTAACCCTAACACGTACCCTAATCCTAACCCGTACCCTAAACCGAGCCCTAACCCTAACACTAACCCTAACCCTAACCCTAAACCATACCCTACGCCGTACCCGAACCCCTCCCCGAACCCATTCCCCAAGCCGTACCCTAAACCTAACCCTAAGCCTAACCCTAACCCTAGGCTACCCTTGACTGCTTCTGCCTCCAATAGATTTCCTAAGCACTAGTGTTTTAAGGAACAGCTTAAAAAGAGAATCCTAAAGTGATTTCGTTATAATGGGTGTGTTCCTTATCTTATCCTAGTGTCTAAACTCTTCTCCATGGCTGGACCCCCAAATAATATTCCTTTACGTGCTAAGGGGTATCTAGAGAGTGGGATAGGTTTAATAACTACCCTAACCCTAACGCGTACCCTAACCCTAACCCCTACCCTAACCCTAACACGTACCCTAATCCTAACCCGTACCCTAAACCGAGCCCTAACCCTAACACTAACCCTAACCCTAACCCATACCCTACGCCGTACCCGAACCCCTCCCCGAACCCATTCCCCAAGCCGTACCCTAAACCTAACCCTAAGCCTAACCCTAACCCTAGGCTACCCTTGACTGCTTCTGCCTCCAATAGATTTCCTAAGCACTAGTGTTTTAAGGAACAGCTTAAAAAGAGAATCCTAAAGTGATTTCTTTATAATGGGTGTGTTCCTTATCTTATCCTAGTGTCTAAACTCTTCTCCATGGCTGCACCCCCGAATAATATTCCCTTACGTGCTAAGGGGTATCTAGAGAGTGGGATAGGTTTACTAACTACCCTAGCCCTAACGCGTAACCTAACCCTAACCCCTACCCTAACCATAACACGTACCCTAATCCTAACCCGTATCCTAAACCGAGCCCTAACCCTAACACTAACCCTAACCCTAACCCTAAACCATACCCTACGCCGTACCCGAACCCCTCCCCGAACCCATTCCCCAAGCCGTACCCTAAACCTAACCCTAAGCCTAACCCTAACCCTAGGCTACCCTTGACTGCTTCTGCCTCCAATAGATTTCCTAAGCACTAGTGTTTTAAGGAACAGCTTAAAAAGAGAATCCTAATGTGATTTCTTTATAATGGGTGTGTTCCTTATCTTATCCTAGTGTCTAAACTCTTCTCCATGGCTGGACCCCCAAATAATATACCTTTACGTGCTAAGGGGGAGCTAGAGAGTGGGATAGGTTTACTAACTACCCTAGCCCTAACGCGTACCCTAACCCTAACCCCTACCCTAACCCTAACACGTACCCTAATCCTAACCCGTACCCTAAACCGAGCCCTAACCCTAACACTAACCCTAACCCTAACCCTAAACCATACCCTACGCCGTACCCGAAACCCTCCCTGAACCCATTCCCCAAGCCGTACCCTAAACCTAACCCTAAGCCTAACCCTAACCCTAGGCTACCCTTGACTGCTTCTGCCTCCAATAGATTTCCTAAGCACTAGTGTTTTAAGGAACAGCTTAAAAAGAGAATCCTAAAGTGATTTCTTTATAATGGGTGTGTTCCTTATCTTATCCTAGTGTCTAAACTCTTCTCCATGGCTGGACCCTCAAATAATATTCCTTTACGGGCTAAGGGGTATCTAGAGAGTGGGATAGGTTTAATAACTACCCTAACCCTAACGCGTACCCTAACCCTAACCCCTACCCTAACCCTAACACGTACCCTAATCCTAACCCGTACCCTAAACCGAGCCCTAACCCTAACACTAACCCTAACCCTAACCCTAACCCATACCCTACGCCGTACCCGAACCCCTCTCCGAACCCATTCCCCAAGCCGTACCCTAAACCTAACCCTAAGCCTAACCCTAACCCTAGGCTACCCTTGACTGCTTCTGCCTCCAAAAGATTTCCTAAGCACTAGTGTTTTAAGGAACAGCTTAAAAAGAGAATCCTAATGTGATTTCTTTATAATGGGTGTGTTCCTTATCTTATCCTAGTGTCTAAACTCTTCTGCATGGCTGCACCCCCAAATAATATTGCCTTACGTGCTAAGGGGTATCTAGAGAGTGGGATAGGTTTAATAACTACCCTAACCCTAATGCGTACTCTAAACCTAACCCCTACCCTAACACTAACACGTACCCTAATCCTAAACCGTACCCTAAACCGAGCCCTAACCCTAACACTAACACTAACCCTAACCCTAACCCATACCCTACGCCGTACCCGAACCCCTCCCCAAACCCGTACCCTAAGCCATACCCTAAGCCTAACCCTAAGACTAACACTAACCCTAGGCTTCCCTTGACTGCTTCTGCCTCCAATAGTTTTCCTAAGCACTAGTGTTTTAAGCAACAGCTTAAAAAGAGAATCCTAATGTGATTTCTTTATAATGGGTGTGTTCCTTATCTTATCCTAGTGTCTAAACTCTTCTCCATGGCGGGACCCCCAAATAATATTCCTTTACGTGCTAAGGGGTATCTAGAGAGTGGGATAGGTTTACTAACTACCCTAACCCTAACGCGTACCCTAACCCTAACCCCTACCCTAAACCTAACACGTACCCTAATCCTAACCGTACCCTAAACCGAGCCCTAACCCTAACACTAACCCTAACCCTAACCCTAACCCATACCCTATGCCGTACCCGAAACCCTCCCCGAACCCGTACCCTAAGCCGTACCCTAAGCCTAACCCTAAGCCTAACCCTAACCCTAGGCTACCCTTGACTGCTTCTGCCTCCAATAGATTTCCTAAGCACTAGTGTTTTAAGGAACAGCTGAAAAATAGAATCCTAATGTGATTTCTTTATAATGGGTGTGTTCCTTATCTTATCCTAGTGTCTAAATTCTTCTCCATGGTTGGACCCCAAAATAATATTCCTTTACGTGCTAAGGGGTATCTAGAGAGTGGGATAGGTTTAATAACTACCCTAACCCTAACGCGTACCCTAACCCTAACCCCTACCCTAACCCTAACACGTACCCTAATCCTAACCCGTACCCTAAACCGAGCCCTAACCCTAACACTAACCCTAACCCTAACCCTAACCCATACCCTACGCCGTACCCACACCCCTCACCGAACCCGTACCCTAAGCCGTACCCTAAGCCTAACCCTAAGCCTAACCCTAACCCTAGGCTACCCTTGACTGCTTCTGCCTCCAATAGATTTCCTAAGCACTAGTGTTTTAAGGAACAGCTTAAAAAGAGAATCCTAATGTGATTTCTTTATAATGGGTGTGTTCCTTATCTTATCCTAGTGTCTAAACTCTTCTCCATGGCTGCACCCCCAAATAATATTCCCTTACGTGCTAAGGGGTATCTAGAGAGTGGGATAGGTTTAATAACTACCCTAACCCTAATGCGTACTCTAACCCTAACCCCTACCCTAACCCTAACACGTACCCTAATCCTAACCCGTACCCTACACCGAGCCCTAACCCTAACACTAACCCTAACCCATACCCTACGCCGTACCCGAACCCCTCCCCAAACCCATACCCTAAGCCGTACCCTAAGCCTAACCCTAAGCCTAACACTAACCCTAGGCTACCCTTGACTGCTTCTGCCTCCAATAGATTTCCTAAGCACTAGTGTTTTAAGGAACAGCTTAAAAAGAGAATCCTAAAGTGATTTCTTTATAATGGGTGTGTTCCTTATCTTATCCCAGTGTCTAAACTCTTCTCCATGGCTGGACCCCCAAATAATATTCCTTTACGTGCTAAGGGGTATCTAGAGAGTGGGATAGGTTTAATAACTACCCTAACCCTAACCCCTACCCTAACCCTAACACGTACCCTAATCCTAACCCGTACCCTAAACCGAGCCCTAACCCTAACACTAACCCTAACCCTAACCCTAACCCATACCCTACGCCGTACCCGCACCCCTCCCCGAACCCGTACCCTAAGCCGTACCCTAAGCCTAACCCTAAGCCTAACCCTAACCCTAGGCTACCCTTGACTGCTTCTGCCTCCAATAGATTTGCTAAGCACTAGTGTTTTAAGGAACAGCTTAAAAAGAGAATCCTAAAGTGATTTCTTTATAATGGGTGTGTTCCTTATCTTATCCTAGTGTCTAAACTCTTCTCCATGGCTGCACCCCCAAATAATATTCCCTTACAAGCTAAGGGGTATCTAGAGAGTGGGATAGGTTTAATAGCTACCCTAACCCTAACGCGTACCGTAACCCTAACCCTTACCCTAACCCTAACACGTACCCTACTCCTAACCCGTACCCTAAACCGAGCCCTAACCCTAACACTAACCCTAACACTAACCCTAACCCATACCCTATGCCGTACCCGAACCCCTCCCCGAACCCATACCCCAACCCGTACCCTAACCCTAACCCTAAGCCTAACCCTAACCCTAGGCTACCCTTGACTGCTTCTGCCTCCAATAGATTTCCTAAGCTCTAGTGTTTTAAGGAACAGCTTAAAAAGAGAATCCTAAAGTGATTTCTTTATAATGGGTGTGTTCCTTATCTTATCCTAGTGTCTAAACTCTTCTCCATGGCTGGACCCCCAAATAATATTCCTTTACGTGCTAAGGGGTATCTAGAGAGTGGGATAGGTTTAATAACTACCCTAACCCTAACGCGTACCCTAACCCTAACCCCTACCCTAACCCTAACACGTACCCTAATGCTAACCCGTACCCTAAACCGAGCCCTAACCTTAACACTAACCCTAACCCTAACCCTAACCCATACCCTACGCTGTACCCGAACCCCTCCCCGAACCCGTACCCTAAGCCGTACCCTAAGCCTAACCCTAAGCCTAACCCTAACCCTAGGCTACCCTTGACTGCTTCTGCCTCCAATAGATTTCCTAAGCACTAGTGTTTTAAGGAACAGCTTAAAAAGAGAATCCTAATGTGATTTCTTTATAATGGGTGTGTTCCTTATCTTATCCTAGTGTCTAAACTCTTCTCCATGGCTGGACCCTCAAATAATATTCCTTTACGTGCTAAGGGGTATCTAGAGAGTGGGATAGGTTTACTAACTACCCTAACCCTAACGCGTACCCTAACCCTAACCCCTACCCTAACCCTAACACGTACCCTAATGCTAAACCGTAACCTAAACCGAGCCCTAACCCTAACACTAACCCTAACCCTAACCCTAACCCATACCCTACGCCGTACCCGCACCCCTCCCCGAACCCGTACCCTAAGCCGTACCCTAAGCCTAACCCTAAGCCTAACCCTAACCCTAGGCTACCCTTGACTGCTTCTGCCTCCAATAGATTTCCTAAGCACTAGTGTTTTAAGGAACAGCTTAAAAAGAGAATCATAATATGATTTCTTTATAATGGGTGTGTTCCTTATTTATCCTAGTGTCTAAACTCTTCTCCATGGCTGGACCCCCAAATAATATTCCTTTACGTGCTAAGGGGTATCTAGAGAGTGGGATAGGTTTAATAACTACCCTAACCCTAACGCGTACCCTAACTCTAACCCCTACCCTAACCCTAACACGTACCCTAATCCTGACCCGTACCCTAAACCGAGCCCTAACCGTAACACTAACCCTAACCCTAACCCTAAACCATATCCTACGCCGTACCCGCACCCCTCCCCGAACCCGTACCCTAAGCCGTACCCTAAGCCTAACCCTAAGCCTTACCCTAACCCTAGGCTACCCTTGACTGCTTCTGCCTCCAATAGGTTTCCTAAGCACTAGTGTTTTAAGGAACAGCTTAAAAAGAGAATCCTAATGTGATTTCTTTATAATGGGTGTGTTCCTTATCTTATCCTAGTGTCTAAACTCTTCTCCATGGCTGGACCCCCAAATAATATTCCTTTACGTGCTAAGGGGTATCTAGAGAGTGGGATAGGTTCACTAACTACCCTAACCTAATGCGTACCCTAACCCTAACCCCTACCCTAACCCTAACACGTACCCTAATCCTAAACCGTACCCTAAACCGAGCCCTAACCCTAACACTAACCCTAACCCTAACCCTAACCCATACCCTACGCCGTACCCGAACCCCTCCCCAAACCCGTACCCTAAGCCATACCCTAAGCCTAACCCTAACCCTAGACTACCCTTGACTGCTTCTGCCTCCAATAGATTTCCTAAGCACTAGTGTTTTAAGGAACAGCTTAAAAAGAGAATCCTAATGTGATTTCTTTATAATGGGTGTGTTCCTTATCTTATCCTAGTGTCTAAACTCTTCTCCATGGCTGGACCCCCAAATAATATTCCTTTACGTGCTAAGGGGTATCTAGAGAGTGGGATAGGTTTACTAACTACCCTAACCCTAACGCGTACCCTAACCCTAACCCCTACCCTAAACCTAACACGTACACTAATCCTAACCGTACCCTAAACCGAGCCCTAACCCTAACACTAACCCTAACCCTAACCCTAACCCATACCCTATGCCGTACCCGAAACAATCCCCGAACCCGTACCCTAAGCCGTACCCTAAGCCTAACCCTAAGCCTAACCCTAACCCTAGGCTACCCTTGACTGCTTCTGCCTCCCATAGATTTCCTAAGCACTAATGTTTTAAGGAACAGCTTAAAAAGAGAATCCTAATGTGATTTCTTTATAATGGGTGTGTTCCTTATCTTATCCTAGTGTCTAAATTCTTCTCCATGGCTGCACCCCCAAATAATATTCCCTTACGTGCTAAGGGGTATCTAGAGAGTGGGATAGGTTTAATAACTACTCTAACCCTAACGCGTACCCTAACCCTAACCCCTACCCTAACCCTAACACGTACCCTAATCCTAACCCGTACCCTAAACCGAGCCCTAACCCTAACACTAACACTAACCCTAACCCTAACCCATACCCTACGCCGTACCCGAACCCCTCCCCGAACCCATTCCCCAAGCCGTACCCTAAACCTAACCCTAAGCCTAACCCTAACCCTAGGCTACCCTTGACTGCTTCTGCCTCCAATAGATTTCCTAAGCACTAGTGTTTTAAGGAACAGCTTAAAAAGAGAATCCTAAAGTGATTTCTTTATAATGGGTGTGTTCCTTATCTTATCCTAGTGTCTAAACTCTTCTCCATGGCTGGACCCCCAAATAATATTCCTTTACGTGCTAAGGGGTATCTAGAGAGTGGGATAGGTTTAATAACTACCCTAACCCTAACGTGTACCCTAACCCTAACCCCTACCCTAACCCTAACACGTACCCTAATCCTAACCCGTACCCTAAACCGAGCCCTAACCCTAACACTAACCCTAACACTAACCCTAACCCATACCCTACGCCGTACCCGAACCCCTCCCCAAACCCGTACCCTAAGCGATACCCTAAGCCTAACCCTAAGCCTAACCCTAACCCTAGGCTACCCTTGACTGCTTCTGCCTCCAATAGATTTCCTAAGCACTAGTGTTTTAAGGAACAGCTTAAAAAGAGAATCCTAATGTGATTTCTTTATAATGGGTGTGTTCCTTATCTTATCCTAGTGTCTAAACTCTTCTCCATGGCTGCACCCCCAAATAATATTGCCTTACGTGCTAAGGGGTATCTAGAGAGTGGGATAGGTTTAATAACTACCCTAACCCTAATGCGTACTCTAACCCTAACCCCTACCCTAACACTAACACGTACCCTAATCCTAACCCGTACCCTAAACCGAGCCCTAACCCTAACACTAACCCTAACCCTAACCCATACCCTACGCCGTACCCGAACCCCTCCCCAAACCCGTACCCTAAGCCATACCCTAAGCCTAACCCTAAGCCTAACACTAACCCTAGGCTACCCTTGACTGCTTCTGCCTCCAATAGATTTCCTAAGCACTAGTGTTTTAAGCAACAGCTTAAAAAGAGAATCCTAATGTGATTTCTTTATAATGGGTGTGTTCCTTATCTTATCCTAGTGTCTAAACTCTTCTCCATGGCTGGACCCCCAAATAATATTCCTTTACGTGCTAAGGGGTATCTAGAGAGTGGGATAGGTTTACTAACTACCCTAACCCTAACGCGTACCGTAACCCTAACCCTTACCCTAACCCTAACACGTACCCTACTCCTAACCCGTACCCTAAACCGAGCCCTAACCCTAACACTAACCCTAACACTAACCCTAACCCATACCCTATGCCGTACCCGAACCCCTCCCCGAACCCATACCCCAACCCGTACCCTAACCCTAACCCTAAGCCTAACCCTAACCCTAGGCTACCCTTGACTGCTTCTGCCTCCAATAGATTTCCTAAGCTCTAGTGTTTTAAGGAACAGCTTAAAAAGAGAATCCTAAAGTGATTTCTTTATAATGGGTGTGTTCCTTATCTTATCCTAGTGTCTAAACTCTTCTCCATGGCTGGACCCCCAAATAATATTCCTTTACGTGCTAAGGGGTATCTAGAGAGTGGGATAGGTTTAATAACTACCCTAACCCTAACGCGTACCCTAACCCTAACCCCTACCCTAACCCTAACACGTACCCTAATGCTAACCCGTACCCTAAACCGAGCCCTAACCTTAACACTAACCCTAACCCTAACCCTAACCCATACCCTACGCTGTACCCGAACCCCTCCCCGAACCCGTACCCTAAGCCGTACCCTAAGCCTAACCCTAAGCCTAACCCTAACCCTAGGCTACCCTTGACTGCTTCTGCCTCCAATAGATTTCCTAAGCACTAGTGTTTTAAGGAACAGCTTAAAAAGAGAATCCTAATGTGATTTCTTTATAATGGGTGTGTTCCTTATCTTATCCTAGTGTCTAAACTCTTCTCCATGGCTGGACCCTCAAATAATATTCCTTTACGTGCTAAGGGGTATCTAGAGAGTGGGATAGGTTTACTAACTACCCTAACCCTAACGCGTACCCTAACCCTAACCCCTACCCTAACCCTAACACGTACCCTAATCCTAAACCGTAACCTAAACCGAGCCCTAACCCTAACACTAACCCTAACCCTAACCCTAACCCATACCCTACGCCGTACCCGCACCCCTCCCCGAACCCGTACCCTAAGCCGTACCCTAAGCCTAACCCTAAGCCTAACCCTAACCCTAGGCTACCCTTGACTGCTTCTGCCTCCAATAGATTTCCTAAGCACTAGTGTTTTAAGGAACAGCTTAAAAAGAGAATCATAATATGATTTCTTTATAATGGGTGTGTTCCTTATTTATCCTAGTGTCTAAACTCTTCTCCATGGCTGGACCCCCAAATAATATTCCTTTACGTGCTAAGGGGTATCTAGAGAGTGGGATAGGTTTAATAACTACCCTAACCCTAACGCGTACCCTAACTCTAACCCCTACCCTAACCCTAACACGTACCCTAATCCTGACCCGTACCCTAAACCGAGCCCTAACCGTAACACTAACCCTAACCCTAACCCTAAACCATATCCTACGCCGTACCCGCACCCCTCCCCGAACCCGTACCCTAAGCCGTACCCTAAGCCTAACCCTAAGCCTTACCCTAACCCTAGGCTACCCTTGACTGCTTCTGCCTCCAATAGGTTTCCTAAGCACTAGTGTTTTAAGGAACAGCTTAAAAAGAGAATCCTAATGTGATTTCTTTATAATGGGTGTGTTCCTTATCTTATCCTAGTGTCTAAACTCTTCTCCATGGCTGGACCCCCAAATAATATTCCTTTACGTGCTAAGGGGTATCTAGAGAGTGGGATAGGTTCACTAACTACCCTAACCTAATGCGTACCCTAACCCTAACCCCTACCCTAACCCTAACACGTACCCTAATCCTAAACCGTACCCTAAACCGAGCCCTAACCCTAACACTAACCCTAACCCTAACCCTAACCCATACCCTACGCCGTACCCGAACCCCTCCCCAAACCCGTACCCTAAGCCATACCCTAAGCCTAACCCTAACCCTAGACTACCCTTGACTGCTTCTGCCTCCAATAGATTTCCTAAGCACTAGTGTTTTAAGGAACAGCTTAAAAAGAGAATCCTAATGTGATTTCTTTATAATGGGTGTGTTCCTTATCTTATCCTAGTGTCTAAACTCTTCTCCATGGCTGGACCCCCAAATAATATTCCTTTACGTGCTAAGGGGTATCTAGAGAGTGGGATAGGTTTACTAACTACCCTAACCCTAACGCGTACCCTAACCCTAACCCCTACCCTAAACCTAACACGTACACTAATCCTAACCGTACCCTAAACCGAGCCCTAACCCTAACACTAACCCTAACCCTAACCCTAACCCATACCCTATGCCGTACCCGAAACAATCCCCGAACCCGTACCCTAAGCCGTACCCTAAGCCTAACCCTAAGCCTAACCCTAACCCTAGGCTACCCTTGACTGCTTCTGCCTCCAATAGATTTCCTAAGCACTAGTGTTTTAAGGAACAGCTTAAAAAGAGAATCCTAAAGTGATTTCTTTATAATGGGTGTGTTCCTTATCTTATCCTAGTGTCTAAACTCTTCTCCATGGCTGGACCCCCAAATAATATTCCTTTACGTGCTAAGGGGTATCTAGAGAGTGGGATAGGTTTAATAACTACCCTAACCCTAACGTGTACCCTAACCCTAACCCCTACCCTAACCCTAACACGTACCCTAATCCTAACCCGTACCCTAAACCGAGCCCTAACCCTAACACTAACCCTAACACTAACCCTAACCCATACCCTACGCCGTACCCGAACCCCTCCCCAAACCCGTACCCTAAGCGATACCCTAAGCCTAACCCTAAGCCTAACCCTAACCCTAGGCTACCCTTGACTGCTTCTGCCTCCAATAGATTTCCTAAGCACTAGTGTTTTAAGGAACAGCTTAAAAAGAGAATCCTAATGTGATTTCTTTATAATGGGTGTGTTCCTTATCTTATCCTAGTGTCTAAACTCTTCTCCATGGCTGCACCCCCAAATAATATTGCCTTACGTGCTAAGGGGTATCTAGAGAGTGGGATAGGTTTAATAACTACCCTAACCCTAATGCGTACTCTAAACCTAACCCCTACCCTAACACTAACACGTACCCTAATCCTAACCCGTACCCTAAACCGAGCCCTAACCCTAACACTAACCCTAACCCTAACCCATACCCTACGCCGTACCCGAACCCCTCCCCAAACCCGTACCCTAAGCCATACCCTAAGCCTAACCCTAAGCCTAACACTAACCCTAGGCTACCCTTGACTGCTTCTGCCTCCAATAGATTTCCTAAGCACTAGTGTTTTAAGCAACAGCTTAAAAAGAGAATCCTAATGTGATTTCTTTATAATGGGTGTGTTCCTTATCTTATCCTAGTGTCTAAACTCTTCTCCATGGCTGGACCCCCAAATAATATTCCTTTACGTGCTAAGGGGTATCTAGAGAGTGGGATAGGTTTACTAACTACCCTAACCCTAACGCATACCCTAACCCTAACCCCTACCCTAACCCTAACACGTACCCTAATCCTAACCTGTACCCTAAACCGAGCCCTAACCCTAACACTAACACTAACCCTAACCCTAACCCATACCCTACGCTGTACCCGAACCCCTCCCCAAACCCGTACCCTAAGCCGTACCCTAAGCCTCACCCTAAGCCTAACCCTAACCCTAGGCTACCCTTGACTGCTTCTGCCTCCAATACATTTCCTAAGCACTAGTGTTTTAAGCAACAGCTTAAAAAGAGAATCCTAATGTGATTTCTTTATAATGGGTGTGTTCCTTATCTTATCCTAGTGTCTAAACTCTTCTCCATGGCTGAACCCCCAAATAATATTCGTTTACGTGCTAAGGGGTATATAGAGAGTGGGATAGGTTTACTAACTACCCTAACCCTAATGCGTACCCTAACCCTAACCCCTACCCTAACCCTAACACGTACCCTAATGATAACCCGTACCCTAAACCGAGCCCTAACCTTAACACTAACCCTAACCCTAACCCTAACCAATACCCTACGCTGTACCCGAACCCCTCCCCGAACCCGTACCCTAAGCCGTACCCTAAGCCTAACCCTAAGCCTAACCCTAACCCTAGGCTACCCTTGACTGCTTCTGCCTCCAAAAGATTTCCTAAGCACTAGTGTTTTAAGGAACAGCTTAAAAAGAGAATCCTAATGTGATTTCTTTATAATGGGTGTGTTCCTTATCTTATGCTAGTGTCTAAACTCTTCTCCATGGCTGGACCCTCAAATAATATTCCTTTACGTGCTAATGGGTATCTAGAGAGTGGGATAGGTTCACTAACTACCCTAACCCTAACGCGTACCCTAACCCTAACCCCTACCCTAACCCTAACACGTACCCTAATCCTAAGCCGTACCCTAAACCGAGCCCTAACCCTAACACTAACCCTAACCCTAACCCTAACCCATACCCTACGCCGTACCCGCACCCCTCCCCGAACCCGTACCCTAAGCCGTACCCTAAGCCTAACCCTAAGCCTAACCCTAACCCTAGGCTACCCTTGACTGCTTCTGCCTCCAATAGATTTCCTAAGCACTAGTGTTTTAAGGAACAGCTTAAAAAGAGAATCCTAATGTGATTTCTTTATAATGGGTGTGTTCCTTATCTTATCTTAGTGTCTAAACTCTTCTCCATGGCTGCACCCCCAAATAATATTCCCTTATGTGCTAAGGGGTATCTAGAGAGTGGGATAGGTTTAATAACTACCCTAACCCTAATGCGTACTCTAACCCTAAACCCTACCCTAACCCTAACACGTACCCTAATCCTAACCCGTACCCTAAACCGAGCCCTAACCCTAACACTAACCCTAACCCATACCCTACGCCGTACCCGAACCCCTCCCCAAACCCGTACCCTAAGCCGTACCCTAAGCCTAACCCTAAGCCTAACACTAACCCTAGGCTTCCCTTGACTGCTTCTGCCTCCAATAGATTTCCTAAGCACTAGTGTTTTAAGGAACAGCTTAAAAAGAGAATCCTAAAGTGATTTCTTTATAATGGGTGTGTTCCTTTTCTTATCCTAGTGTCTAAACTCTTCTCCATGGCTGGACCCCCAAATAATATTCCTTTACGTGCTAAGGGGTATCTAGAGAGTGGGATAGGTTTAATAACTACCCTAACCCTAACCCCTACCCTAACCCTAACACGTACCCTAATCCTAACACGTACCCTAATCCTAAACCGTAACCTAAACCGAGCCCTAACCCTAACACTAACCCTAACCCTAACCCTAACCCATACCCTACGCCGTACCCGCACCCCTCCCCGAACCCGTACCCTAAGCCGTACCCTAAGCCTAACCCTAAGCCTAACCCTAATCCTAGGCTACCCTTGACTGCTTCTGCCTCCAATAGATTTCCTAAGCACTAGTGTTTTAAGGAACAGCTTAAAAAGAGAATCCTAATGTGATTTCTTTATAATGGGTGTGTTCCTTATTTATCCTAGTGTCTAAACTCTTCTCCATGGCTGGACCCCCAAATAATATTCCTTTACGTGCTAAGGGGTATCTAGAGAGTGGGATAGGTTTAATAACTACCCTAACCCTAACGCGTACCCTAACTCTAACCCCTACCCTAACCCTAACACGTACCCTAATCCTGACCCGTACCCTAAACCGAGCCCTAACCGTAACACTAACCCTAACCCTAACCCTAAACCATATCCTACGCCGTACCCGCACCCCTCCCCGAACCCGTACCCTAAGCCGTACCCTAAGCCTAACCCTAAGCCTTACCCTAACCCTAGGCTACCCTTGACTGCTTCTGCCTCCAATAGGTTTCCTAAGCACTAGTGTTTTAAGGAACAGCTTAAAAAGAGAATCCTAATGTGATTTCTTTATAATGGGTGTGTTCCTTATCTTATCCTAGTGTTTAAACTCTCCTCCATGGCTGGACCCCCAAATAATATTCCTTTACGTGCTAAGGGGTATCTAGAGAGTGGGATAGGTTTAATAAATACCCTAACCCTAAAGCGTACCCTAACCCTAACCCCTACCCTAACCCTAACACGTACCCTAATCCTAACCGTACCCTGAACCGAACCCTAACCCTAACACTAACCCTAACACTAACCCTAACCCATACCCTACGCCGTACCCGAACCCCTCCCCGAACCCGTACCCTAAGCCGTACCCTAAGCCTAACCCTAAGCCTAACCCTAACCCTAGGCTACCCTTGACTGCTTCTGCCTCCAATAGATTTCCTAAGCACTAGTGTTTTAAGGAACAGCTTAAAAAGAGAATCCTAATGTGATTTCTTTATAATGGGTGTGTTCCTTATCTTATCCTAGTGTCTAAACTCTTCTGCATGGCTGGACCCTCAAATAATATTCCTTTACGTGCTAAGGGGTATCTAGAGAGTGGGATAGGTTTACTAACTACCCTAACCCTAACGCGTACCCTAACCCTAACCCCTACCCTAACCCTAACACGTACCCTAATCCTAACCCGTACCCTAAACCGAGCCCTAACCCTAACACTAACCCTAACCCTAACCCTAACCCATACCATACGCCGTACCCGCACCCCTCACCGAACCCGTACCCTAAGCCGTACCCTAAGCCTAACCGTAAGCCTAACCCTAACCCTAGGCTACCCTTGACTGCATCTGCCTCCAATAGATTTCCTAAGCACTAGTGTTTTAAGGAACAGCTTAAAAAGAGAATCCTAATGTGATTTCTTTATAATGGGTGTGTTCCTTATCTTATCTTAGTGTCTAAACTCCTCTCCATGGCTGCACCCCCAAATAATATTCCCTTATGTGCTAAGGGGTATCTAGAGAGTGGGATAGGTTTAATAACTACCCTAACCCTAATGCGTACTCTAACCCTAAACCCTACCCTAACCCTAACACGTACCCTAATCCTAACCCGTACCCTAAACCGAGCCCTAACCCTAACACTAACCCTAACCCATACCCTACGCCGTACCCGAACCCCTCCCCAAACCCGTACCCTAAGCCGTACCCTAAGCCTAACCCTAAGCCTAACACTAAACCTAGGCTACCCTTGACTGCTTCTGCCTCCAATAGATTTCCTAAGCACTAGTGTTTTAAGGAATAGCTTAAAAAGAGAATCCTAAAGTGATTTCTTTATAATGGGTGTGTTCCTTATCTTATCCTAGTGTCTAAACTCTTCTACATGGCTGGACCCCCAAATAATATTCCTTTACGTGCTAAGGGGTATCTAGAGAGTGGGATAGGTTTAATAACTACCCTAACCCTAACGCGTACCCTAACCCTAACCCCTACCCTAACCCTAACACGTACCCTAATCCTAACCCGTACCCTAAACCGAGCCCTAACCCTAACACTAACCCTAACCCTAACCCTAACCCATACCCTACGCCGTACCCGAACCCCTCTCCAAACCCGTACCCTAAGCCATACCCTAAGCCTAACCCTAAGCCTAACACTAACCCTATGCTACCCTTGACTGCTTCTGCCTCCAATAGATTTCCTAAGCACTAGTGTTTTAAGCAACAGCTTAAAAAGAGAATCCTAATGTGATTTCTTTATAATGGGTGTGTTCCTTATCTTATCCTAGTGTCTAAACTCTTCTCCATGGCTGGACCCCCAAATAATATTCCTTTACGTGCTAAGGGGTATCTAGAGAGTGGGATAGGTTTACTAACTACCCTAACCCTAACGCGTACCCTAACCCTAACCCCTACCCTAAACCTAACACGTACACTAATCCTAACCGTACCCTAAACCGAGCCCTAACCCTAACACTAACCCTAACCCTAACCCTAACCCATACCCTATGCCGTACCCGAAACCCTCCCCGAACCCGTACCCTAAGCCTAACCCTAAGCCTAACCCTAAGCCTAACCCTAACCCTAGGCTACCCTTGACTGCTTCTGCCTCCAATAGATTTCCTAAGCACTAGTGTTTTAAGGAACAGCTTAAAAAGAGAATCCTAATGTGATTTCTTTATAATGGGTGTGTTCCTTATCTTATCCTAGTGTGTAAACTCTTCTCCATGGTTGGACCCCCAAATAATATTCCTTTACGTGCTAAGGGGTATCTAGAGACTGGCATAGGTTTAATAACTACCCTAACCCTAACGCGTACCCTAACCCTAACCCCTACCCTAACCCTAACACGTACCCTAATCCTAACCCGTACCCTAAAACGAGCCCTAACCCTAACACTAACCCTAACCCTAAACCTAACCCATACCGTACGCCGTACCCGCACCCCTCCCCGAACCCGTACCCTATCCCATACCCTAAGCCGAACCCTAAGCCTAACCCTAACCCTAGGCTACCCTTGACTGCTTCTGCCTCCAATAGATTTCCTAAGCACTAGTGTTTTAAGGAACAGCTTAAAAAGAGAATCCTAATGTGATTTCTTTATAATGGGTGTGTTCCTTATCTTATCCTAGTGCCTAAACTCTTCTCCATGGCTGGACCCCCAAATAATACTCCTTTACGTGCTAAGGGGTATCTAGAGAGTGGGATAGGTTTACTAACTACCCTAACCCTAAGGCGTACCCTAACCCTAACCCCTATCCTAACCCTAACACGTACCCTAATCCTAACCCGTACCCTAAACCGAGCCCTAACCCTAACACTAACACTAACCCTAACCCTAACCCATACCCTACGCTGTACCCGAACCCCTCTCCAAACCCGTACCCTAAGCCGTACCCTAAGCCTAACCCTAAGCCTAACACTAACCCTAGGCTACCCTTGACTGCTTCTGCCTCCAATAGATTTCCTAAGCACTAGTGTTTTAAGGAACAGCTTAAAAAGAGAATCCTAATGTGATTTCTTTATAATGGGTGTGTTCCTTATCTTATCCTAGTGTCTAAACTCTTCTCCATGGCTGGACCCTCAAATAATATTCCTTTACGTGCTAATGGGTATCTAGAGAGTGGGATAGGTTCACTAACTACCCTAACCCTAATGCGTACCCTAACCCTAACCCCTACCCTAACCCTAACACGTACCCTAATCCTAAACCGTACCCTAAACCGAGCCCTAACCCTAACACTAACCCTAACCCTAACCCTAACCCATACCCTACGCCGTACCCGAACCCCTCCCCAAACCCGTACCCTAAGCGATACCCTAAGCCTAACCCTAACCCTAGACTACCCTTGACTGCTTCTGCCTCCAATAGATTTCCTAAGCACTAGTGTTTTAAGGAACAGCTTAAAAAGAGAATCCTAATGTGATTTCTTTATAATGGGTGTGTTCCTTATCTTATCCTAGTGTCTAAACTCTCCTCCATGGCTGCACCCCCAAATAATATTGCCTTACGTGCTAAGGGGTATCTAGAGAGTGGGATAGGTTTAATAACTACCCTAACCCTAATGCGTACTCTAAACCTAACCCCTACCCTAACACTAACACGTACCCTAATCCTAACCCGTACCCTAAACCGAGCCCTAACCCTAACACTAACCCTAACCCTAAACCTAACCCATACCGTATGCCGTACCCGCACCCCTCCCCGAACCCGTACCCTAAGCCGTACCCTAAGCCGAACCCTAAGCCTAACACTAACCCTAAGATACCCTTGACGGCTTCTGCCTCCAATAGATTTCCTAAGCACTAGTGTTTTAAGGAACAGCTTAAAAAGAGAATCCTAATGTGATTTCTTTATAATGGGTGTGTTCCTTATCTTATCCTAGTGCCTAAACTCTTCTCCATGGCTGGACCCCCAAATAATACTCCTTTACGTGCTAAGGGGTATCTAGAGAGTGGGATAGGTTTACTAACTACCCTAACCCTAACGCGTACCCTAACCCTAACCCCTACCCTAACCCTAACACGTACCCTAATCCTAACCCGTACCCTAAACCGAGCCCTAACCCTAACACTAACAATAACCCTAACCCTAACCCATACCCTACGCCGTACCCGAACCCCTCCCCAAACCCGTACCCTAAGCCTAACCCTAAGCCTAACACTAACCCTCGGCTACCCTTGACTTCTTCTGCCTCCAATAGATTTCCTAAGCACTAGTGTTTTAAGCAACAGCTTAAAAAGAGAATCCTAATGTGATTTCTTTATAATGGGTGTGTTCCTTATCTTATCGTAGTGTCTAAACTCTTCTCCATGGCTGGACCCCCAAATAATATTCCTTTACCTGCTAAGGGGTATCTAGAGAGTGGGATAGGTTTACTAACTACCCTAACCCTAACGCGTACCCTAACCCTAACCCCTACCCTAACCCTAACACGTACCCTAATCCTAACCCGTACCCTAAACCGAGCCCTAACCCTAACACTAACCCTAACCCTAACCATAACACATACCCTACGCCGTACCCGAACCCCTCCCCGAACCCGAACCCTAAGCGGTACCCTAAGCCTAACCCTAAACCTAACCCTAACCCTAGGCTACCCTTGACTGCTTCTGCCTCCAATTGATTTCCTAAGCAGTAGTGTTTTAAGGAACAGCTTAAAAAGAGAATCCTAATGTGATTTCTTTATAATGGGTGTGTTCCTTATCTTATCCTAGTGTCTAAACTCTTCTCCATGGCTGGACCCCCAAATAATATTCCTTTACGTGCTAAGGGGGAGCTAGAGAGTGGGATAGGTTTACTAACTACCCTAGCCCTAACGCGTAACCTAACCCTAACCCCTACCCTAACCATAACACGTACCCTAATCCTAACCCGTATCCTAAACCGAGCCCTAACCCTAACACTAACCCTAACCCTAACCCTAAACCATACCCTACGCCGTACCGGAACCCCTCCCCGAACCCATTCCCCAAGCCGTACCCTAAACCTAACCCTAAGCCTAACCCTAACCCTAGGCTACCCTTGACTGCTTCTGCCTCCAATAGATTTCCTAAGCACTAGTGTTTTAAGGAACAGCTTAAAAAGAGAATCCTAAAGTGATTTCTTTATAATGGGTGTGTTCCTTATCTTATCCTAGTGTCTAAACTCTTCTCCATGGCTGGACCCCCAAATAATATTCCTTTACGTGCTAAGGGGTATCTAGAGAGTGGGATAGGTTTAATAACTACCCTAACCCTAACGCGTACCCTAACCCTAACCCCTACCCTAAACCTAACACGTACCCTAATCCTAACCGTACCCTAAACCGAGCCCTAACCCTAACCCTAACCCATACCCTATGCCGTACCCGAAACCCTCCCCGAACCCGTACCCTAAGGCGTACCCTAAGCCTAACCCTAAGCCTAATCCTAACCCTAGGCTACCCTTGACTGCTTCTGCCTCCAATAGATTTCCTAAGCACTAGTGTTTTAAGGAACAGCTGAAAAAGAGAATCCTAATGTGATTTCTTTATAATGGGTGTGTTCCTTATCTTATCCTAGTGTCTAAACTCTTCTCCATGGTTGGACCCCCAAATAATATTCCTTTACGTGCTAAGGGGTATCTAGAGAGTGGGATAGGTTTAATAACTACCCTAATCCTAACGCGTACCCTAACCCTAACCCCTACCCTAACCCTAACACGTACCCTAATCCTAACCCGTACCCTAAACCGAGCCCTAACCCTAACACTAACCCTAACCCTAAACCTAACCCATACCGTACGCCGTACCCGCACCCCTCCCCGAACCCGTACCCTAAGCCGTACCCTAAGCCGAACCCTAAGCCTAACCCTAACCCTAAGATACCCTTGACTGCTTCTGCCTCCAATAGATTTCCTAAGCACTAGTGTTTTAAGGAACAGCTTAAAAAGAGAATCCTAATGTGATTTCTTTATAATGGGTGTGTTCCTTATCTTATCCTAGTGCCTAAACTCTTCTCCATGGCTGGACCCCCAAATAATACTCCTTTACGTGCTAAGGGGTATCTAGAGAGTGGGATAGGTTTACTAACTACCCTAACCCTAATGCGTACCCTAACCCTAACCCCTACCCTAACCCTAACACGTACCCTAATCCTAACCCGTACCCTAAACCGAGCCCTAACCCTAACACTAACAATAACCCTAACCCTAACCCATACCCTACGCCGTACCCGAACCCCTCCCCAAACCCGTACCCTAAGCCTAACCCTAAGCCTAACCCTAACCCTAGGCTACCCTTGACTGCTTCTGCCTCCAATAGATTTCCTAAGCACTAGTGTTTTAAGCAACAGCTGAAAAAGAGAATCCTAATGTGATTTCTTTATAATGGGTGTGTTCCTTATCTTATCCTAGTGTCTAAACTCTTCTCCATGGCTGGACCCCCAAATAATACTCCTTTACGTGCCAAGGGGTATCTAGAGAGTGGGATAGGTTTACTAACTACCCTAACCCTAACGCGTACCCTAACCCTAACCCCTACCCTAACCCTAACACGTACCCTAATCCTAACCCGTACCCTAAACCGAGCCCTAACCCTAACCCTAACCCTAACCCTAACCATAACACATACCCTATGCCGTACCCGAACCCCTCCCCGAACCCGAACCCTAAGCGGTACCCTAAGCCTAACCCTAAACCTAACCCTAACCCTAGGCTACCCTTGACTGCTTCTGCCTCCAATAGATTTCCTAAGCACTAGTGTTTTAAGGAACAGCTTAAAAAGAGAATCCTAAAGTGATTTCTTTATAATGGGTGTGTTCCTTATCTTATCCTAGTGTCAAAACTCTTCTCCATGGCTGGACCCCCAAATAATATTCCTTTACGTGCTAAGGGGTATCTAGAGAGTGGGATAGGTTTAATAACTACCCTAACCCTAACGCGTACCCTGACCCTAACCCCTACCCTAACCCTAACACGTACCCTAATCCTAACCCGTACCCTAAACCGAGCCCTAACCCTAACACTAACCCTAACCCTAACCCTAACCCATACCCTACGCCGTACCCGAACCCCTCCCCAAACCCATTCCCCAAGCCGTACCCTAAACCTAACCCTAAGCCTAACCCTAACCCTAGGCTACCCTTGACTGCTTCTGCCTCCAATAGATTTCCTAAGCACTAGTGTTTTAAGGAACAGCTTAAAAAGAGAATCCTAAAGTGATTTCTTTATAATGGGTGTGTTCCTTATCTTATCCTAGTGTCTAAACTCTTCTCCATGGCTGCACCCCCAAATAATATTGCCTTACGTGCTAAGGGGTATCTAGAGAGTGGGATAGGTTTACTAACTACCCTAACCCTAATGCGTACTCTAACCCTAACCCCTACCCTAACACTAACACGTACCCTAATCCTAACCCGTACCCTAAACCGAGCCCTAACCCTAACATTAACACTAACCCTAACCCTAACCCATACCCTACGCCGTACCCGAACCCCTCCCCAAACCCGTACCCTAAGCCGTACCCTAAGCCTAACCCTAAGCCTAACACTAACCCTAGGCTACCCTTGACTGCTTCTGCCTCCAATAGATTTCCTAAGCACTAGTGTTTTAAGCAACAGCTTAAAAGGAGAATCCTAATGTGATTTCTTTATAATGGGTGTGTTCCTTATCTTATCCTAGTGTCTAAATTCTTCTCCATGGCTGGACCCCCAAATAATATTCCTTTACGTGCTAAGGGGTATCTAGAGAGTGGGATAGGTTTACTAACTACCCTAACCCTAACGCGTACCCTAACCCTAACCCCTACCCTAAACCTAACACGTACCCTAATCCTAACCCGTACCCTAAACCGAGCCCTAACCCTAACACTAACCCTAACCCTAACCCTAACCCATACCCTACGCCATACCCAAAACCCTCCCCGAACCCTTACCCTAAGCCGTACCCTAAGCCTAACCCTAAGCCTAACCCTAACCCTAGGCTACCCTTGACTGCTTCTGCCTCCAATAGATTTCCTAAGCACTAGTGTTTTAAGGAACAGCTTAAAAAGAGAATCCTAATGTGATTTCTTTATAATGGGTGTGTTCCTTATCTTATCCTAGTGTCTAAACTCTTCTCCATGGCTGGACCCTCAAATAATATTCCTTTACGTGCTAAGGGGTATCTAGAGAGTGGGATAGGTTTAATAACTACCCTAACCCTAACGCGTACCCTAACCCTAACCCCTACCCTAACGCTAACACGTACCCTAATCCTAACCCGTACCCTAAACCGAGCCCTAACCCTAAAACTAACCCTAACCCTAACCCTAACCCATACCCTACGCCGTACCCACACCCCTCCCCGAACCCGTACCCTAAGCCGTACCCTAAGCCTAACCCTAAGCCTAACCCTAACCCTAGGCTACCCTTGACTGCTTCTGCCTCCAATAGATTTCCTAAGCACTAGTGTTTTAAGGAACAGCTTAAAAAGAGAATCCTAATGTGATTTCTTTATAATGGGTGTGTTCCTTATCTTATCCTAGGGTCTAAACTCTTCTCCATGGCTGCACCCCCAAATAATATTCCCTTACGTGCTAAGGGGTATCTAGAGAGTGGGATAGGTTTAATAACTACCCTAACCCTAACGCGTACCCTAACTCTAACCCCTACCCTAACCCTAACACGTACCCTACTCCTAACCCGTACCCTAAACCGAGCCCTAACCCTAACACTAACCCTAACCCTAACCCTAACCCATACCCTACGCCGTACCCGCACCCCTCCCCGAACCCGTACCCTAAGCCATACCCTAAACCTAACCCTAAGCCTAACCCTAACCCTAGGCTACCCTTGACTGCTTCTGCCTCCAATAGATTTCCTAAGCACTAGTGTTTTAAGGAACAGCTTAAAAAGAGAATCCTAATGTGATTTCTTTATAATGGGTGTGTTCCTTATCTTATCCTAGTGTCTAAACTCTTCTCCATGGCTGCACCCCCAAATAATATTCCCTTACGTGCTAAGGGGTATCTAGAGAGTGGGATAGGTTTAATAAATACCCTAACCCTAACGTGTACCCTAACCCTAACCCCTACCCTAACCCTAACACGTACCCTAATCCTAACCCGTACCCTAAACCGAGCCCTAACCCTAACACTAACCCTAACCCTAACCCTAAACCATACCCTACGCCGTACCCGAACCCCTCCCCGAACCCATTCCCCAAGCCGTACCCTAAACCTAACCCTAAGCCTAACCCTCACCCTAGGCTTCCCTTGACTGCTTCTGCCTCCAATAGATTTCCTAAGCACTAGTGTTTTAAGGAACAGCTTAAAAAGAGAATCCTAAAGTGATTTCTTTATAATGGGTGTGTTCCTTATCTTATCCTAGTGTCTAAACTCTTCTCCATGGCTGGACCCCCAAATAATATTCCTTTACGTGCTAAGGGGTATCTAGAGAGTGGGATAGGTTTAATAACTACCCTAACCCTAACGCGTACCCTAACCCTAACCCCTACACTAACCCTAACACGTACCCTAATCCTAACCCGTACCCTAAACCGAGCCCTAACCCTAACACTAACCCTAACCCTAACCCTAACCCATACCCTACGCCGTACCCGAACCCCTCCCCAAACCTGTACCCTAAGCCTAACCCTAAGCCTAACACTAACCCTAGGCTACCCTTGACTGCTTCTGCCTCCAATAGATTTCCTAAGCACTAGTGTTTTAAGGAACAGCTTAAAAAGAGAATCCTAATGTGATTTCTTTATAATGGGTGTGTTCCTTATCTTATCCTAGTGTCTAAACTCTTCTCCATGGCTGCACCCCCAAATAATATTCCCTTACGTGATAAGGGGTATCTAGAGAGTGGAATAGGTTTAATAACTACCCTAACCCTAACGCGTACCCTAACCCTAACCCCTACACTAACCCTAACACGTACCCTAATCCTAACCTGTACCCTAAACCGAGCCCTAACCCTAACACTAACACTAACCCTAACCCTAACCCATACCCTACGCCGTACCCGCACCCCTCCCCGAACCCGTACCCTAATCCATACCCTAAACCTAACCCTAAGCCTAACCCTAACCCTAGGCTACCCTTTACTGCTTCGGCCTCCAATTGATTTCTTAAGCAGTAGTGTTTTAAGAAACAGCTTAAAAAGAGAATCCTAATGTGATTTCTTTATAATGGGTGTGTTCCTTATCTTATCCTAGTGTCTAAACTCTTCTCCATGGCTGGACCCCCAAATAATATTCCTTTACGTGCTAAGGGGGAGCTAGAGAGTGGGATAGGTTTACTAACTACCCTAGGCCTAACGCGTAACCTAACCCTAACCCCTACCCTAACCATAACACGTACCCTAATCCTAACCCGTATCCTAAACCGAGCCCTAACCCTAACACTAACCCTAACCCTAACCCTAACCCATACCCTATGCCGTACCCGCACCCCTCCCCGAACCCGTACCCTAAGCCGTACCCTAAGCCTAACCCTAAGCCTAACCCTAACCCTAGGCTACCCTTGACTGCTTCTGCCTCCAATAGATTTCCTAAGCACTAGTGTTTTAAGGAACAGCTTAAAAAGAGAATCCTAATGTGATTTCTTTATAATGGGTGTGTTCCTTATCTTATCCTAGTGTCTAAACTCTTCTCCATGGCTGCACCCCCAAATAATATTCCCTTACGTGCTAAGGGGTATCTAGAGAGTGGGATAGGTTTAATAAATACCCTAACCCTAACGCGTACCCTAACCCTAACCCCTACCCTAACCCTAACACGTACCCTAATCCTAACCCGTACCCTAAACCGAGCCCTAACCCTAACACTAACCCTAACCCTAACCCTAAACCATACCCTACGCCGTACCCGAACCCCTCCCCGAACCCATTCCCCAAGCCGTACCCTAAACCTAACCCTAAGCCTAACCCTAACCCTAGGCTACCCTTGACTGCTTCTGCCTCCAATAGATTTCCTAAGCACTAGTGTTTTAAGGAACAGCTTAAAAAGAGAATCCTAAAGTGATTTCGTTATAATGGGTGTGTTCCTTATCTTATCCTAGTGTCTAAACTCTTCTCCATGGCTGGACCCCCAAATAATATTCCTTTACGTGCTAAGGGGTATCTAGAGAGTGGGATAGGTTTAATAACTACCCTAACCCTAACGCGTACCCTAACCCTAACCCCTACCCTAACCCTAACACGTACCCTAATCCTAACCCGTACCCTAAACCGAGCCCTAACCCTAACACTAACCCTAACCCTAACCCATACCCTACGCCGTACCCGAACCCCTCCCCGAACCCATTCCCCAAGCCGTACCCTAAACCTAACCCTAAGCCTAACCCTAACCCTAGGCTACCCTTGACTGCTTCTGCCTCCAATAGATTTCCTAAGCACTAGTGTTTTAAGGAACAGCTTAAAAAGAGAATCCTAAAGTGATTTCTTTATAATGGGTGTGTTCCTTATCTTATCCTAGTGTCTAAACTCTTCTCCATGGCTGCACCCCCGAATAATATTCCCTTACGTGCTAAGGGGTATCTAGAGAGTGGGATAGGTTTACTAACTACCCTAGCCCTAACGCGTAACCTAACCCTAACCCCTACCCTAACCATAACACGTACCCTAATCCTAACCCGTATCCTAAACCGAGCCCTAACCCTAACACTAACCCTAACCCTAACCCTAAACCATACCCTACGCCGTACCCGAACCCCTCCCCGAACCCATTCCCCAAGCCGTACCCTAAACCTAACCCTAAGCCTAACCCTAACCCTAGGCTACCCTTGACTGCTTCTGCCTCCAATAGATTTCCTAAGCACTAGTGTTTTAAGGAACAGCTTAAAAAGAGAATCCTAATGTGATTTCTTTATAATGGGTGTGTTCCTTATCTTATCCTAGTGTCTAAACTCTTCTCCATGGCTGGACCCCCAAATAATATACCTTTACGTGCTAAGGGGGAGCTAGAGAGTGGGATAGGTTTACTAACTACCCTAGCCCTAACGCGTACCCTAACCCTAACCCCTACCCTAACCCTAACACGTACCCTAATCCTAACCCGTACCCTAAACCGAGCCCTAACCCTAACACTAACCCTAACCCTAACCCTAAACCATACCCTACGCCGTACCCGAAACCCTCCCTGAACCCATTCCCCAAGCCGTACCCTAAACCTAACCCTAAGCCTAACCCTAACCCTAGGCTACCCTTGACTGCTTCTGCCTCCAATAGATTTCCTAAGCACTAGTGTTTTAAGGAACAGCTTAAAAAGAGAATCCTAAAGTGATTTCTTTATAATGGGTGTGTTCCTTATCTTATCCTAGTGTCTAAACTCTTCTCCATGGCTGGACCCTCAAATAATATTCCTTTACGGGCTAAGGGGTATCTAGAGAGTGGGATAGGTTTAATAACTACCCTAACCCTAACGCGTACCCTAACCCTAACCCCTACCCTAACCCTAACACGTACCCTAATCCTAACCCGTACCCTAAACCGAGCCCTAACCCTAACACTAACCCTAACCCTAACCCTAACCCATACCCTACGCCGTACCCGAACCCCTCTCCGAACCCATTCCCCAAGCCGTACCCTAAACCTAACCCTAAGCCTAACCCTAACCCTAGGCTACCCTTGACTGCTTCTGCCTCCAAAAGATTTCCTAAGCACTAGTGTTTTAAGGAACAGCTTAAAAAGAGAATCCTAATGTGATTTCTTTATAATGGGTGTGTTCCTTATCTTATCCTAGTGTCTAAACTCTTCTGCATGGCTGCACCCCCAAATAATATTGCCTTACGTGCTAAGGGGTATCTAGAGAGTGGGATAGGTTTAATAACTACCCTAACCCTAATGCGTACTCTAAACCTAACCCCTACCCTAACACTAACACGTACCCTAATCCTAAACCGTACCCTAAACCGAGCCCTAACCCTAACACTAACACTAACCCTAACCCTAACCCATACCCTACGCCGTACCCGAACCCCTCCCCAAACCCGTACCCTAAGCCATACCCTAAGCCTAACCCTAAGACTAACACTAACCCTAGGCTTCCCTTGACTGCTTCTGCCTCCAATAGTTTTCCTAAGCACTAGTGTTTTAAGCAACAGCTTAAAAAGAGAATCCTAATGTGATTTCTTTATAATGGGTGTGTTCCTTATCTTATCCTAGTGTCTAAACTCTTCTCCATGGCGGGACCCCCAAATAATATTCCTTTACGTGCTAAGGGGTATCTAGAGAGTGGGATAGGTTTACTAACTACCCTAACCCTAACGCGTACCCTAACCCTAACCCCTACCCTAAACCTAACACGTACCCTAATCCTAACCGTACCCTAAACCGAGCCCTAACCCTAACACTAACCCTAACCCTAACCCTAACCCATACCCTATGCCGTACCCGAAACCCTCCCCGAACCCGTACCCTAAGCCGTACCCTAAGCCTAACCCTAAGCCTAACCCTAACCCTAGGCTACCCTTGACTGCTTCTGCCTCCAATAGATTTCCTAAGCACTAGTGTTTTAAGGAACAGCTGAAAAATAGAATCCTAATGTGATTTCTTTATAATGGGTGTGTTCCTTATCTTATCCTAGTGTCTAAATTCTTCTCCATGGTTGGACCCCAAAATAATATTCCTTTACGTGCTAAGGGGTATCTAGAGAGTGGGATAGGTTTAATAACTACCCTAACCCTAACGCGTACCCTAACCCTAACCCCTACCCTAACCCTAACACGTACCCTAATCCTAACCCGTACCCTAAACCGAGCCCTAACCCTAACACTAACCCTAACCCTAACCCTAACCCATACCCTACGCCGTACCCACACCCCTCACCGAACCCGTACCCTAAGCCGTACCCTAAGCCTAACCCTAAGCCTAACCCTAACCCTAGGCTACCCTTGACTGCTTCTGCCTCCAATAGATTTCCTAAGCACTAGTGTTTTAAGGAACAGCTTAAAAAGAGAATCCTAATGTGATTTCTTTATAATGGGTGTGTTCCTTATCTTATCCTAGTGTCTAAACTCTTCTCCATGGCTGCACCCCCAAATAATATTCCCTTACGTGCTAAGGGGTATCTAGAGAGTGGGATAGGTTTAATAACTACCCTAACCCTAATGCGTACTCTAACCCTAACCCCTACCCTAACCCTAACACGTACCCTAATCCTAACCCGTACCCTACACCGAGCCCTAACCCTAACACTAACCCTAACCCATACCCTACGCCGTACCCGAACCCCTCCCCAAACCCATACCCTAAGCCGTACCCTAAGCCTAACCCTAAGCCTAACACTAACCCTAGGCTACCCTTGACTGCTTCTGCCTCCAATAGATTTCCTAAGCACTAGTGTTTTAAGGAACAGCTTAAAAAGAGAATCCTAAAGTGATTTCTTTATAATGGGTGTGTTCCTTATCTTATCCCAGTGTCTAAACTCTTCTCCATGGCTGGACCCCCAAATAATATTCCTTTACGTGCTAAGGGGTATCTAGAGAGTGGGATAGGTTTAATAACTACCCTAACCCTAACCCCTACCCTAACCCTAACACGTACCCTAATCCTAACCCGTACCCTAAACCGAGCCCTAACCCTAACACTAACCCTAACCCTAACCCTAACCCATACCCTACGCCGTACCCGCACCCCTCCCCGAACCCGTACCCTAAGCCGTACCCTAAGCCTAACCCTAAGCCTAACCCTAACCCTAGGCTACCCTTGACTGCTTCTGCCTCCAATAGATTTGCTAAGCACTAGTGTTTTAAGGAACAGCTTAAAAAGAGAATCCTAAAGTGATTTCTTTATAATGGGTGTGTTCCTTATCTTATCCTAGTGTCTAAACTCTTCTCCATGGCTGCACCCCCAAATAATATTCCCTTACAAGCTAAGGGGTATCTAGAGAGTGGGATAGGTTTAATAGCTACCCTAACCCTAACGCGTACCGTAACCCTAACCCTTACCCTAACCCTAACACGTACCCTACTCCTAACCCGTACCCTAAACCGAGCCCTAACCCTAACACTAACCCTAACACTAACCCTAACCCATACCCTATGCCGTACCCGAACCCCTCCCCGAACCCATACCCCAACCCGTACCCTAACCCTAACCCTAAGCCTAACCCTAACCCTAGGCTACCCTTGACTGCTTCTGCCTCCAATAGATTTCCTAAGCTCTAGTGTTTTAAGGAACAGCTTAAAAAGAGAATCCTAAAGTGATTTCTTTATAATGGGTGTGTTCCTTATCTTATCCTAGTGTCTAAACTCTTCTCCATGGCTGGACCCCCAAATAATATTCCTTTACGTGCTAAGGGGTATCTAGAGAGTGGGATAGGTTTAATAACTACCCTAACCCTAACGCGTACCCTAACCCTAACCCCTACCCTAACCCTAACACGTACCCTAATGCTAACCCGTACCCTAAACCGAGCCCTAACCTTAACACTAACCCTAACCCTAACCCTAACCCATACCCTACGCTGTACCCGAACCCCTCCCCGAACCCGTACCCTAAGCCGTACCCTAAGCCTAACCCTAAGCCTAACCCTAACCCTAGGCTACCCTTGACTGCTTCTGCCTCCAATAGATTTCCTAAGCACTAGTGTTTTAAGGAACAGCTTAAAAAGAGAATCCTAATGTGATTTCTTTATAATGGGTGTGTTCCTTATCTTATCCTAGTGTCTAAACTCTTCTCCATGGCTGGACCCTCAAATAATATTCCTTTACGTGCTAAGGGGTATCTAGAGAGTGGGATAGGTTTACTAACTACCCTAACCCTAACGCGTACCCTAACCCTAACCCCTACCCTAACCCTAACACGTACCCTAATGCTAAACCGTAACCTAAACCGAGCCCTAACCCTAACACTAACCCTAACCCTAACCCTAACCCATACCCTACGCCGTACCCGCACCCCTCCCCGAACCCGTACCCTAAGCCGTACCCTAAGCCTAACCCTAAGCCTAACACTAACCCTAGGCTACCCTTGACTGCTTCTGCCTCCAATAGATTTCCTAAGCACTAGTGTTTTAAGGAACAGCTTAAAAAGAGAATCATAATATGATTTCTTTATAATGGGTGTGTTCCTTATTTATCCTAGTGTCTAAACTCTTCTCCATGGCTGGACCCCCAAATAATATTCCTTTACGTGCTAAGGGGTATCTAGAGAGTGGGATAGGTTTAATAACTACCCTAACCCTAACGCGTACCCTAACTCTAACCCCTACCCTAACCCTAACACGTACCCTAATCCTGACCCGTACCCTAAACCGAGCCCTAACCGTAACACTAACCCTAACCCTAACCCTAAACCATATCCTACGCCGTACCCGCACCCCTCCCCGAACCCGTACCCTAAGCCGTACCCTAAGCCTAACCCTAAGCCTTACCCTAACCCTAGGCTACCCTTGACTGCTTCTGCCTCCAATAGGTTTCCTAAGCACTAGTGTTTTAAGGAACAGCTTAAAAAGAGAATCCTAATGTGATTTCTTTATAATGGGTGTGTTCCTTATCTTATCCTAGTGTCTAAACTCTTCTCCATGGCTGGACCCCCAAATAATATTCCTTTACGTGCTAAGGGGTATCTAGAGAGTGGGATAGGTTCACTAACTACCCTAACCTAATGCGTACCCTAACCCTAACCCCTACCCTAACCCTAACACGTACCCTAATCCTAAACCGTACCCTAAACCGAGCCCTAACCCTAACACTAACCCTAACCCTAACCCTAACCCATACCCTACGCCGTACCCGAACCCCTCCCCAAACCCGTACCCTAAGCCATACCCTAAGCCTAACCCTAACCCTAGACTACCCTTGACTGCTTCTGCCTCCAATAGATTTCCTAAGCACTAGTGTTTTAAGGAACAGCTTAAAAAGAGAATCCTAATGTGATTTCTTTATAATGGGTGTGTTCCTTATCTTATCCTAGTGTCTAAACTCTTCTCCATGGCTGGACCCCCAAATAATATTCCTTTACGTGCTAAGGGGTATCTAGAGAGTGGGATAGGTTTACTAACTACCCTAACCCTAACGCGTACCCTAACCCTAACCCCTACCCTAAACCTAACACGTACACTAATCCTAACCGTACCCTAAACCGAGCCCTAACCCTAACACTAACCCTAACCCTAACCCTAACCCATACCCTATGCCGTACCCGAAACAATCCCCGAACCCGTACCCTAAGCCGTACCCTAAGCCTAACCCTAAGCCTAACCCTAACCCTAGGCTACCCTTGACTGCTTCTGCCTCCCATAGATTTCCTAAGCACTAATGTTTTAAGGAACAGCTTAAAAAGAGAATCCTAATGTGATTTCTTTATAATGGGTGTGTTCCTTATCTTATCCTAGTGTCTAAATTCTTCTCCATGGCTGCACCCCCAAATAATATTCCCTTACGTGCTAAGGGGTATCTAGAGAGTGGGATAGGTTTAATAACTACTCTAACCCTAACGCGTACCCTAACCCTAACCCCTACCCTAACCCTAACACGTACCCTAATCCTAACCCGTACCCTAAACCGAGCCCTAACCCTAACACTAACACTAACCCTAACCCTAACCCATACCCTACGCCGTACCCGAACCCCTCCCCGAACCCATTCCCCAAGCCGTACCCTAAACCTAACCCTAAGCCTAACCCTAACCCTAGGCTACCCTTGACTGCTTCTGCCTCCAATAGATTTCCTAAGCACTAGTGTTTTAAGGAACAGCTTAAAAAGAGAATCCTAAAGTGATTTCTTTATAATGGGTGTGTTCCTTATCTTATCCTAGTGTCTAAACTCTTCTCCATGGCTGGACCCCCAAATAATATTCCTTTACGTGCTAAGGGGTATCTAGAGAGTGGGATAGGTTTAATAACTACCCTAACCCTAACGTGTACCCTAACCCTAACCCCTACCCTAACCCTAACACGTACCCTAATCCTAACCCGTACCCTAAACCGAGCCCTAACCCTAACACTAACCCTAACACTAACCCTAACCCATACCCTACGCCGTACCCGAACCCCTCCCCAAACCCGTACCCTAAGCGATACCCTAAGCCTAACCCTAAGCCTAACCCTAACCCTAGGCTACCCTTGACTGCTTCTGCCTCCAATAGATTTCCTAAGCACTAGTGTTTTAAGGAACAGCTTAAAAAGAGAATCCTAATGTGATTTCTTTATAATGGGTGTGTTCCTTATCTTATCCTAGTGTCTAAACTCTTCTCCATGGCTGCACCCCCAAATAATATTGCCTTACGTGCTAAGGGGTATCTAGAGAGTGGGATAGGTTTAATAACTACCCTAACCCTAATGCGTACTCTAAACCTAACCCCTACCCTAACACTAACACGTACCCTAATCCTAACCCGTACCCTAAACCGAGCCCTAACCCTAACACTAACCCTAACCCTAACCCATACCCTACGCCGTACCCGAACCCCTCCCCAAACCCGTACCCTAAGCCATACCCTAAGCCTAACCCTAAGCCTAACACTAACCCTAGGCTACCCTTGACTGCTTCTGCCTCCAATAGATTTCCTAAGCACTAGTGTTTTAAGCAACAGCTTAAAAAGAGAATCCTAATGTGATTTCTTTATAATGGGTGTGTTCCTTATCTTATCCTAGTGTCTAAACTCTTCTCCATGGCTGGACCCCCAAATAATATTCCTTTACGTGCTAAGGGGTATCTAGAGAGTGGGATAGGTTTACTAACTACCCTAACCCTAACGCGTACCGTAACCCTAACCCTTACCCTAACCCTAACACGTACCCTACTCCTAACCCGTACCCTAAACCGAGCCCTAACCCTAACACTAACCCTAACACTAACCCTAACCCATACCCTATGCCGTACCCGAACCCCTCCCCGAACCCATACCCCAACCCGTACCCTAACCCTAACCCTAAGCCTAACCCTAACCCTAGGCTACCCTTGACTGCTTCTGCCTCCAATAGATTTCCTAAGCTCTAGTGTTTTAAGGAACAGCTTAAAAAGAGAATCCTAAAGTGATTTCTTTATAATGGGTGTGTTCCTTATCTTATCCTAGTGTCTAAACTCTTCTCCATGGCTGGACCCCCAAATAATATTCCTTTACGTGCTAAGGGGTATCTAGAGAGTGGGATAGGTTTAATAACTACCCTAACCCTAACGCGTACCCTAACCCTAACCCCTACCCTAACCCTAACACGTACCCTAATGCTAACCCGTACCCTAAACCGAGCCCTAACCTTAACACTAACCCTAACCCTAACCCTAACCCATACCCTACGCTGTACCCGAACCCCTCCCCGAACCCGTACCCTAAGCCGTACCCTAAGCCTAACCCTAAGCCTAACCCTAACCCTAGGCTACCCTTGACTGCTTCTGCCTCCAATAGATTTCCTAAGCACTAGTGTTTTAAGGAACAGCTTAAAAAGAGAATCCTAATGTGATTTCTTTATAATGGGTGTGTTCCTTATCTTATCCTAGTGTCTAAACTCTTCTCCATGGCTGGACCCTCAAATAATATTCCTTTACGTGCTAAGGGGTATCTAGAGAGTGGGATAGGTTTACTAACTACCCTAACCCTAACGCGTACCCTAACCCTAACCCCTACCCTAACCCTAACACGTACCCTAATCCTAAACCGTAACCTAAACCGAGCCCTAACCCTAACACTAACCCTAACCCTAACCCTAACCCATACCCTACGCCGTACCCGCACCCCTCCCCGAACCCGTACCCTAAGCCGTACCCTAAGCCTAACCCTAAGCCTAACCCTAACCCTAGGCTACCCTTGACTGCTTCTGCCTCCAATAGATTTCCTAAGCACTAGTGTTTTAAGGAACAGCTTAAAAAGAGAATCATAATATGATTTCTTTATAATGGGTGTGTTCCTTATTTATCCTAGTGTCTAAACTCTTCTCCATGGCTGGACCCCCAAATAATATTCCTTTACGTGCTAAGGGGTATCTAGAGAGTGGGATAGGTTTAATAACTACCCTAACCCTAACGCGTACCCTAACTCTAACCCCTACCCTAACCCTAACACGTACCCTAATCCTGACCCGTACCCTAAACCGAGCCCTAACCGTAACACTAACCCTAACCCTAACCCTAAACCATATCCTACGCCGTACCCGCACCCCTCCCCGAACCCGTACCCTAAGCCGTACCCTAAGCCTAACCCTAAGCCTTACCCTAACCCTAGGCTACCCTTGACTGCTTCTGCCTCCAATAGGTTTCCTAAGCACTAGTGTTTTAAGGAACAGCTTAAAAAGAGAATCCTAATGTGATTTCTTTATAATGGGTGTGTTCCTTATCTTATCCTAGTGTCTAAACTCTTCTCCATGGCTGGACCCCCAAATAATATTCCTTTACGTGCTAAGGGGTATCTAGAGAGTGGGATAGGTTCACTAACTACCCTAACCTAATGCGTACCCTAACCCTAACCCCTACCCTAACCCTAACACGTACCCTAATCCTAAACCGTACCCTAAACCGAGCCCTAACCCTAACACTAACCCTAACCCTAACCCTAACCCATACCCTACGCCGTACCCGAACCCCTCCCCAAACCCGTACCCTAAGCCATACCCTAAGCCTAACCCTAACCCTAGACTACCCTTGACTGCTTCTGCCTCCAATAGATTTCCTAAGCACTAGTGTTTTAAGGAACAGCTTAAAAAGAGAATCCTAATGTGATTTCTTTATAATGGGTGTGTTCCTTATCTTATCCTAGTGTCTAAACTCTTCTCCATGGCTGGACCCCCAAATAATATTCCTTTACGTGCTAAGGGGTATCTAGAGAGTGGGATAGGTTTACTAACTACCCTAACCCTAACGCGTACCCTAACCCTAACCCCTACCTTAAACCTAACACGTACACTAATCCTAACCGTACCCTAAACCGAGCCCTAACCCTAACACTAACCCTAACCCTAACCCTAACCCATACCCTATGCCGTACCCGAAACAATCCCCGAACCCGTACCCTAAGCCGTACCCTAAGCCTAACCCTAAGCCTAACCCTAACCCTAGGCTACCCTTGACTGCTTCTGCCTCCAATAGATTTCCTAAGCACTAGTGTTTTAAGGAACAGCTTAAAAAGAGAATCCTAAAGTGATTTCTTTATAATGGGTGTGTTCCTTATCTTATCCTAGTGTCTAAACTCTTCTCCATGGCTGGACCCCCAAATAATATTCCTTTACGTGCTAAGGGGTATCTAGAGAGTGGGATAGGTTTAATAACTACCCTAACCCTAACGTGTACCCTAACCCTAACCCCTACCCTAACCCTAACACGTACCCTAATCCTAACCCGTACCCTAAACCGAGCCCTAACCCTAACACTAACCCTAACACTAACCCTAACCCATACCCTACGCCGTACCCGAACCCCTCCCCAAACCCGTACCCTAAGCGATACCCTAAGCCTAACCCTAAGCCTAACCCTAACCCTAGGCTACCCTTGACTGCTTCTGCCTCCAATAGATTTCCTAAGCACTAGTGTTTTAAGGAACAGCTTAAAAAGAGAATCCTAATGTGATTTCTTTATAATGGGTGTGTTCCTTATCTTATCCTAGTGTCTAAACTCTTCTCCATGGCTGCACCCCCAAATAATATTGCCTTACGTGCTAAGGGGTATCTAGAGAGTGGGATAGGTTTAATAACTACCCTAACCCTAATGCGTACTCTAAACCTAACCCCTACCCTAACACTAACACGTACCCTAATCCTAACCCGTACCCTAAACCGAGCCCTAACCCTAACACTAACCCTAACCCTAACCCATACCCTACGCCGTACCCGAACCCCTCCCCAAACCCGTACCCTAAGCCATACCCTAAGCCTAACCCTAAGCCTAACACTAACCCTAGGCTACCCTTGACTGCTTCTGCCTCCAATAGATTTCCTAAGCACTAGTGTTTTAAGCAACAGCTTAAAAAGAGAATCCTAATGTGATTTCTTTATAATGGGTGTGTTCCTTATCTTATCCTAGTGTCTAAACTCTTCTCCATGGCTGGACCCCCAAATAATATTCCTTTACGTGCTAAGGGGTATCTAGAGAGTGGGATAGGTTTACTAACTACCCTAACCCTAACGCGTACCCTAACCCTAACCCCTACCCTAACCCTAACACGTACCCTAATCCTAACCTGTACCCTAAACCGAGCCCTAACCCTAACACTAACACTAACCCTAACCCTAACCCATACCCTACGCTGTACCCGAACCCCTCCCCAAACCCGTACCCTAAGCCGTACCCTAAGCCTCACCCTAAGCCTAACCCTAACCCTAGGCTACCCTTGACTGCTTCTGCCTCCAATACATTTCCTAAGCACTAGTGTTTTAAGCAACAGCTTAAAAAGAGAATCCTAATGTGATTTCTTTATAATGGGTGTGTTCCTTATCTTATCCTAGTGTCTAAACTCTTCTCCATGGCTGAACCCCCAAATAATATTCGTTTACGTGCTAAGGGGTATATAGAGAGTGGGATAGGTTTACTAACTACCCTAACCCTAATGCGTACCCTAACCCTAACCCCTACCCTAACCCTAACACGTACCCTAATGATAACCCGTACCCTAAACCGAGCCCTAACCTTAACACTAACCCTAACCCTAACCCTAACCAATACCCTACGCTGTACCCGAACCCCTCCCCGAACCCGTACCCTAAGCCGTACCCTAAGCCTAACCCTAAGCCTAACCCTAACCCTAGGCTACCCTTGACTGCTTCTGCCTCCAAAAGATTTCCTAAGCACTAGTGTTTTAAGGAACAGCTTAAAAAGAGAATCCTAATGTGATTTCTTTATAATGGGTGTGTTCCTTATCTTATGCTAGTGTCTAAACTCTTCTCCATGGCTGGACCCTCAAATAATATTCCTTTACGTGCTAATGGGTATCTAGAGAGTGGGATAGGTTCACTAACTACCCTAACCCTAACGCGTACCCTAACCCTAACCCCTACCCTAACCCTAACACGTACCCTAATCCTAAGCCGTACCCTAAACCGAGCCCTAACCCTAACACTAACCCTAACCCTAACCCTAACCCATACCCTACGCCGTACCCGCACCCCTCCCCGAACCCGTACCCTAAGCCGTACCCTAAGCCTAACCCTAAGCCTAACCCTAACCCTAGGCTACCCTTGACTGCTTCTGCCTCCAATAGATTTCCTAAGCACTAGTGTTTTAAGGAACAGCTTAAAAAGAGAATCCTAATGTGATTTCTTTATAATGGGTGTGTTCCTTATCTTATCTTAGTGTCTAAACTCTTCTCCATGGCTGCACCCCCAAATAATATTCCCTTATGTGCTAAGGGGTATCTAGAGAGTGGGATAGGTTTAATAACTACCCTAACCCTAATGCGTACTCTAACCCTAACCCCTACCCTAACCCTAACACGTACCCTAATCCTAACCCGTACCCTAAACCGAGCCCTAACCCTAACACTAACCCTAACCCATACCCTACGCCGTACCCGAACCCCTCCCCAAACCCGTACCCTAAGCCGTACCCTAAGCCTAACCCTAAGCCTAACACTAACCCTAGGCTTCCCTTGACTGCTTCTGCCTCCAATAGATTTCCTAAGCACTAGTGTTTTAAGGAACAGCTTAAAAAGAGAATCCTAAAGTGATTTCTTTATAATGGGTGTGTTCCTTTTCTTATCCTAGTGTCTAAACTCTTCTCCATGGCTGGACCCCCAAATAATATTCCTTTACGTGCTAAGGGGTATCTAGAGAGTGGGATAGGTTTAATAACTACCCTAACCCTAACCCCTACCCTAACCCTAACACGTACCCTAATCCTAACACGTACCCTAATCCTAAACCGTAACCTAAACCGAGCCCTAACCCTAACACTAACCCTAACCCTAACCCTAACCCATACCCTACGCCGTACCCGCACCCCTCCCCGAACCCGTACCCTAAGCCGTACCCTAAGCCTAACCCTAAGCCTAACCCTAATCCTAGGCTACCCTTGACTGCTTCTGCCTCCAATAGATTTCCTAAGCACTAGTGTTTTAAGGAACAGCTTAAAAAGAGAATCCTAATGTGATTTCTTTATAATGGGTGTGTTCCTTATTTATCCTAGTGTCTAAACTCTTCTCCATGGCTGGACCCCCAAATAATATTCCTTTACGTGCTAAGGGGTATCTAGAGAGTGGGATAGGTTTAATAACTACCCTAACCCTAACGCGTACCCTAACTCTAACCCCTACCCTAACCCTAACACGTACCCTAATCCTGACCCGTACCCTAAACCGAGCCCTAACCGTAACACTAACCCTAACCCTAACCCTAAACCATATCCTACGCCGTACCCGCACCCCTCCCCGAACCCGTACCCTAAGCCGTACCCTAAGCCTAACCCTAAGCCTTACCCTAACCCTAGGCTACCCTTGACTGCTTCTGCCTCCAATAGGTTTCCTAAGCACTAGTGTTTTAAGGAACAGCTTAAAAAGAGAATCCTAATGTGATTTCTTTATAATGGGTGTGTTCCTTATCTTATCCTAGTGTTTAAACTCTCCTCCATGGCTGGACCCCCAAATAATATTCCTTTACGTGCTAAGGGGTATCTAGAGAGTGGGATAGGTTTAATAAATACCCTAACCCTAAAGCGTACCCTAACCCTAACCCCTACCCTAACCCTAACACGTACCCTAATCCTAACCGTACCCTGAACCGAACCCTAACCCTAACACTAACCCTAACACTAACCCTAACCCATACCCTACGCCGTACCCGAACCCCTCCCCGAACCCGTACCCTAAGCCGTACCCTAAGCCTAACCCTAAGCCTAACCCTAACCCTAGGCTACCCTTGACTGCTTCTGCCTCCAATAGATTTCCTAAGCACTAGTGTTTTAAGGAACAGCTTAAAAAGAGAATCCTAATGTGATTTCTTTATAATGGGTGTGTTCCTTATCTTATCCTAGTGTCTAAACTCTTCTGCATGGCTGGACCCTCAAATAATATTCCTTTACGTGCTAAGGGGTATCTAGAGAGTGGGATAGGTTTACTAACTACCCTAACCCTAACGCGTACCCTAACCCTAACCCCTACCCTAACCCTAACACGTACCCTAATCCTAACCCGTACCCTAAACCGAGCCCTAACCCTAACACTAACCCTAACCCTAACCCTAACCCATACCATACGCCGTACCCGCACCCCTCACCGAACCCGTACCCTAAGCCGTACCCTAAGCCTAACCGTAAGCCTAACCCTAACCCTAGGCTACCCTTGACTGCATCTGCCTCCAATAGATTTCCTAAGCACTAGTGTTTTAAGGAACAGCTTAAAAAGAGAATCCTAATGTGATTTCTTTATAATGGGTGTGTTCCTTATCTTATCTTAGTGTCTAAACTCCTCTCCATGGCTGCACCCCCAAATAATATTCCCTTATGTGCTAAGGGGTATCTAGAGAGTGGGATAGGTTTAATAACTACCCTAACCCTAATGCGTACTCTAACCCTAAACCCTACCCTAACCCTAACACGTACCCTAATCCTAACCCGTACCCTAAACCGAGCCCTAACCCTAACACTAACCCTAACCCATACCCTACGCCGTACCCGAACCCCTCCCCAAACCCGTACCCTAAGCCGTACCCTAAGCCTAACCCTAAGCCTAACACTAAACCTAGGCTACCCTTGACTGCTTCTGCCTCCAATAGATTTCCTAAGCACTAGTGTTTTAAGGAATAGCTTAAAAAGAGAATCCTAAAGTGATTTCTTTATAATGGGTGTGTTCCTTATCTTATCCTAGTGTCTAAACTCTTCTCCATGGCTGGACCCCCAAATAATATTCCTTTACGTGCTAAGGGGTATCTAGAGAGTGGGATAGGTTTAATAACTACCCTAACCCTAACGCGTACCCTAACCCTAACCCCTACCCTAACCCTAACACGTACCCTAATCCTAACCCGTACCCTAAACCGAGCCCTAACCCTAACACTAACCCTAACCCTAACCCTAACCCATACCCTACGCCGTACCCGCACCCCTCCCCGAACCCGTACCCTAAGCCGTACCCTAAGTCGTACCCTAAGCCTAACCCTAACCCTAGGCTACCCTTGACTGCTTCTGCCTCCAATAGATTTCCTAAGCACTAGTGTTTTAAGGAACAGCTTAAAAAGAGAATCCTAATGTGATTTCTTTATAATGGGTGTGTTCCTTATCTTATCCTAGTGTCTAAATTCTTCTCCATGGCTGCACCCCCAAATAATATTCCCTTACGTGCTAAGGGGTGTCTAGAGAGTGGGATAGGTTTAATAACTACTCTAACCCTAACGCGTACCCTAACCCTAACCCCTACCCTAACCCTAACACGTACCCTAATCCTAACCCGTACCCTAAACCGAGCCCTAACCCTAACACTAACCCTAACCCTAACCCTAAACCATACCCTACGCCGTACACGAACCCCTCCCCGAACCCATTCCCCAAGCCGTACCCTAAACCTAACCCTAAGCCTAACCCTAACCCTAGGCTACCCTTGACTGCTTCTGCCTCCAATAGATTTCCTAAGCACTAGTGTTTTAAGGAACAGCTTAAAAAGAGAATCCTAAAGTGATTTCTTTATAATGGGTGTGTTCCTTATCTTATCCTAGTGTCTAAACTCTTCTCCATGGCTGAACCCCCAAATAATATTCCTTTACGTGCTAAGGGGTATCTAGAGAGTGGGATAGGTTTAATAACTACCCTAACCCTAACGCGTACCCTAACCCTAACCCCTACCCTAACCCTAACACGTACCCTAATCCTAACCCGTACCCTAAACCGAGCCCTAACCCTAACACTAACCCTAACCCTAACCCTAACCCATACCCTACGCCGTACCCGCACCCCTCCCCGAACCCGTACCCTAAGCCGTACCCTAAGTCGTACCCTAAGCCTAACCCTAACCCTAGGCTACCCTTGACTGCTTCTGCCTCCAATAGATTTCCTAAGCACTAGTGTTTTAAGGAACAGCTTAAAAAGAGAATCCTAATGTGATTTCTTTATAATGGGTGTGTTCCTTATCTTATCCTAGTGTCTAAATTCTTCTCCATGGCTGCACCCCCAAATAATATTCCCTTACGTGCTAAGGGGTGTCTAGAGAGTGGGATAGGTTTAATAACTACTCTAACCCTAACGCGTACCCTAACCCTAACCCCTACCCTAACCCTAACACGTACCCTAATCCTAACCCGTACCCTAAACCGAGCCCTAACCCTAACACTAACCCTAACCCTAACCCTAAACCATACCCTACGCCGTACACGAACCCCTCCCCGAACCCATTCCCCAAGCCGTACCCTAAACCTAACCCTAAGCCTAACCCTAACCCTAGGCTACCCTTGACTGCTTCTGCCTCCAATAGATTTCCTAAGCACTAGTGTTTTAAGGAACAGCTTAAAAAGAGAATCCTAAAGTGATTTCTTTATAATGGGTGTGTTCCTTATCTTATCCTAGTGTCTAAACTCTTCTCCATGGCTGGACCCCCAAATAATATTCCTTTACGTGCTAAGGGGTATCTAGAGAGTGGGATAGGTTTAATAACTACCCTAACCCTAACGTGTACCCTAACCCTAACCCCTACCCTAACCCTAACACGTACCCTAATCCTAACCCGTACCCTAAACCGAGCCCTAACCCTAACACTAACCCTAACACTAACCCTAACCCATACCCTACGCCGTACCCGAACCCCTCCCCAAACCCGTACCCTAAGCGATACCCTAAGCCTAACCCTAAGCCTAACCCTAACCCTAGGCTACCCTTGACTGCTTCTGCCTCCAATAGATTTCCTAAGCACTAGTGTTTTAAGGAACAGCTTAAAAAGAGAATCCTAATGTGATTTCTTTATAATGGGTGTGTTCCTTATCTTATCCTAGTGTCTAAACTCTTCTCCATGGCTGCACCCCCAAATAATATTGCCTTACGTGCTAAGGGGTATCTAGAGAGTGGGATAGGTTTAATAACTACCCTAACCCTAATGCGTACTCTAAACCTAACCCCTACCCTAACACTAACACGTACCCTAATCCTAACCCGTACCCTAAACCGAGCCCTAACCCTAACACTAACCCTAACCCTAACCCATACCCTACGCCGTACCCGAACCCCTCCCCAAACCCGTACCCTAAGCCATACCCTAAGCCTAACCCTAAGCCTAACACTAACCCTAGGCTACCCTTGACTGCTTCTGCCTCCAATAGATTTCCTAAGCACTAGTGTTTTAAGCAACAGCTTAAAAAGAGAATCCTAATGTGATTTCTTTATAATGGGTGTGTTCCTTATCTTATCCTAGTGTCTAAACTCTTCTCCATGGCTGGACCCCCAAATAATATTCCTTTACGTGCTAAGGGGTATCTAGAGAGTGGGATAGGTTTACTAACTACCCTAACCCTAACGCGTACCCTAACCCTAACCCCTACCCTAACCCTAACACGTACCCTAATCCTAACCTGTACCCTAAACCGAGCCCTAACCCTAACACTAACACTAACCCTAACCCTAACCCATACCCTACGCTGTACCCGAACCCCTCCCCAAACCCGTACCCTAAGCCGTACCCTAAGCCTCACCCTAAGCCTAACCCTAACCCTAGGCTACCCTTGACTGCTTCTGCCTCCAATACATTTCCTAAGCACTAGTGTTTTAAGCAACAGCTTAAAAAGAGAATCCTAATGTGATTTCTTTATAATGGGTGTGTTCCTTATCTTATCCTAGTGTCTAAACTCTTCTCCATGGCTGAACCCCCAAATAATATTCGTTTACGTGCTAAGGGGTATATAGAGAGTGGGATAGGTTTACTAACTACCCTAACCCTAATGCGTACCCTAACCCTAACCCCTACCCTAACCCTAACACGTACCCTAATGATAACCCGTACCCTAAACCGAGCCCTAACCTTAACACTAACCCTAACCCTAACCCTAACCAATACCCTACGCTGTACCCGAACCCCTCCCCGAACCCGTACCCTAAGCCGTACCCTAAGCCTAACCCTAAGCCTAACCCTAACCCTAGGCTACCCTTGACTGCTTCTGCCTCCAAAAGATTTCCTAAGCACTAGTGTTTTAAGGAACAGCTTAAAAAGAGAATCCTAATGTGATTTCTTTATAATGGGTGTGTTCCTTATCTTATGCTAGTGTCTAAACTCTTCTCCATGGCTGGACCCTCAAATAATATTCCTTTACGTGCTAATGGGTATCTAGAGAGTGGGATAGGTTCACTAACTACCCTAACCCTAACGCGTACCCTAACCCTAACCCCTACCCTAACCCTAACACGTACCCTAATCCTAAGCCGTACCCTAAACCGAGCCCTAACCCTAACACTAACCCTAACCCTAACCCTAACCCATACCCTACGCCGTACCCGCACCCCTCCCCGAACCCGTACCCTAAGCCGTACCCTAAGCCTAACCCTAAGCCTAACCCTAACCCTAGGCTACCCTTGACTGCTTCTGCCTCCAATAGATTTCCTAAGCACTAGTGTTTTAAGGAACAGCTTAAAAAGAGAATCCTAATGTGATTTCTTTATAATGGGTGTGTTCCTTATCTTATCTTAGTGTCTAAACTCTTCTCCATGGCTGCACCCCCAAATAATATTCCCTTATGTGCTAAGGGGTATCTAGAGAGTGGGATAGGTTTAATAACTACCCTAACCCTAATGCGTACTCTAACCCTAAACCCTACCCTAACCCTAACACGTACCCTAATCCTAACCCGTACCCTAAACCGAGCCCTAACCCTAACACTAACCCTAACCCATACCCTACGCCGTACCCGAACCCCTCCCCAAACCCGTACCCTAAGCCGTACCCTAAGCCTAACCCTAAGCCTAACACTAACCCTAGGCTTCCCTTGACTGCTTCTGCCTCCAATAGATTTCCTAAGCACTAGTGTTTTAAGGAACAGCTTAAAAAGAGAATCCTAAAGTGATTTCTTTATAATGGGTGTGTTCCTTTTCTTATCCTAGTGTCTAAACTCTTCTCCATGGCTGGACCCCCAAATAATATTCCTTTACGTGCTAAGGGGTATCTAGAGAGTGGGATAGGTTTAATAACTACCCTAACCCTAACCCCTACCCTAACCCTAACACGTACCCTAATCCTAACACGTACCCTAATCCTAAACCGTAACCTAAACCGAGCCCTAACCCTAACACTAACCCTAACCCTAACCCTAACCCATACCCTACGCCGTACCCGCACCCCTCCCCGAACCCGTACCCTAAGCCGTACCCTAAGCCTAACCCTAAGCCTAACCCTAATCCTAGGCTACCCTTGACTGCTTCTGCCTCCAATAGATTTCCTAAGCACTAGTGTTTTAAGGAACAGCTTAAAAAGAGAATCCTAATGTGATTTCTTTATAATGGGTGTGTTCCTTATTTATCCTAGTGTCTAAACTCTTCTCCATGGCTGGACCCCCAAATAATATTCCTTTACGTGCTAAGGGGTATCTAGAGAGTGGGATAGGTTTAATAACTACCCTAACCCTAACGCGTACCCTAACTCTAACCCCTACCCTAACCCTAACACGTACCCTAATCCTGACCCGTACCCTAAACCGAGCCCTAACCGTAACACTAACCCTAACCCTAACCCTAAACCATATCCTACGCCGTACCCGCACCCCTCCCCGAACCCGTACCCTAAGCCGTACCCTAAGCCTAACCCTAAGCCTTACCCTAACCCTAGGCTACCCTTGACTGCTTCTGCCTCCAATAGGTTTCCTAAGCACTAGTGTTTTAAGGAACAGCTTAAAAAGAGAATCCTAATGTGATTTCTTTATAATGGGTGTGTTCCTTATCTTATCCTAGTGTTTAAACTCTCCTCCATGGCTGGACCCCCAAATAATATTCCTTTACGTGCTAAGGGGTATCTAGAGAGTGGGATAGGTTTAATAAATACCCTAACCCTAAAGCGTACCCTAACCCTAACCCCTACCCTAACCCTAACATGTACCCTAATCCTAACCGTACCCTGAACCGAACCCTAACCCTAACACTAACCCTAACACTAACCCTAACCCATACCCTACGCCGTACCCGAACCCCTCCCCGAACCCGTACCCTAAGCCGTACCCTAAGCCTAACCCTAAGCCTAACCCTAACCCTAGGCTACCCTTGACTGCTTCTGCCTCCAATAGATTTCCTAAGCACTAGTGTTTTAAGGAACAGCTTAAAAAGAGAATCCTAATGTGATTTCTTTATAATGGGTGTGTTCCTTATCTTATCCTAGTGTCTAAACTCTTCTGCATGGCTGGACCCTCAAATAATATTCCTTTACGTGCTAAGGGGTATCTAGAGAGTGGGATAGGTTTACTAACTACCCTAACCCTAACGCGTACCCTAACCCTAACCCCTACCCTAACCCTAACACGTACCCTAATCCTAACCCGTACCCTAAACCGAGCCCTAACCCTAACACTAACCCTAACCCTAACCCTAACCCATACCATACGCCGTACCCGCACCCCTCACCGAACCCGTACCCTAAGCCGTACCCTAAGCCTAACCGTAAGCCTAACCCTAACCCTAGGCTACCCTTGACTGCATCTGCCTCCAATAGATTTCCTAAGCACTAGTGTTTTAAGGAACAGCTTAAAAAGAGAATCCTAATGTGATTTCTTTATAATGGGTGTGTTCCTTATCTTATCTTAGTGTCTAAACTCCTCTCCATGGCTGCACCCCCAAATAATATTCCCTTATGTGCTAAGGGGTATCTAGAGAGTGGGATAGGTTTAATAACTACCCTAACCCTAATGCGTACTCTAACCCTAAACCCTACCCTAACCCTAACACGTACCCTAATCCTAACCCGTACCCTAAACCGAGCCCTAACCCTAACACTAACCCTAACCCATACCCTACGCCGTACCCGAACCCCTCCCCAAACCCGTACCCTAAGCGATACCCTAAGCCTAACCCTAACCCTAGACTACCCTTGACTGCTTCTGCCTCCAATAGATTTCCTAAGCACTAGTGTTTTAAGGAACAGCTTAAAAAGAGAATCCTAATGTGATTTCTTTATAATGGGTGTGTTCCTTATCTTATCCTAGTGTCTAAACTCTCCTCCATGGCTGCACCCCCAAATAATATTGCCTTACGTGCTAAGGGGTATCTAGAGAGTGGGATAGGTTTAATAACTACCCTAACCCTAATGCGTACTCTAAACCTAACCCCTACCCTAACACTAACACGTACCCTAATCCTAACCCGTACCCTAAACCGAGCCCTAACCCTAACACTAACACTAACCCTAACCCTAAACCATACCCTACGCCGTACCCGAACCCCTCCCCGAACCCATTCCCCAAGCCGTACCCTAAACCTAACCCTAAGCCTAACCCTAACCCTAGGCTACCCTTGACTGCTTCTGCCTCCAATAGATTTCCTAAGCACTAGTCTTTTAAGGAACAGCTTAAAAAGAGAATCCTAAAGTGATTTCTTTATAATGGGTGTGTTCCTTATCTTATCCTAGTGTCTAAACTCTTCTCCATGGCTGGACCCCCAAATAATATTCCTTTACGTGCTAAGGGGTATCTAGAGAGTGGGATAGGTTTACTAACTACCCTAACCCTAACGCGTACCCTAACCCTAACCCCTACCCTAAACCTAACACGTACCCTAATCCTAACCGTACCCTAAACCGAGCCCTAACCCTAACACTAACCCTAACCCGAACCCTAACCCATACCCTATGCCGTACCCGAAACCCTCCCCGAACCCGTACCGTAAGGCGTACCCTAAGCCTAACCCTAAGCCTAACCCTAACCCTAGGCTACCCTTGACTGCTTCTGCCTCCAATAGATTTCCTAAGCACTAGTGTTTTAAGGAACAGCTGAAAAAGAGAATCCTAATGTGATTTCTTTATAATGGGTGTGTTCCTTATCTTATCCTAGTGTCTAAACTCTTCTCCATGGTTGGACCCCCAAATAATATTCCTTTACGTGCTAAGGGGTATCTAGAGAGTGGGATAGGTTTAATAACTACCCTAATCCTAACGCGTACCCTAACCCTAACCCCTACCCTAACCCTAACACGTACCCTAATCCTAACCCGTACCCTAAACCGAGCCCTAACCCTAACACTAACCCTAACCCTAAACCTAACCCATACCGTATGCCGTACCCGCACCCCTCCCCGAACCCGTACCCTAAGCCGTACCCTAAGCCGAACCCTAAGCCTAACACTAACCCTAAGATACCCTTGACGGCTTCTGCCTCCAATAGATTTCCTAAGCACTAGTGTTTTAAGGAACAGCTTAAAAAGAGAATCCTAATGTGATTTCTTTATAATGGGTGTGTTCCTTATCTTATCCTAGTGCCTAAACTCTTCTCCATGGCTGGACCCCCAAATAATACTCCTTTACGTGCTAAGGGGTATCTAGAGAGTGGGATAGGTTTACTAACTACCCTAACCCTAACGCGTACCCTAACCCTAACCCCTACCCTAACCCTAACACGTACCCTAATCCTAACCCGTACCCTAAACCGAGCCCTAACCCTAACACTAACAATAACCCTAACCCTAACCCATACCCTACGCCGTACCCGAACCCCTCCCCAAACCCGTACCCTAAGCCTAACCCTAAGCCTAACACTAACCCTCGGCTACCCTTGACTTCTTCTGCCTCCAATAGATTTCCTAAGCACTAGTGTTTTAAGCAACAGCTTAAAAAGAGAATCCTAATGTGATTTCTTTATAATGGGTGTGTTCCTTATCTTATCGTAGTGTCTAAACTCTTCTCCATGGCTGGACCCCCAAATAATATTCCTTTACGTGCTAAGGGGTATCTAGAGAGTGGGATAGGTTTACTAACTACCCTAACCCTAACGCGTACCCTAACCCTAACCCCTACCCTAACCCTAACACGTACCCTAATCCTAACCCGTACCCTAAACCGAGCCCTAACCCTAACACTAACCCTAACCCTAACCCTAAACCATACCCTACGCCGTACCCGAACCCCTCCCCGAACCCATTCCCCAAGCCGTACCCTAAACCTAACCCTAAGCCTAACCCTCACCCTAGGCTTCCCTTGACTGCTTCTGCCTCCAATAGATTTCCTAAGCACTAGTGTTTTAAGGAACAGCTTAAAAAGAGAATCCTAAAGTGATTTCTTTATAATGGGTGTGTTCCTTATCTTATCCTAGTGTCTAAACTCTTCTCCATGGCTGGACCCCCAAATAATATTCCTTTACGTGCTAAGGGGTATCTAGAGAGTGGGATAGGTTTAATAACTACCCTAACCCTAACGCGTACCCTAACCCTAACCCCTACCCTAACCCTAACACGTACCCTAATCCTAACCCGTACCCTAAACCGAGCCCTAACCCTAACACTAACCCTAACCCTAACCCTAACCCATACCCTACGCCGTACCCGAACCCCTCCCCAAACCTGTACCCTAAGCCTAACCCTAAGCCTAACACTAACCCTAGGCTACCCTTGACTGCTTCTGCCTCCAATAGATTTCCTAAGCACTAGTGTTTTAAGGAACAGCTTAAAAAGAGAATCCTAATGTGATTTCTTTATAATGGGTGTGTTCCTTATCTTATCCTAGTGTCTAAACTCTTCTCCATGGCTGCACCCCCAAATAATATTCCCTTACGTGATAAGGGGTATCTAGAGAGTGGAATAGGTTTAATAACTACCCTAACCCTAACGCGTACCCTAACCCTAACCCCTACACTAACCCTAACACGTACCCTAATCCTAACCTGTACCCTAAACCGAGCCCTAACCCTAACACTAACACTAACCCTAACCCTAACCCATACCCTACGCCGTACCCGCACCCCTCCCCGAACCCGTACCCTAATCCATACCCTAAACCTAACCCTAAGCCTAACCCTAACCCTAGGCTACCCTTTACTGCTTCGGCCTCCAATTGATTTCTTAAGCAGTAGTGTTTTAAGAAACAGCTTAAAAAGAGAATCCTAATGTGATTTCTTTATAATGGGTGTGTTCCTTATCTTATCCTAGTGTCTAAACTCTTCTCCATGGCTGGACCCCCAAATAATATTCCTTTACGTGCTAAGGGGGAGCTAGAGAGTGGGATAGGTTTACTAACTACCCTAGGCCTAACGCGTAACCTAACCCTAACCCCTACCCTAACCATAACACGTACCCTAATCCTAACACGTATCCTAAACCGAGCCCTAACCCTAACACTAACCCTAACCCTAACCCTAACCCATACCCTATGCCGTACCCGCACCCCTCCCCGAACCCGTACCCTAAGCCGTACCCTAAGCCTAACCCTAAGCCTAACCCTAACCCTAGGCTACCCTTGACTGCTTCTGCCTCCAATAGATTTCCTAAGCACTAGTGTTTTAAGGAACAGCTTAAAAAGAGAATCCTAATGTGATTTCTTTATAATGGGTGTGTTCCTTATCTTATCCTAGTGTCTAAACTCTTCTCCATGGCTGCACCCCCAAATAATATTCCCTTACGTGCTAAGGGGTATCTAGAGAGTGGGATAGGTTTAATAAATACCCTAACCCTAACGCGTACCCTAACCCTAACCCCTACCCTAACCCTAACACGTACCCTAATCCTAACCCGTACCCTAAACCGAGCCCTAACCCTAACACTAACCCTAACCCTAACCCTAAACCATACCCTACGCCGTACCCGAACCCCTCCCCGAACCCATTCCCCAAGCCGTACCCTAAACCTAACCCTAAGCCTAACCCTAACCCTAGGCTACCCTTGACTGCTTCTGCCTCCAATAGATTTCCTAAGCACTAGTGTTTTAAGGAACAGCTTAAAAAGAGAATCCTAAAGTGATTTCGTTATAATGGGTGTGTTCCTTATCTTATCCTAGTGTCTAAACTCTTCTCCATGGCTGGACCCCCAAATAATATTCCTTTACGTGCTAAGGGGTATCTAGAGAGTGGGATAGGTTTAATAACTACCCTAACCCTAACGCGTACCCTAACCCTAACCCCTACCCTAACCCTAACACGTACCCTAATCCTAACCCGTACCCTAAACCGAGCCCTAACCCTAACACTAACCCTAACCCTAACCCATACCCTACGCCGTACCCGAACCCCTCCCCGAACCCATTCCCCAAGCCGTACCCTAAACCTAACCCTAAGCCTAACCCTAACCCTAGGCTACCCTTGACTGCTTCTGCCTCCAATAGATTTCCTAAGCACTAGTGTTTTAAGGAACAGCTTAAAAAGAGAATCCTAAAGTGATTTCTTTATAATGGGTGTGTTCCTTATCTTATCCTAGTGTCTAAACTCTTCTCCATGGCTGCACCCCCGAATAATATTCCCTTACGTGCTAAGGGGTATCTAGAGAGTGGGATAGGTTTACTAACTACCCTAGCCCTAACGCGTAACCTAACCCTAACCCCTACCCTAACCATAACACGTACCCTAATCCTAACCCGTATCCTAAACCGAGCCCTAACCCTAACACTAACCCTAACCCTAACCCTAAACCATACCCTACGCCGTACCCGAACCCCTCCCCGAACCCATTCCCCAAGCCGTACCCTAAACCTAACCCTAAGCCTAACCCTAACCCTAGGCTACCCTTGACTGCTTCTGCCTCCAATAGATTTCCTAAGCACTAGTGTTTTAAGGAACAGCTTAAAAAGAGAATCCTAATGTGATTTCTTTATAATGGGTGTGTTCCTTATCTTATCCTAGTGTCTAAACTCTTCTCCATGGCTGGACCCCCAAATAATATACCTTTACGTGCTAAGGGGGAGCTAGAGAGTGGGATAGGTTTACTAACTACCCTAGCCCTAACGCGTACCCTAACCCTAACCCCTACCCTAACCCTAACACGTACCCTAATCCTAACCCGTACCCTAAACCGAGCCCTAACCCTAACACTAACCCTAACCCTAACCCTAAACCATACCCTACGCCGTACCCGAAACCCTCCCTGAACCCATTCCCCAAGCCGTACCCTAAACCTAACCCTAAGCCTAACCCTAACCCTAGGCTACCCTTGACTGCTTCTGCCTCCAATAGATTTCCTAAGCACTAGTGTTTTAAGGAACAGCTTAAAAAGAGAATCCTAAAGTGATTTCTTTATAATGGGTGTGTTCCTTATCTTATCCTAGTGTCTAAACTCTTCTCCATGGCTGGACCCTCAAATAATATTCCTTTACGGGCTAAGGGGTATCTAGAGAGTGGGATAGGTTTAATAACTACCCTAACCCTAACGCGTACCCTAACCCTAACCCCTACCCTAACCCTAACACGTACCCTAATCCTAACCCGTACCCTAAACCGAGCCCTAACCCTAACACTAACCCTAACCCTAACCCTAACCCATACCCTACGCCGTACCCGAACCCCTCTCCGAACCCATTCCCCAAGCCGTACCCTAAACCTAACCCTAAGCCTAACCCTAACCCTAGGCTACCCTTGACTGCTTCTGCCTCCAAAAGATTTCCTAAGCACTAGTGTTTTAAGGAACAGCTTAAAAAGAGAATCCTAATGTGATTTCTTTATAATGGGTGTGTTCCTTATCTTATCCTAGTGTCTAAACTCTTCTGCATGGCTGCACCCCCAAATAATATTGCCTTACGTGCTAAGGGGTATCTAGAGAGTGGGATAGGTTTAATAACTACCCTAACCCTAATGCGTACTCTAAACCTAACCCCTACCCTAACACTAACACGTACCCTAATCCTAAACCGTACCCTAAACCGAGCCCTAACCCTAACACTAACACTAACCCTAACCCTAACCCATACCCTACGCCGTACCCGAACCCCTCCCCAAACCCGTACCCTAAGCCATACCCTAAGCCTAACCCTAAGACTAACACTAACCCTAGGCTTCCCTTGACTGCTTCTGCCTCCAATAGTTTTCCTAAGCACTAGTGTTTTAAGCAACAGCTTAAAAAGAGAATCCTAATGTGATTTCTTTATAATGGGTGTGTTCCTTATCTTATCCTAGTGTCTAAACTCTTCTCCATGGCGGGACCCCCAAATAATATTCCTTTACGTGCTAAGGGGTATCTAGAGAGTGGGATAGGTTTACTAACTACCCTAACCCTAACGCGTACCCTAACCCTAACCCCTACCCTAAACCTAACACGTACCCTAATCCTAACCGTACCCTAAACCGAGCCCTAACCCTAACACTAACCCTAACCCTAACCCTAACCCATACCCTATGCCGTACCCGAAACCCTCCCCGAACCCGTACCCTAAGCCGTACCCTAAGCCTAACCCTAAGCCTAACCCTAACCCTAGGCTACCCTTGACTGCTTCTGCCTCCAATAGATTTCCTAAGCACTAGTGTTTTAAGGAACAGCTGAAAAATAGAATCCTAATGTGATTTCTTTATAATGGGTGTGTTCCTTATCTTATCCTAGTGTCTAAATTCTTCTCCATGGTTGGACCCCAAAATAATATTCCTTTACGTGCTAAGGGGTATCTAGAGAGTGGGATAGGTTTAATAACTACCCTAACCCTAACGCGTACCCTAACCCTAACCCCTACCCTAACCCTAACACGTACCCTAATCCTAACCCGTACCCTAAACCGAGCCCTAACCCTAACACTAACCCTAACCCTAACCCTAACCCATACCCTACGCCGTACCCACACCCCTCACCGAACCCGTACCCTAAGCCGTACCCTAAGCCTAACCCTAAGCCTAACCCTAACCCTAGGCTACCCTTGACTGCTTCTGCCTCCAATAGATTTCCTAAGCACTAGTGTTTTAAGGAACAGCTTAAAAAGAGAATCCTAATGTGATTTCTTTATAATGGGTGTGTTCCTTATCTTATCCTAGTGTCTAAACTCTTCTCCATGGCTGCACCCCCAAATAATATTCCCTTACGTGCTAAGGGGTATCTAGAGAGTGGGATAGGTTTAATAACTACCCTAACCCTAATGCGTACTCTAACCCTAACCCCTACCCTAACCCTAACACGTACCCTAATCCTAACCCGTACCCTACACCGAGCCCTAACCCTAACACTAACCCTAACCCATACCCTACGCCGTACCCGAACCCCTCCCCAAACTCATACCCTAAGCCGTACCCTAAGCCTAACCCTAAGCCTAACACTAACCCTAGGCTACCCTTGACTGCTTCTGCCTCCAATAGATTTCCTAAGCACTAGTGTTTTAAGGAACAGCTTAAAAAGAGAATCCTAAAGTGATTTCTTTATAATGGGTGTGTTCCTTATCTTATCCCAGTGTCTAAACTCTTCTCCATGGCTGGACCCCCAAATAATATTCCTTTACGTGCTAAGGGGTATCTAGAGAGTGGGATAGGTTTAATAACTACCCTAACCCTAACCCCTACCCTAACCCTAACACGTACCCTAATCCTAACCCGTACCCTAAACCGAGCCCTAACCCTAACACTAACCCTAACCCTAACCCTAACCCATACCCTACGCCGTACCCGCACCCCTCCCCGAACCCGTACCCTAAGCCGTACCCTAAGCCTAACCCTAAGCCTAACCCTAACCCTAGGCTACCCTTGACTGCTTCTGCCTCCAATAGATTTGCTAAGCACTAGTGTTTTAAGGAACAGCTTAAAAAGAGAATCCTAAAGTGATTTCTTTATAATGGGTGTGTTCCTTATCTTATCCTAGTGTCTAAACTCTTCTCCATGGCTGCACCCCCAAATAATATTCCCTTACAAGCTAAGGGGTATCTAGAGAGTGGGATAGGTTTAATAGCTACCCTAACCCTAACGCGTACCGTAACCCTAACCCTTACCCTAACCCTAACACGTACCCTACTCCTAACCCGTACCCTAAACCGAGCCCTAACCCTAACACTAACCCTAACACTAACCCTAACCCATACCCTATGCCGTACCCGAACCCCTCCCCGAACCCATACCCCAACCCGTACCCTAACCCTAACCCTAAGCCTAACCCTAACCCTAGGCTACCCTTGACTGCTTCTGCCTCCAATAGATTTCCTAAGCTCTAGTGTTTTAAGGAACAGCTTAAAAAGAGAATCCTAAAGTGATTTCTTTATAATGGGTGTGTTCCTTATCTTATCCTAGTGTCTAAACTCTTCTCCATGGCTGGACCCCCAAATAATATTCCTTTACGTGCTAAGGGGTATCTAGAGAGTGGGATAGGTTTAATAACTACCCTAACCCTAACGCGTACCCTAACCCTAACCCCTACCCTAACCCTAACACGTACCCTAATGCTAACCCGTACCCTAAACCGAGCCCTAACCTTAACACTAACCCTAACCCTAACCCTAACCCATACCCTACGCTGTACCCGAACCCCTCCCCGAACCCGTACCCTAAGCCGTACCCTAAGCCTAACCCTAAGCCTAACCCTAACCCTAGGCTACCCTTGACTGCTTCTGCCTCCAATAGATTTCCTAAGCACTAGTGTTTTAAGGAACAGCTTAAAAAGAGAATCCTAATGTGATTTCTTTATAATGGGTGTGTTCCTTATCTTATCCTAGTGTCTAAACTCTTCTCCATGGCTGGACCCTCAAATAATATTCCTTTACGTGCTAAGGGGTATCTAGAGAGTGGGATAGGTTTACTAACTACCCTAACCCTAACGCGTACCCTAACCCTAACCCCTACCCTAACCCTAACACGTACCCTAATGCTAAACCGTAACCTAAACCGAGCCCTAACCCTAACACTAACCCTAACCCTAACCCTAACCCATACCCTACGCCGTACCCGCACCCCTCCCCGAACCCGTACCCTAAGCCGTACCCTAAGCCTAACCCTAAGCCTAACCCTAACCCTAGGCTACCCTTGACTGCTTCTGCCTCCAATAGATTTCCTAAGCACTAGTGTTTTAAGGAACAGCTTAAAAAGAGAATCATAATATGATTTCTTTATAATGGGTGTGTTCCTTATTTATCCTAGTGTCTAAACTCTTCTCCATGGCTGGACCCCCAAATAATATTCCTTTACGTGCTAAGGGGTATCTAGAGAGTGGGATAGGTTTAATAACTACCCTAACCCTAACGCGTACCCTAACTCTAACCCCTACCCTAACCCTAACACGTACCCTAATCCTGACCCGTACCCTAAACCGAGCCCTAACCGTAACACTAACCCTAACCCTAACCCTAAACCATATCCTACGCCGTACCCGCACCCCTCCCCGAACCCGTACCCTAAGCCGTACCCTAAGCCTAACCCTAAGCCTTACCCTAACCCTAGGCTACCCTTGACTGCTTCTGCCTCCAATAGGTTTCCTAAGCACTAGTGTTTTAAGGAACAGCTTAAAAAGAGAATCCTAATGTGATTTCTTTATAATGGGTGTGTTCCTTATCTTATCCTAGTGTCTAAACTCTTCTCCATGGCTGGACCCCCAAATAATATTCCTTTACGTGCTAAGGGGTATCTAGAGAGTGGGATAGGTTCACTAACTACCCTAACCTAATGCGTACCCTAACCCTAACCCCTACCCTAACCCTAACACGTACCCTAATCCTAAACCGTACCCTAAACCGAGCCCTAACCCTAACACTAACCCTAACCCTAACCCTAACCCATACCCTACGCCGTACCCGAACCCCTCCCCAAACCCGTACCCTAAGCCATACCCTAAGCCTAACCCTAACCCTAGACTACCCTTGACTGCTTCTGCCTCCAATAGATTTCCTAAGCACTAGTGTTTTAAGGAACAGCTTAAAAAGAGAATCCTAATGTGATTTCTTTATAATGGGTGTGTTCCTTATCTTATCCTAGTGTCTAAACTCTTCTCCATGGCTGGACCCCCAAATAATATTCCTTTACGTGCTAAGGGGTATCTAGAGAGTGGGATAGGTTTACTAACTACCCTAACCCTAACGCGTACCCTAACCCTAACCCCTACCCTAAACCTAACACGTACACTAATCCTAACCGTACCCTAAACCGAGCCCTAACCCTAACACTAACCCTAACCCTAACCCTAACCCATACCCTATGCCGTACCCGAAACAATCCCCGAACCCGTACCCTAAGCCGTACCCTAAGCCTAACCCTAAGCCTAACCCTAACCCTAGGCTACCCTTGACTGCTTCTGCCTCCCATAGATTTCCTAAGCACTAATGTTTTAAGGAACAGCTTAAAAAGAGAATCCTAATGTGATTTCTTTATAATGGGTGTGTTCCTTATCTTATCCTAGTGTCTAAATTCTTCTCCATGGCTGCACCCCCAAATAATATTCCCTTACGTGCTAAGGGGTATCTAGAGAGTGGGATAGGTTTAATAACTACTCTAACCCTAACGCGTACCCTAACCCTAACCCCTACCCTAACCCTAACACGTACCCTAATCCTAACCCGTACCCTAAACCGAGCCCTAACCCTAACACTAACACTAACCCTAACCCTAACCCATACCCTACGCCGTACCCGAACCCCTCCCCGAACCCATTCCCCAAGCCGTACCCTAAACCTAACCCTAAGCCTAACCCTAACCCTAGGCTACCCTTGACTGCTTCTGCCTCCAATAGATTTCCTAAGCACTAGTGTTTTAAGGAACAGCTTAAAAAGAGAATCCTAAAGTGATTTCTTTATAATGGGTGTGTTCCTTATCTTATCCTAGTGTCTAAACTCTTCTCCATGGCTGGACCCCCAAATAATATTCCTTTACGTGCTAAGGGGTATCTAGAGAGTGGGATAGGTTTAATAACTACCCTAACCCTAACGTGTACCCTAACCCTAACCCCTACCCTAACCCTAACACGTACCCTAATCCTAACCGTACCCTGAACCGAACCCTAACCCTAACACTAACCCTAACACTAACCCTAACCCATACCCTACGCCGTACCCGAACCCCTCCCCGAACCCGTACCCTAAGCCGTACCCTAAGCCTAACCCTAAGCCTAACCCTAACCCTAGGCTACCCTTGACTGCTTCTGCCTCCAATAGATTTCCTAAGCACTAGTGTTTTAAGGAACAGCTTAAAAAGAGAATCCTAATGTGATTTCTTTATAATGGGTGTGTTCCTTATCTTATCCTAGTGTCTAAACTCTTCTGCATGGCTGGACCCTCAAATAATATTCCTTTACGTGCTAAGGGGTATCTAGAGAGTGGGATAGGTTTACTAACTACCCTAACCCTAACGCGTACCCTAACCCTAACCCCTACCCTAACCCTAACACGTACCCTAATCCTAACCCGTACCCTAAACCGAGCCCTAACCCTAACACTAACCCTAACCCTAACCCTAACCCATACCATACGCCGTACCCGCACCCCTCACCGAACCCGTACCCTAAGCCGTACCCTAAGCCTAACCGTAAGCCTAACCCTAACCCTAGGCTACCCTTGACTGCATCTGCCTCCAATAGATTTCCTAAGCACTAGTGTTTTAAGGAACAGCTTAAAAAGAGAATCCTAATGTGATTTCTTTATAATGGGTGTGTTCCTTATCTTATCTTAGTGTCTAAACTCCTCTCCATGGCTGCACCCCCAAATAATATTCCCTTATGTGCTAAGGGGTATCTAGAGAGTGGGATAGGTTTAATAACTACCCTAACCCTAATGCGTACTCTAACCCTAAACCCTACCCTAACCCTAACACGTACCCTAATCCTAACCCGTACCCTAAACCGAGCCCTAACCCTAACACTAACCCTAACCCATACCCTACGCCGTACCCGAACCCCTCCCCAAACCCGTACCCTAAGCCGTACCCTAAGCCTAACCCTAAGCCTAACACTAAACCTAGGCTACCCTTGACTGCTTCTGCCTCCAATAGATTTCCTAAGCACTAGTGTTTTAAGGAATAGCTTAAAAAGAGAATCCTAAAGTGATTTCTTTATAATGGGTGTGTTCCTTATCTTATCCTAGTGTCTAAACTCTTCTCCATGGCTGGACCCCCAAATAATATTCCTTTACGTGCTAAGGGGTATCTAGAGAGTGGGATAGGTTTAATAACTACCCTAACCCTAACGCGTACCCTAACCCTAACCCCTACCCTAACCCTAACACGTACCCTAATCCTAACCCGTACCCTAAACCGAGCCCTAACCCTAACACTAACCCTAACCCTAACCCTAACCCATACCCTACGCCGTACCCGCACCCCTCCCCGAACCCGTACCCTAAGCCGTACCCTAAGTCGTACCCTAAGCCTAACCCTAACCCTAGGCTACCCTTGACTGCTTCTGCCTCCAATAGATTTCCTAAGCACTAGTGTTTTAAGGAACAGCTTAAAAAGAGAATCCTAATGTGATTTCTTTATAATGGGTGTGTTCCTTATCTTATCCTAGTGTCTAAATTCTTCTCCATGGCTGCACCCCCAAATAATATTCCCTTACGTGCTAAGGGGTGTCTAGAGAGTGGGATAGGTTTAATAACTACTCTAACCCTAACGCGTACCCTAACCCTAACCCCTACCCTAACCCTAACACGTACCCTAATCCTAACCCGTACCCTAAACCGAGCCCTAACCCTAACACTAACCCTAACCCTAACCCTAAACCATACCCTACGCCGTACACGAACCCCTCCCCGAACCCATTCCCCAAGCCGTACCCTAAACCTAACCCTAAGCCTAACCCTAACCCTAGGCTACCCTTGACTGCTTCTGCCTCCAATAGATTTCCTAAGCACTAGTGTTTTAAGGAACAGCTTAAAAAGAGAATCCTAAAGTGATTTCTTTATAATGGGTGTGTTCCTTATCTTATCCTAGTGTCTAAACTCTTCTCCATGGCTGAACCCCCAAATAATATTCCTTTACGTGCTAAGGGGTATCTAGAGAGTGGGATAGGTTTAATAACTACCCTAACCCTAACGCGTACCCTAACCCTAACCCCTACCCTAACCCTAACACGTACCCTAATCCTAACCCGTACCCTAAACCGAGCCCTAACCCTAACACTAACCCTAACCCTAACCCTAACCCATACCCTACGCCGTACCCGCACCCCTCCCCGAACCCGTACCCTAAGCCGTACCCTAAGTCGTACCCTAAGCCTAACCCTAACCCTAGGCTACCCTTGACTGCTTCTGCCTCCAATAGATTTCCTAAGCACTAGTGTTTTAAGGAACAGCTTAAAAAGAGAATCCTAATGTGATTTCTTTATAATGGGTGTGTTCCTTATCTTATCCTAGTGTCTAAATTCTTCTCCATGGCTGCACCCCCAAATAATATTCCCTTACGTGCTAAGGGGTGTCTAGAGAGTGGGATAGGTTTAATAACTACTCTAACCCTAACGCGTACCCTAACCCTAACCCCTACCCTAACCCTAACACGTACCCTAATCCTAACCCGTACCCTAAACCGAGCCCTAACCCTAACACTAACCCTAACCCTAACCCTAAACCATACCCTACGCCGTACACGAACCCCTCCCCGAACCCATTCCCCAAGCCGTACCCTAAACCTAACCCTAAGCCTAACCCTAACCCTAGGCTACCCTTGACTGCTTCTGCCTCCAATAGATTTCCTAAGCACTAGTGTTTTAAGGAACAGCTTAAAAAGAGAATCCTAAAGTGATTTCTTTATAATGGGTGTGTTCCTTATCTTATCCTAGTGTCTAAACTCTTCTCCATGGCTGGACCCCCAAATAATATTCCTTTACGTGCTAAGGGGTATCTAGAGAGTGGGATAGGTTTAATAACTACCCTAACCCTAACGTGTACCCTAACCCTAACCCCTACCCTAACCCTAACACGTACCCTAATCCTAACCCGTACCCTAAACCGAGCCCTAACCCTAACACTAACCCTAACACTAACCCTAACCCATACCCTACGCCGTACCCGAACCCCTCCCCAAACCCGTACCCTAAGCGATACCCTAAGCCTAACCCTAAGCCTAACCCTAACCCTAGGCTACCCTTGACTGCTTCTGCCTCCAATAGATTTCCTAAGCACTAGTGTTTTAAGGAACAGCTTAAAAAGAGAATCCTAATGTGATTTCTTTATAATGGGTGTGTTCCTTATCTTATCCTAGTGTCTAAACTCTTCTCCATGGCTGCACCCCCAAATAATATTGCCTTACGTGCTAAGGGGTATCTAGAGAGTGGGATAGGTTTAATAACTACCCTAACCCTAATGCGTACTCTAAACCTAACCCCTACCCTAACACTAACACGTACCCTAATCCTAACCCGTACCCTAAACCGAGCCCTAACCCTAACACTAACCCTAACCCTAACCCATACCCTACGCCGTACCCGAACCCCTCCCCAAACCCGTACCCTAAGCCATACCCTAAGCCTAACCCTAAGCCTAACACTAACCCTAGGCTACCCTTGACTGCTTCTGCCTCCAATAGATTTCCTAAGCACTAGTGTTTTAAGCAACAGCTTAAAAAGAGAATCCTAATGTGATTTCTTTATAATGGGTGTGTTCCTTATCTTATCCTAGTGTCTAAACTCTTCTCCATGGCTGGACCCCCAAATAATATTCCTTTACGTGCTAAGGGGTATCTAGAGAGTGGGATAGGTTTACTAACTACCCTAACCCTAACGCGTACCCTAACCCTAACCCCTACCCTAACCCTAACACGTACCCTAATCCTAACCTGTACCCTAAACCGAGCCCTAACCCTAACACTAACACTAACCCTAACCCTAACCCATACCCTACGCTGTACCCGAACCCCTCCCCAAACCCGTACCCTAAGCCGTACCCTAAGCCTCACCCTAAGCCTAACCCTAACCCTAGGCTACCCTTGACTGCTTCTGCCTCCAATACATTTCCTAAGCACTAGTGTTTTAAGCAACAGCTTAAAAAGAGAATCCTAATGTGATTTCTTTATAATGGGTGTGTTCCTTATCTTATCCTAGTGTCTAAACTCTTCTCCATGGCTGAACCCCCAAATAATATTCGTTTACGTGCTAAGGGGTATATAGAGAGTGGGATAGGTTTACTAACTACCCTAACCCTAATGCGTACCCTAACCCTAACCCCTACCCTAACCCTAACACGTACCCTAATGATAACCCGTACCCTAAACCGAGCCCTAACCTTAACACTAACCCTAACCCTAACCCTAACCAATACCCTACGCTGTACCCGAACCCCTCCCCGAACCCGTACCCTAAGCCGTACCCTAAGCCTAACCCTAAGCCTAACCCTAACCCTAGGCTACCCTTGACTGCTTCTGCCTCCAAAAGATTTCCTAAGCACTAGTGTTTTAAGGAACAGCTTAAAAAGAGAATCCTAATGTGATTTCTTTATAATGGGTGTGTTCCTTATCTTATGCTAGTGTCTAAACTCTTCTCCATGGCTGGACCCTCAAATAATATTCCTTTACGTGCTAATGGGTATCTAGAGAGTGGGATAGGTTCACTAACTACCCTAACCCTAACGCGTACCCTAACCCTAACCCCTACCCTAACCCTAACACGTACCCTAATCCTAAGCCGTACCCTAAACCGAGCCCTAACCCTAACACTAACCCTAACCCTAACCCTAACCCATACCCTACGCCGTACCCGCACCCCTCCCCGAACCCGTACCCTAAGCCGTACCCTAAGCCTAACCCTAAGCCTAACCCTAACCCTAGGCTACCCTTGACTGCTTCTGCCTCCAATAGATTTCCTAAGCACTAGTGTTTTAAGGAACAGCTTAAAAAGAGAATCCTAATGTGATTTCTTTATAATGGGTGTGTTCCTTATCTTATCTTAGTGTCTAAACTCTTCTCCATGGCTGCACCCCCAAATAATATTCCCTTATGTGCTAAGGGGTATCTAGAGAGTGGGATAGGTTTAATAACTACCCTAACCCTAATGCGTACTCTAACCCTAAACCCTACCCTAACCCTAACACGTACCCTAATCCTAACCCGTACCCTAAACCGAGCCCTAACCCTAACACTAACCCTAACCCATACCCTACGCCGTACCCGAACCCCTCCCCAAACCCGTACCCTAAGCCGTACCCTAAGCCTAACCCTAAGCCTAACACTAACCCTAGGCTTCCCTTGACTGCTTCTGCCTCCAATAGATTTCCTAAGCACTAGTGTTTTAAGGAACAGCTTAAAAAGAGAATCCTAAAGTGATTTCTTTATAATGGGTGTGTTCCTTTTCTTATCCTAGTGTCTAAACTCTTCTCCATGGCTGGACCCCCAAATAATATTCCTTTACGTGCTAAGGGGTATCTAGAGAGTGGGATAGGTTTAATAACTACCCTAACCCTAACCCCTACCCTAACCCTAACACGTACCCTAATCCTAACACGTACCCTAATCCTAAACCGTAACCTAAACCGAGCCCTAACCCTAACACTAACCCTAACCCTAACCCTAACCCATACCCTACGCCGTACCCGCACCCCTCCCCGAACCCGTACCCTAAGCCGTACCCTAAGCCTAACCCTAAGCCTAACCCTAATCCTAGGCTACCCTTGACTGCTTCTGCCTCCAATAGATTTCCTAAGCACTAGTGTTTTAAGGAACAGCTTAAAAAGAGAATCCTAATGTGATTTCTTTATAATGGGTGTGTTCCTTATTTATCCTAGTGTCTAAACTCTTCTCCATGGCTGGACCCCCAAATAATATTCCTTTACGTGCTAAGGGGTATCTAGAGAGTGGGATAGGTTTAATAACTACCCTAACCCTAACGCGTACCCTAACTCTAACCCCTACCCTAACCCTAACACGTACCCTAATCCTGACCCGTACCCTAAACCGAGCCCTAACCGTAACACTAACCCTAACCCTAACCCTAAACCATATCCTACGCCGTACCCGCACCCCTCCCCGAACCCGTACCCTAAGCCGTACCCTAAGCCTAACCCTAAGCCTTACCCTAACCCTAGGCTACCCTTGACTGCTTCTGCCTCCAATAGGTTTCCTAAGCACTAGTGTTTTAAGGAACAGCTTAAAAAGAGAATCCTAATGTGATTTCTTTATAATGGGTGTGTTCCTTATCTTATCCTAGTGTTTAAACTCTCCTCCATGGCTGGACCCCCAAATAATATTCCTTTACGTGCTAAGGGGTATCTAGAGAGTGGGATAGGTTTAATAAATACCCTAACCCTAAAGCGTACCCTAACCCTAACCCCTACCCTAACCCTAACATGTACCCTAATCCTAACCGTACCCTGAACCGAACCCTAACCCTAACACTAACCCTAACACTAACCCTAACCCATACCCTACGCCGTACCCGAACCCCTCCCCGAACCCGTACCCTAAGCCGTACCCTAAGCCTAACCCTAAGCCTAACCCTAACCCTAGGCTACCCTTGACTGCTTCTGCCTCCAATAGATTTCCTAAGCACTAGTGTTTTAAGGAACAGCTTAAAAAGAGAATCCTAATGTGATTTCTTTATAATGGGTGTGTTCCTTATCTTATCCTAGTGTCTAAACTCTTCTGCATGGCTGGACCCTCAAATAATATTCCTTTACGTGCTAAGGGGTATCTAGAGAGTGGGATAGGTTTACTAACTACCCTAACCCTAACGCGTACCCTAACCCTAACCCCTACCCTAACCCTAACACGTACCCTAATCCTAACCCGTACCCTAAACCGAGCCCTAACCCTAACACTAACCCTAACCCTAACCCTAACCCATACCATACGCCGTACCCGCACCCCTCACCGAACCCGTACCCTAAGCCGTACCCTAAGCCTAACCGTAAGCCTAACCCTAACCCTAGGCTACCCTTGACTGCATCTGCCTCCAATAGATTTCCTAAGCACTAGTGTTTTAAGGAACAGCTTAAAAAGAGAATCCTAATGTGATTTCTTTATAATGGGTGTGTTCCTTATCTTATCTTAGTGTCTAAACTCCTCTCCATGGCTGCACCCCCAAATAATATTCCCTTATGTGCTAAGGGGTATCTAGAGAGTGGGATAGGTTTAATAACTACCCTAACCCTAATGCGTACTCTAACCCTAAACCCTACCCTAACCCTAACACGTACCCTAATCCTAACCCGTACCCTAAACCGAGCCCTAACCCTAACACTAACCCTAACCCATACCCTACGCCGTACCCGAACCCCTCCCCAAACCCGTACCCTAAGCGATACCCTAAGCCTAACCCTAACCCTAGACTACCCTTGACTGCTTCTGCCTCCAATAGATTTCCTAAGCACTAGTGTTTTAAGGAACAGCTTAAAAAGAGAATCCTAATGTGATTTCTTTATAATGGGTGTGTTCCTTATCTTATCCTAGTGTCTAAACTCTCCTCCATGGCTGCACCCCCAAATAATATTGCCTTACGTGCTAAGGGGTATCTAGAGAGTGGGATAGGTTTAATAACTACCCTAACCCTAATGCGTACTCTAAACCTAACCCCTACCCTAACACTAACACGTACCCTAATCCTAACCCGTACCCTAAACCGAGCCCTAACCCTAACACTAACACTAACCCTAACCCTAAACCATACCCTACGCCGTACCCGAACCCCTCCCCGAACCCATTCCCCAAGCCGTACCCTAAACCTAACCCTAAGCCTAACCCTAACCCTAGGCTACCCTTGACTGCTTCTGCCTCCAATAGATTTCCTAAGCACTAGTCTTTTAAGGAACAGCTTAAAAAGAGAATCCTAAAGTGATTTCTTTATAATGGGTGTGTTCCTTATCTTATCCTAGTGTCTAAACTCTTCTCCATGGCTGGACCCCCAAATAATATTCCTTTACGTGCTAAGGGGTATCTAGAGAGTGGGATAGGTTTACTAACTACCCTAACCCTAACGCGTACCCTAACCCTAACCCCTACCCTAAACCTAACACGTACCCTAATCCTAACCGTACCCTAAACCGAGCCCTAACCCTAACACTAACCCTAACCCGAACCCTAACCCATACCCTATGCCGTACCCGAAACCCTCCCCGAACCCGTACCGTAAGGCGTACCCTAAGCCTAACCCTAAGCCTAACCCTAACCCTAGGCTACCCTTGACTGCTTCTGCCTCCAATAGATTTCCTAAGCACTAGTGTTTTAAGGAACAGCTGAAAAAGAGAATCCTAATGTGATTTCTTTATAATGGGTGTGTTCCTTATCTTATCCTAGTGTCTAAACTCTTCTCCATGGTTGGACCCCCAAATAATATTCCTTTACGTGCTAAGGGGTATCTAGAGAGTGGGATAGGTTTAATAACTACCCTAATCCTAACGCGTACCCTAACCCTAACCCCTACCCTAACCCTAACACGTACCCTAATCCTAACCCGTACCCTAAACCGAGCCCTAACCCTAACACTAACCCTAACCCTAAACCTAACCCATACCGTATGCCGTACCCGCACCCCTCCCCGAACCCGTACCCTAAGCCGTACCCTAAGCCGAACCCTAAGCCTAACACTAACCCTAAGATACCCTTGACGGCTTCTGCCTCCAATAGATTTCCTAAGCACTAGTGTTTTAAGGAACAGCTTAAAAAGAGAATCCTAATGTGATTTCTTTATAATGGGTGTGTTCCTTATCTTATCCTAGTGCCTAAACTCTTCTCCATGGCTGGACCCCCAAATAATACTCCTTTACGTGCTAAGGGGTATCTAGAGAGTGGGATAGGTTTACTAACTACCCTAACCCTAACGCGTACCCTAACCCTAACCCCTACCCTAACCCTAACACGTACCCTAATCCTAACCCGTACCCTAAACCGAGCCCTAACCCTAACACTAACAATAACCCTAACCCTAACCCATACCCTACGCCGTACCCGAACCCCTCCCCAAACCCGTACCCTAAGCCTAACCCTAAGCCTAACACTAACCCTCGGCTACCCTTGACTTCTTCTGCCTCCAATAGATTTCCTAAGCACTAGTGTTTTAAGCAACAGCTTAAAAAGAGAATCCTAATGTGATTTCTTTATAATGGGTGTGTTCCTTATCTTATCGTAGTGTCTAAACTCTTCTCCATGGCTGGACCCCCAAATAATATTCCTTTACGTGCTAAGGGGTATCTAGAGAGTGGGATAGGTTTACTAACTACCCTAACCCTAACGCGTACCCTAACCCTAACCCCTACCCTAACCCTAACACGTACCCTAATCCTAACCCGTACCCTAAACCGAGCCCTAACCCTAACACTAACCCTAACCCTAACCCTAAACCATACCCTACGCCGTACCCGAACCCCTCCCCGAACCCATTCCCCAAGCCGTACCCTAAACCTAACCCTAAGCCTAACCCTCACCCTAGGCTTCCCTTGACTGCTTCTGCCTCCAATAGATTTCCTAAGCACTAGTGTTTTAAGGAACAGCTTAAAAAGAGAATCCTAAAGTGATTTCTTTATAATGGGTGTGTTCCTTATCTTATCCTAGTGTCTAAACTCTTCTCCATGGCTGGACCCCCAAATAATATTCCTTTACGTGCTAAGGGGTATCTAGAGAGTGGGATAGGTTTAATAACTACCCTAACCCTAACGCGTACCCTAACCCTAACCCCTACCCTAACCCTAACACGTACCCTAATCCTAACCCGTACCCTAAACCGAGCCCTAACCCTAACACTAACCCTAACCCTAACCCTAACCCATACCCTACGCCGTACCCGAACCCCTCCCCAAACCTGTACCCTAAGCCTAACCCTAAGCCTAACACTAACCCTAGGCTACCCTTGACTGCTTCTGCCTCCAATAGATTTCCTAAGCACTAGTGTTTTAAGGAACAGCTTAAAAAGAGAATCCTAATGTGATTTCTTTATAATGGGTGTGTTCCTTATCTTATCCTAGTGTCTAAACTCTTCTCCATGGCTGCACCCCCAAATAATATTCCCTTATGTGATAAGGGGTATCTAGAGAGTGGAATAGGTTTAATAACTACCCTAACCCTAACGCGTACCCTAACCCTAACCCCTACACTAACCCTAACACGTACCCTAATCCTAACCTGTACCCTAAACCGAGCCCTAACCCTAACACTAACACTAACCCTAACCCTAACCCATACCCTACGCCGTACCCGCACCCCTCCCCGAACCCGTACCCTAATCCATACCCTAAACCTAACCCTAAGCCTAACCCTAACCCTAGGCTACCCTTTACTGCTTCGGCCTCCAATTGATTTCTTAAGCAGTAGTGTTTTAAGAAACAGCTTAAAAAGAGAATCCTAATGTGATTTCTTTATAATGGGTGTGTTCCTTATCTTATCCTAGTGTCTAAACTCTTCTCCATGGCTGGACCCCCAAATAATATTCCTTTACGTGCTAAGGGGGAGCTAGAGAGTGGGATAGGTTTACTAACTACCCTAGGCCTAACGCGTAACCTAACCCTAACCCCTACCCTAACCATAACACGTACCCTAATCCTAACCCGTATCCTAAACCGAGCCCTAACCCTAACACTAACCCTAACCCTAACCCTAACCCATACCCTATGCCGTACCCGCACCCCTCCCCGAACCCGTACCCTAAGCCGTACCCTAAGCCTAACCCTAAGCCTAACCCTAACCCTAGGCTACCCTTGACTGCTTCTGCCTCCAATAGATTTCCTAAGCACTAGTGTTTTAAGGAACAGCTTAAAAAGAGAATCCTAATGTGATTTCTTTATAATGGGTGTGTTCCTTATCTTATCCTAGTGTCTAAACTCTTCTCCATGGCTGCACCCCCAAATAATATTCCCTTACGTGCTAAGGGGTATCTAGAGAGTGGGATAGGTTTAATAAATACCCTAACCCTAACGCGTACCCTAACCCTAACCCCTACCCTAACCCTAACACGTACCCTAATCCTAACCCGTACCCTAAACCGAGCCCTAACCCTAACACTAACCCTAACCCTAACCCTAAACCATACCCTACGCCGTACCCGAACCCCTCCCCGAACCCATTCCCCAAGCCGTACCCTAAACCTAACCCTAAGCCTAACCCTAACCCTAGGCTACCCTTGACTGCTTCTGCCTCCAATAGATTTCCTAAGCACTAGTGTTTTAAGGAACAGCTTAAAAAGAGAATCCTAAAGTGATTTCGTTATAATGGGTGTGTTCCTTATCTTATCCTAGTGTCTAAACTCTTCTCCATGGCTGGACCCCCAAATAATATTCCTTTACGTGCTAAGGGGTATCTAGAGAGTGGGATAGGTTTAATAACTACCCTAACCCTAACGCGTACCCTAACCCTAACCCCTACCCTAACCCTAACACGTACCCTAATCCTAACCCGTACCCTAAACCGAGCCCTAACCCTAACACTAACCCTAACCCTAACCCATACCCTACGCCGTACCCGAACCCCTCCCCGAACCCATTCCCCAAGCCGTACCCTAAACCTAACCCTAAGCCTAACCCTAACCCTAGGCTACCCTTGACTGCTTCTGCCTCCAATAGATTTCCTAAGCACTAGTGTTTTAAGGAACAGCTTAAAAAGAGAATCCTAAAGTGATTTCTTTATAATGGGTGTGTTCCTTATCTTATCCTAGTGTCTAAACTCTTCTCCATGGCTGCACCCCCGAATAATATTCCCTTACGTGCTAAGGGGTATCTAGAGAGTGGGATAGGTTTACTAACTACCCTAGCCCTAACGCGTAACCTAACCCTAACCCCTACCCTAACCATAACACGTACCCTAATCCTAACCCGTATCCTAAACCGAGCCCTAACCCTAACACTAACCCTAACCCTAACCCTAAACCATACCCTACGCCGTACCCGAACCCCTCCCCGAACCCATTCCCCAAGCCGTACCCTAAACCTAACCCTAAGCCTAACCCTAACCCTAGGCTACCCTTGACTGCTTCTGCCTCCAATAGATTTCCTAAGCACTAGTGTTTTAAGGAACAGCTTAAAAAGAGAATCCTAATGTGATTTCTTTATAATGGGTGTGTTCCTTATCTTATCCTAGTGTCTAAACTCTTCTCCATGGCTGGACCCCCAAATAATATACCTTTACGTGCTAAGGGGGAGCTAGAGAGTGGGATAGGTTTACTAACTACCCTAGCCCTAACGCGTACCCTAACCCTAACCCCTACCCTAACCCTAACACGTACCCTAATCCTAACCCGTACCCTAAACCGAGCCCTAACCCTAACACTAACCCTAACCCTAACCCTAAACCATACCCTACGCCGTACCCGAAACCCTCCCTGAACCCATTCCCCAAGCCGTACCCTAAACCTAACCCTAAGCCTAACCCTAACCCTAGGCTACCCTTGACTGCTTCTGCCTCCAATAGATTTCCTAAGCACTAGTGTTTTAAGGAACAGCTTAAAAAGAGAATCCTAAAGTGATTTCTTTATAATGGGTGTGTTCCTTATCTTATCCTAGTGTCTAAACTCTTCTCCATGGCTGGACCCTCAAATAATATTCCTTTACGGGCTAAGGGGTATCTAGAGAGTGGGATAGGTTTAATAACTACCCTAACCCTAACGCGTACCCTAACCCTAACCCCTACCCTAACCCTAACACGTACCCTAATCCTAACCCGTACCCTAAACCGAGCCCTAACCCTAACACTAACCCTAACCCTAACCCTAACCCATACCCTACGCCGTACCCGAACCCCTCTCCGAACCCATTCCCCAAGCCGTACCCTAAACCTAACCCTAAGCCTAACCCTAACCCTAGGCTACCCTTGACTGCTTCTGCCTCCAAAAGATTTCCTAAGCACTAGTGTTTTAAGGAACAGCTTAAAAAGAGAATCCTAATGTGATTTCTTTATAATGGGTGTGTTCCTTATCTTATCCTAGTGTCTAAACTCTTCTGCATGGCTGCACCCCCAAATAATATTGCCTTACGTGCTAAGGGGTATCTAGAGAGTGGGATAGGTTTAATAACTACCCTAACCCTAATGCGTACTCTAAACCTAACCCCTACCCTAACACTAACACGTACCCTAATCCTAAACCGTACCCTAAACCGAGCCCTAACCCTAACACTAACACTAACCCTAACCCTAACCCATACCCTACGCCGTACCCGAACCCCTCCCCAAACCCGTACCCTAAGCCATACCCTAAGCCTAACCCTAAGACTAACACTAACCCTAGGCTTCCCTTGACTGCTTCTGCCTCCAATAGTTTTCCTAAGCACTAGTGTTTTAAGCAACAGCTTAAAAAGAGAATCCTAATGTGATTTCTTTATAATGGGTGTGTTCCTTATCTTATCCTAGTGTCTAAACTCTTCTCCATGGCGGGACCCCCAAATAATATTCCTTTACGTGCTAAGGGGTATCTAGAGAGTGGGATAGGTTTACTAACTACCCTAACCCTAACGCGTACCCTAACCCTAACCCCTACCCTAAACCTAACACGTACCCTAATCCTAACCGTACCCTAAACCGAGCCCTAACCCTAACACTAACCCTAACCCTAACCCTAACCCATACCCTATGCCGTACCCGAAACCCTCCCCGAACCCGTACCCTAAGCCGTACCCTAAGCCTAACCCTAAGCCTAACCCTAACCCTAGGCTACCCTTGACTGCTTCTGCCTCCAATAGATTTCCTAAGCACTAGTGTTTTAAGGAACAGCTGAAAAATAGAATCCTAATGTGATTTCTTTATAATGGGTGTGTTCCTTATCTTATCCTAGTGTCTAAATTCTTCTCCATGGTTGGACCCCAAAATAATATTCCTTTACGTGCTAAGGGGTATCTAGAGAGTGGGATAGGTTTAATAACTACCCTAACCCTAACGCGTACCCTAACCCTAACCCCTACCCTAACCCTAACACGTACCCTAATCCTAACCCGTACCCTAAACCGAGCCCTAACCCTAACACTAACCCTAACCCTAACCCTAACCCATACCCTACGCCGTACCCACACCCCTCACCGAACCCGTACCCTAAGCCGTACCCTAAGCCTAACCCTAAGCCTAACCCTAACCCTAGGCTACCCTTGACTGCTTCTGCCTCCAATAGATTTCCTAAGCACTAGTGTTTTAAGGAACAGCTTAAAAAGAGAATCCTAATGTGATTTCTTTATAATGGGTGTGTTCCTTATCTTATCCTAGTGTCTAAACTCTTCTCCATGGCTGCACCCCCAAATAATATTCCCTTACGTGCTAAGGGGTATCTAGAGAGTGGGATAGGTTTAATAACTACCCTAACCCTAATGCGTACTCTAACCCTAACCCCTACCCTAACCCTAACACGTACCCTAATCCTAACCCGTACCCTACACCGAGCCCTAACCCTAACACTAACCCTAACCCATACCCTACGCCGTACCCGAACCCCTCCCCAAACCCATACCCTAAGCCGTACCCTAAGCCTAACCCTAAGCCTAACACTAACCCTAGGCTACCCTTGACTGCTTCTGCCTCCAATAGATTTCCTAAGCACTAGTGTTTTAAGGAACAGCTTAAAAAGAGAATCCTAAAGTGATTTCTTTATAATGGGTGTGTTCCTTATCTTATCCCAGTGTCTAAACTCTTCTCCATGGCTGGACCCCCAAATAATATTCCTTTACGTGCTAAGGGGTATCTAGAGAGTGGGATAGGTTTAATAACTACCCTAACCCTAACCCCTACCCTAACCCTAACACGTACCCTAATCCTAACCCGTACCCTAAACCGAGCCCTAACCCTAACACTAACCCTAACCCTAACCCTAACCCATACCCTACGCCGTACCCGCACCCCTCCCCGAACCCGTACCCTAAGCCGTACCCTAAGCCTAACCCTAAGCCTAACCCTAACCCTAGGCTACCCTTGACTGCTTCTGCCTCCAATAGATTTGCTAAGCACTAGTGTTTTAAGGAACAGCTTAAAAAGAGAATCCTAAAGTGATTTCTTTATAATGGGTGTGTTCCTTATCTTATCCTAGTGTCTAAACTCTTCTCCATGGCTGCACCCCCAAATAATATTCCCTTACAAGCTAAGGGGTATCTAGAGAGTGGGATAGGTTTAATAGCTACCCTAACCCTAACGCGTACCGTAACCCTAACCCTTACCCTAACCCTAACACGTACCCTACTCCTAACCCGTACCCTAAACCGAGCCCTAACCCTAACACTAACCCTAACACTAACCCTAACCCATACCCTATGCCGTACCCGAACCCCTCCCCGAACCCATACCCCAACCCGTACCCTAACCCTAACCCTAAGCCTAACCCTAACCCTAGGCTACCCTTGACTGCTTCTGCCTCCAATAGATTTCCTAAGCTCTAGTGTTTTAAGGAACAGCTTAAAAAGAGAATCCTAAAGTGATTTCTTTATAATGGGTGTGTTCCTTATCTTATCCTAGTGTCTAAACTCTTCTCCATGGCTGGACCCCCAAATAATATTCCTTTACGTGCTAAGGGGTATCTAGAGAGTGGGATAGGTTTAATAACTACCCTAACCCTAACGCGTACCCTAACCCTAACCCCTACCCTAACCCTAACACGTACCCTAATGCTAACCCGTACCCTAAACCGAGCCCTAACCTTAACACTAACCCTAACCCTAACCCTAACCCATACCCTACGCTGTACCCGAACCCCTCCCCGAACCCGTACCCTAAGCCGTACCCTAAGCCTAACCCTAAGCCTAACCCTAACCCTAGGCTACCCTTGACTGCTTCTGCCTCCAATAGATTTCCTAAGCACTAGTGTTTTAAGGAACAGCTTAAAAAGAGAATCCTAATGTGATTTCTTTATAATGGGTGTGTTCCTTATCTTATCCTAGTGTCTAAACTCTTCTCCATGGCTGGACCCTCAAATAATATTCCTTTACGTGCTAAGGGGTATCTAGAGAGTGGGATAGGTTTACTAACTACCCTAACCCTAACGCGTACCCTAACCCTAACCCCTACCCTAACCCTAACACGTACCCTAATGCTAAACCGTAACCTAAACCGAGCCCTAACCCTAACACTAACCCTAACCCTAACCCTAACCCATACCCTACGCCGTACCCGCACCCCTCCCCGAACCCGTACCCTAAGCCGTACCCTAAGCCTAACCCTAAGCCTAACCCTAACCCTAGGCTACCCTTGACTGCTTCTGCCTCCAATAGATTTCCTAAGCACTAGTGTTTTAAGGAACAGCTTAAAAAGAGAATCATAATATGATTTCTTTATAATGGGTGTGTTCCTTATTTATCCTAGTGTCTAAACTCTTCTCCATGGCTGGACCCCCAAATAATATTCCTTTACGTGCTAAGGGGTATCTAGAGAGTGGGATAGGTTTAATAACTACCCTAACCCTAACGCGTACCCTAACTCTAACCCCTACCCTAACCCTAACACGTACCCTAATCCTGACCCGTACCCTAAACCGAGCCCTAACCGTAACACTAACCCTAACCCTAACCCTAAACCATATCCTACGCCGTACCCGCACCCCTCCCCGAACCCGTACCCTAAGCCGTACCCTAAGCCTAACCCTAAGCCTTACCCTAACCCTAGGCTACCCTTGACTGCTTCTGCCTCCAATAGGTTTCCTAAGCACTAGTGTTTTAAGGAACAGCTTAAAAAGAGAATCCTAATGTGATTTCTTTATAATGGGTGTGTTCCTTATCTTATCCTAGTGTCTAAACTCTTCTCCATGGCTGGACCCCCAAATAATATTCCTTTACGTGCTAAGGGGTATCTAGAGAGTGGGATAGGTTCACTAACTACCCTAACCTAATGCGTACCCTAACCCTAACCCCTACCCTAACCCTAACACGTACCCTAATCCTAAACCGTACCCTAAACCGAGCCCTAACCCTAACACTAACCCTAACCCTAACCCTAACCCATACCCTACGCCGTACCCGAACCCCTCCCCAAACCCGTACCCTAAGCCATACCCTAAGCCTAACCCTAACCCTAGACTACCCTTGACTGCTTCTGCCTCCAATAGATTTCCTAAGCACTAGTGTTTTAAGGAACAGCTTAAAAAGAGAATCCTAATGTGATTTCTTTATAATGGGTGTGTTCCTTATCTTATCCTAGTGTCTAAACTCTTCTCCATGGCTGGACCCCCAAATAATATTCCTTTACGTGCTAAGGGGTATCTAGAGAGTGGGATAGGTTTACTAACTACCCTAACCCTAACGCGTACCCTAACCCTAACCCCTACCCTAAACCTAACACGTACACTAATCCTAACCGTACCCTAAACCGAGCCCTAACCCTAACACTAACCCTAACCCTAACCCTAACCCATACCCTATGCCGTACCCGAAACAATCCCCGAACCCGTACCCTAAGCCGTACCCTAAGCCTAACCCTAAGCCTAACCCTAACCCTAGGCTACCCTTGACTGCTTCTGCCTCCCATAGATTTCCTAAGCACTAATGTTTTAAGGAACAGCTTAAAAAGAGAATCCTAATGTGATTTCTTTATAATGGGTGTGTTCCTTATCTTATCCTAGTGTCTAAATTCTTCTCCATGGCTGCACCCCCAAATAATATTCCCTTACGTGCTAAGGGGTATCTAGAGAGTGGGATAGGTTTAATAACTACTCTAACCCTAACGCGTACCCTAACCCTAACCCCTACCCTAACCCTAACACGTACCCTAATCCTAACCCGTACCCTAAACCGAGCCCTAACCCTAACACTAACACTAACCCTAACCCTAACCCATACCCTACGCCGTACCCGAACCCCTCCCCGAACCCATTCCCCAAGCCGTACCCTAAACCTAACCCTAAGCCTAACCCTAACCCTAGGCTACCCTTGACTGCTTCTGCCTCCAATAGATTTCCTAAGCACTAGTGTTTTAAGGAACAGCTTAAAAAGAGAATCCTAAAGTGATTTCGTTATAATGGGTGTGTTCCTTATCTTATCCTAGTGTCTAAACTCTTCTCCATGGCTGGACCCCCAAATAATATTCCTTTACGTGCTAAGGGGTATCTAGAGAGTGGGATAGGTTTAATAACTACCCTAACCCTAACGTGTACCCTAACCCTAACCCCTACCCTAACCCTAACACGTACCCTAATCCTAACCCGTACCCTAAACCGAGCCCTAACCCTAACACTAACCCTAACACTAACCCTAACCCATACCCTACGCCGTACCCGAACCCCTCCCCAAACCCGTACCCTAAGCGATACCCTAAGCCTAACCCTAAGCCTAACCCTAACCCTAGGCTACCCTTGACTGCTTCTGCCTCCAATAGATTTCCTAAGCACTAGTGTTTTAAGGAACAGCTTAAAAAGAGAATCCTAATGTGATTTCTTTATAATGGGTGTGTTCCTTATCTTATCCTAGTGTCTAAACTCTTCTCCATGGCTGCACCCCCAAATAATATTGCCTTACGTGCTAAGGGGTATCTAGAGAGTGGGATAGGTTTAATAACTACCCTAACCCTAATGCGTACTCTAAACCTAACCCCTACCCTAACACTAACACGTACCCTAATCCTAACCCGTACCCTAAACCGAGCCCTAACCCTAACACTAACCCTAACCCTAACCCATACCCTACGCCGTACCCGAACCCCTCCCCAAACCCGTACCCTAAGCCATACCCTAAGCCTAACCCTAAGCCTAACACTAACCCTAGGCTACCCTTGACTGCTTCTGCCTCCAATAGATTTCCTAAGCACTAGTGTTTTAAGCAACAGCTTAAAAAGAGAATCCTAATGTGATTTCTTTATAATGGGTGTGTTCCTTATCTTATCCTAGTGTCTAAACTCTTCTCCATGGCTGGACCCCCAAATAATATTCCTTTACGTGCTAAGGGGTATCTAGAGAGTGGGATAGGTTTACTAACTACCCTAACCCTAACGCGTACCGTAACCCTAACCCTTACCCTAACCCTAACACGTACCCTACTCCTAACCCGTACCCTAAACCGAGCCCTAACCCTAACACTAACCCTAACACTAACCCTAACCCATACCCTATGCCGTACCCGAACCCCTCCCCGAACCCATACCCCAACCCGTACCCTAACCCTAACCCTAAGCCTAACCCTAACCCTAGGCTACCCTTGACTGCTTCTGCCTCCAATAGATTTCCTAAGCTCTAGTGTTTTAAGGAACAGCTTAAAAAGAGAATCCTAAAGTGATTTCTTTATAATGGGTGTGTTCCTTATCTTATCCTAGTGTCTAAACTCTTCTCCATGGCTGGACCCCCAAATAATATTCCTTTACGTGCTAAGGGGTATCTAGAGAGTGGGATAGGTTTAATAACTACCCTAACCCTAACGCGTACCCTAACCCTAACCCCTACCCTAACCCTAACACGTACCCTAATGCTAACCCGTACCCTAAACCGAGCCCTAACCTTAACACTAACCCTAACCCTAACCCTAACCCATACCCTACGCTGTACCCGAACCCCTCCCCGAACCCGTACCCTAAGCCGTACCCTAAGCCTAACCCTAAGCCTAACCCTAACCCTAGGCTACCCTTGACTGCTTCTGCCTCCAATAGATTTCCTAAGCACTAGTGTTTTAAGGAACAGCTTAAAAAGAGAATCCTAATGTGATTTCTTTATAATGGGTGTGTTCCTTATCTTATCCTAGTGTCTAAACTCTTCTCCATGGCTGGACCCTCAAATAATATTCCTTTACGTGCTAAGGGGTATCTAGAGAGTGGGATAGGTTTACTAACTACCCTAACCCTAACGCGTACCCTAACCCTAACCCCTACCCTAACCCTAACACGTACCCTAATGCTAAACCGTAACCTAAACCGAGCCCTAACCCTAACACTAACCCTAACCCTAACCCTAACCCATACCCTACGCCGTACCCGCACCCCTCCCCGAACCCGTACCCTAAGCCGTACCCTAAGCCTAACCCTAAGCCTAACCCTAACCCTAGGCTACCCTTGACTGCTTCTGCCTCCAATAGATTTCCTAAGCACTAGTGTTTTAAGGAACAGCTTAAAAAGAGAATCATAATATGATTTCTTTATAATGGGTGTGTTCCTTATTTATCCTAGTGTCTAAACTCTTCTCCATGGCTGGACCCCCAAATAATATTCCTTTACGTGCTAAGGGGTATCTAGAGAGTGGGATAGGTTTAATAACTACCCTAACCCTAACGCGTACCCTAACTCTAACCCCTACCCTAACCCTAACACGTACCCTAATCCTGACCCGTACCCTAAACCGAGCCCTAACCGTAACACTAACCCTAACCCTAACCCTAAACCATATCCTACGCCGTACCCGCACCCCTCCCCGAACCCGTACCCTAAGCCGTACCCTAAGCCTAACCCTAAGCCTTACCCTAACCCTAGGCTACCCTTGACTGCTTCTGCCTCCAATAGGTTTCCTAAGCACTAGTGTTTTAAGGAACAGCTTAAAAAGAGAATCCTAATGTGATTTCTTTATAATGGGTGTGTTCCTTATCTTATCCTAGTGTCTAAACTCTTCTCCATGGCTGGACCCCCAAATAATATTCCTTTACGTGCTAAGGGGTATCTAGAGAGTGGGATAGGTTCACTAACTACCCTAACCTAATGCGTACCCTAACCCTAACCCCTACCCTAACCCTAACACGTACCCTAATCCTAAACCGTACCCTAAACCGAGCCCTAACCCTAACACTAACCCTAACCCTAACCCTAACCCATACCCTACGCCGTACCCGAACCCCTCCCCAAACCCGTACCCTAAGCCATACCCTAAGCCTAACCCTAACCCTAGACTACCCTTGACTGCTTCTGCCTCCAATAGATTTCCTAAGCACTAGTGTTTTAAGGAACAGCTTAAAAAGAGAATCCTAATGTGATTTCTTTATAATGGGTGTGTTCCTTATCTTATCCTAGTGTCTAAACTCTTCTCCATGGCTGGACCCCCAAATAATATTCCTTTACGTGCTAAGGGGTATCTAGAGAGTGGGATAGGTTTACTAACTACCCTAACCCTAACGCGTACCCTAACCCTAACCCCTACCCTAAACCTAACACGTACACTAATCCTAACCGTACCCTAAACCGAGCCCTAACCCTAACACTAACCCTAACCCTAACCCTAACCCATACCCTATGCCGTACCCGAAACAATCCCCGAACCCGTACCCTAAGCCGTACCCTAAGCCTAACCCTAAGCCTAACCCTAACCCTAGGCTACCCTTGACTGCTTCTGCCTCCAATAGATTTCCTAAGCACTAGTGTTTTAAGGAACAGCTTAAAAAGAGAATCCTAAAGTGATTTCTTTATAATGGGTGTGTTCCTTATCTTATCCTAGTGTCTAAACTCTTCTCCATGGCTGGACCCCCAAATAATATTCCTTTACGTGCTAAGGGGTATCTAGAGAGTGGGATAGGTTTAATAACTACCCTAACCCTAACGTGTACCCTAACCCTAACCCCTACCCTAACCCTAACACGTACCCTAATCCTAACCCGTACCCTAAACCGAGCCCTAACCCTAACACTAACCCTAACACTAACCCTAACCCATACCCTACGCCGTACCCGAACCCCTCCCCAAACCCGTACCCTAAGCGATACCCTAAGCCTAACCCTAAGCCTAACCCTAACCCTAGGCTACCCTTGACTGCTTCTGCCTCCAATAGATTTCCTAAGCACTAGTGTTTTAAGGAACAGCTTAAAAAGAGAATCCTAATGTGATTTCTTTATAATGGGTGTGTTCCTTATCTTATCCTAGTGTCTAAACTCTTCTCCATGGCTGCACCCCCAAATAATATTGCCTTACGTGCTAAGGGGTATCTAGAGAGTGGGATAGGTTTAATAACTACCCTAACCCTAACGTGTACCCTAACCCTAACCCCTACCCTAACCCTAACACGTACCCTAATCCTAACCCGTACCCTAAACCGAGCCCTAACCCTAACACTAACCCTAACACTAACCCTAACCCATACCCTACGCCGTACCCGAACCCCTCCCCAAACCCGTACCCTAAGCGATACCCTAAGCCTAACCCTAAGCCTAACCCTAACCCTAGGCTACCCTTGACTGCTTCTGCCTCCAATAGATTTCCTAAGCACTAGTGTTTTAAGGAACAGCTTAAAAAGAGAATCCTAATGTGATTTCTTTATAATGGGTGTGTTCCTTATCTTATCCTAGTGTCTAAACTCTTCTCCATGGCTGCACCCCCAAATAATATTGCCTTACGTGCTAAGGGGTATCTAGAGAGTGGGATAGGTTTAATAACTACCCTAACCCTAATGCGTACTCTAAACCTAACCCCTACCCTAACACTAACACGTACCCTAATCCTAACCCGTACCCTAAACCGAGCCCTAACACTAACACTAACCCTAACCCTAACCCATACCCTACGCCGTACCCGAACCCCTCCCCAAACCCGTACCCTAAGCCATACCCTAAGCCTAACCCTAAGCCTAACACTAACCCTAGGCTACCCTTGACTGCTTCTGCCTCCAATAGATTTCCTAAGCACTAGTGTTTTAAGCAACAGCTTAAAAAGAGAATCCTAATGTGATTTCTTTATAATGGGTGTGTTCCTTATCTTATCCTAGTGTCTAAACTCTTCTCCATGGCTGGACCCCCAAATAATATTCCTTTACGTGCTAAGGGGTATCTAGAGAGTGGGATAGGTTTACTAACTACCCTAACCCTAACGCGTACCCTAACCCTAACCCCTACCCTAACCCTAACACGTACCCTAATCCTAACCTGTACCCTAAACCGAGCCCTAACCCTAACACTAACACTAACCCTAACCCTAACCCATACCCTACGCTGTACCCGAACCCCTCCCCAAACCCGTACCCTAAGCCGTACCCTAAGCCTCACCCTAAGCCTAACCCTAACCCTAGGCTACCCTTGACTGCTTCTGCCTCCAATACATTTCCTAAGCACTAGTGTTTTAAGCAACAGCTTAAAAAGAGAATCCTAATGTGATTTCTTTATAATGGGTGTGTTCCTTATCTTATCCTAGTGTCTAAACTCTTCTCCATGGCTGAACCCCCAAATAATATTCGTTTACGTGCTAAGGGGTATATAGAGAGTGGGATAGGTTTACTAACTACCCTAACCCTAATGCGTACCCTAACCCTAACCCCTACCCTAACCCTAACACGTACCCTAATGATAACCCGTACCCTAAACCGAGCCCTAACCTTAACACTAACCCTAACCCTAACCCTAACCAATACCCTACGCTGTACCCGAACCCCTCCCCGAACCCGTACCCTAAGCCGTACCCTAAGCCTAACCCTAAGCCTAACCCTAACCCTAGGCTACCCTTGACTGCTTCTGCCTCCAAAAGATTTCCTAAGCACTAGTGTTTTAAGGAACAGCTTAAAAAGAGAATCCTAATGTGATTTCTTTATAATGGGTGTGTTCCTTATCTTATGCTAGTGTCTAAACTCTTCTCCATGGCTGGACCCTCAAATAATATTCCTTTACGTGCTAATGGGTATCTAGAGAGTGGGATAGGTTCACTAACTACCCTAACCCTAACGCGTACCCTAACCCTAACCCCTACCCTAACCCTAACACGTACCCTAATCCTAAGCCGTACCCTAAACCGAGCCCTAACCCTAACACTAACCCTAACCCTAACCCTAACCCATACCCTACGCCGTACCCGCACCCCTCCCCGAACCCGTACCCTAAGCCGTACCCTAAGCCTAACCCTAAGCCTAACCCTAACCCTAGGCTACCCTTGACTGCTTCTGCCTCCAATAGATTTCCTAAGCACTAGTGTTTTAAGGAACAGCTTAAAAAGAGAATCCTAATGTGATTTCTTTATAATGGGTGTGTTCCTTATCTTATCTTAGTGTCTAAACTCTTCTCCATGGCTGCACCCCCAAATAATATTCCCTTATGTGCTAAGGGGTATCTAGAGAGTGGGATAGGTTTAATAACTACCCTAACCCTAATGCGTACTCTAACCCTAAACCCTACCCTAACCCTAACACGTACCCTAATCCTAACCCGTACCCTAAACCGAGCCCTAACCCTAACACTAACCCTAACCCATACCCTACGCCGTACCCGAACCCCTCCCCAAACCCGTACCCTAAGCCGTACCCTAAGCCTAACCCTAAGCCTAACACTAACCCTAGGCTTCCCTTGACTGCTTCTGCCTCCAATAGATTTCCTAAGCACTAGTGTTTTAAGGAACAGCTTAAAAAGAGAATCCTAAAGTGATTTCTTTATAATGGGTGTGTTCCTTATCTTATCCTAGTGTCTAAACTCTTCTCCATGGCTGGACCCCCAAATAATATTCCTTTACGTGCTAAGGGGTATCTAGAGAGTGGGATAGGTTTAATAACTACCCTAACCCTAACGTGTACCCTAACCCTAACCCCTACCCTAACCCTAACACGTACCCTAATCCTAACCCGTACCCTAAACCGAGCCCTAACCCTAACACTAACCCTAACACTAACCCTAACCCATACCCTACGCCGTACCCGAACCCCTCCCCAAACCCGTACCCTAAGCGATACCCTAAGCCTAACCCTAAGCCTAACCCTAACCCTAGGCTACCCTTGACTGCTTCTGCCTCCAATAGATTTCCTAAGCACTAGTGTTTTAAGGAACAGCTTAAAAAGAGAATCCTAATGTGATTTCTTTATAATGGGTGTGTTCCTTATCTTATCCTAGTGTCTAAACTCTTCTCCATGGCTGCACCCCCAAATAATATTGCCTTACGTGCTAAGGGGTATCTAGAGAGTGGGATAGGTTTAATAACTACCCTAACCCTAATGCGTACTCTAAACCTAACCCCTACCCTAACACTAACACGTACCCTAATCCTAACCCGTACCCTAAACCGAGCCCTAACCCTAACACTAACCCTAACCCTAACCCATACCCTACGCCGTACCCGAACCCCTCCCCAAACCCGTACCCTAAGCCATACCCTAAGCCTAACCCTAAGCCTAACACTAACCCTAGGCTACCCTTGACTGCTTCTGCCTCCAATAGATTTCCTAAGCACTAGTGTTTTAAGCAACAGCTTAAAAAGAGAATCCTAATGTGATTTCTTTATAATGGGTGTGTTCCTTATCTTATCCTAGTGTCTAAACTCTTCTCCATGGCTGGACCCCCAAATAATATTCCTTTACGTGCTAAGGGGTATCTAGAGAGTGGGATAGGTTTACTAACTACCCTAACCCTAACGCGTACCCTAACCCTAACCCCTACCCTAACCCTAACACGTACCCTAATCCTAACCTGTACCCTAAACCGAGCCCTAACCCTAACACTAACACTAACCCTAACCCTAACCCATACCCTACGCTGTACCCGAACCCCTCCCCAAACCCGTACCCTAAGCCGTACCCTAAGCCTCACCCTAAGCCTAACCCTAACCCTAGGCTACCCTTGACTGCTTCTGCCTCCAATACATTTCCTAAGCACTAGTGTTTTAAGCAACAGCTTAAAAAGAGAATCCTAATGTGATTTCTTTATAATGGGTGTGTTCCTTATCTTATCCTAGTGTCTAAACTCTTCTCCATGGCTGAACCCCCAAATAATATTCGTTTACGTGCTAAGGGGTATATAGAGAGTGGGATAGGTTTACTAACTACCCTAACCCTAATGCGTACCCTAACCCTAACCCCTACCCTAACCCTAACACGTACCCTAATGATAACCCGTACCCTAAACCGAGCCCTAACCTTAACACTAACCCTAACCCTAACCCTAACCAATACCCTACGCTGTACCCGAACCCCTCCCCGAACCCGTACCCTAAGCCGTACCCTAAGCCTAACCCTAAGCCTAACCCTAACCCTAGGCTACCCTTGACTGCTTCTGCCTCCAAAAGATTTCCTAAGCACTAGTGTTTTAAGGAACAGCTTAAAAAGAGAATCCTAATGTGATTTCTTTATAATGGGTGTGTTCCTTATCTTATGCTAGTGTCTAAACTCTTCTCCATGGCTGGACCCTCAAATAATATTCCTTTACGTGCTAATGGGTATCTAGAGAGTGGGATAGGTTCACTAACTACCCTAACCCTAACGCGTACCCTAACCCTAACCCCTACCCTAACCCTAACACGTACCCTAATCCTAAGCCGTACCCTAAACCGAGCCCTAACCCTAACACTAACCCTAACCCTAACCCTAACCCATACCCTACGCCGTACCCGCACCCCTCCCCGAACCCGTACCCTAAGCCGTACCCTAAGCCTAACCCTAAGCCTAACCCTAACCCTAGGCTACCCTTGACTGCTTCTGCCTCCAATAGATTTCCTAAGCACTAGTGTTTTAAGGAACAGCTTAAAAAGAGAATCCTAATGTGATTTCTTTATAATGGGTGTGTTCCTTATCTTATCTTAGTGTCTAAACTCTTCTCCATGGCTGCACCCCCAAATAATATTCCCTTATGTGCTAAGGGGTATCTAGAGAGTGGGATAGGTTTAATAACTACCCTAACCCTAATGCGTACTCTAACCCTAAACCCTACCCTAACCCTAACACGTACCCTAATCCTAACCCGTACCCTAAACCGAGCCCTAACCCTAACACTAACCCTAACCCATACCCTACGCCGTACCCGAACCCCTCCCCAAACCCGTACCCTAAGCCGTACCCTAAGCCTAACCCTAAGCCTAACACTAACCCTAGGCTTCCCTTGACTGCTTCTGCCTCCAATAGATTTCCTAAGCACTAGTGTTTTAAGGAACAGCTTAAAAAGAGAATCCTAAAGTGATTTCTTTATAATGGGTGTGTTCCTTATCTTATCCTAGTGTCTAAACTCTTCTCCATGGCTGGACCCCCAAATAATATTCCTTTACGTGCTAAGGGGTATCTAGAGAGTGGGATAGGTTTAATAACTACCCTAACCCTAACGTGTACCCTAACCCTAACCCCTACCCTAACCCTAACACGTACCCTAATCCTAACCCGTACCCTAAACCGAGCCCTAACCCTAACACTAACCCTAACACTAACCCTAACCCATACCCTACGCCGTACCCGAACCCCTCCCCAAACCCGTACCCTAAGCGATACCCTAAGCCTAACCCTAAGCCTAACCCTAACCCTAGGCTACCCTTGACTGCTTCTGCCTCCAATAGATTTCCTAAGCACTAGTGTTTTAAGGAACAGCTTAAAAAGAGAATCCTAATGTGATTTCTTTATAATGGGTGTGTTCCTTATCTTATCCTAGTGTCTAAACTCTTCTCCATGGCTGCACCCCCAAATAATATTGCCTTACGTGCTAAGGGGTATCTAGAGAGTGGGATAGGTTTAATAACTACCCTAACCCTAATGCGTACTCTAAACCTAACCCCTACCCTAACACTAACACGTACCCTAATCCTAACCCGTACCCTAAACCGAGCCCTAACCCTAACACTAACCCTAACCCTAACCCATACCCTACGCCGTACCCGAACCCCTCCCCAAACCCGTACCCTAAGCCATACCCTAAGCCTAACCCTAAGCCTAACACTAACCCTAGGCTACCCTTGACTGCTTCTGCCTCCAATAGATTTCCTAAGCACTAGTGTTTTAAGCAACAGCTTAAAAAGAGAATCCTAATGTGATTTCTTTATAATGGGTGTGTTCCTTATCTTATCCTAGTGTCTAAACTCTTCTCCATGGCTGGACCCCCAAATAATATTCCTTTACGTGCTAAGGGGTATCTAGAGAGTGGGATAGGTTTACTAACTACCCTAACCCTAACGCGTACCCTAACCCTAACCCCTACCCTAACCCTAACACGTACCCTAATCCTAACCTGTACCCTAAACCGAGCCCTAACCCTAACACTAACACTAACCCTAACCCTAAACCATACCCTACGCTGTACCCGAACCCCTCCCCAAACCCGTACCCTAAGCCGTACCCTAAGCCTCACCCTAAGCCTAACTCTAACCCTAGGCTACCCTTGACTGCTTCTGCCTCCAATACATTTCCTAAGCACTAGTGTTTTAAGCAACAGCTTAAAAAGAGAATCCTAATGTGATTTCTTTATAATGGGTGTGTTCCTTATCTTATCCTAGTGTCTAAACTCTTCTCCATGGCTGAACCCCCAAATAATATTCGTTTACGTGCTAAGGGGTATATAGAGAGTGGGATAGGTTTACTAACTACCCTAACCCTAATGCGTACCCTAACCCTAACCCCTACCCTAACCCTAACACGTACCCTAATGATAACCCGTACCCTAAACCGAGCCCTAACCTTAACACTAACCCTAACCCTAACCCTAACCAATACCCTACGCTGTACCCGAACCCCTCCCCGAACCCGTACCCTAAGCCGTACCCTAAGCCTAACCCTAAGCCTAACCCTAACCCTAGGCTACCCTTGACTGCTTCTGCCTCCAAAAGATTTCCTAAGCACTAGTGTTTTAAGGAACAGCTTAAAAAGAGAATCCTAATGTGATTTCTTTATAATGGGTGTGTTCCTTATCTTATGCTAGTGTCTAAACTCTTCTCCATGGCTGGACCCTCAAATAATATTCCTTTACGTGCTAATGGGTATCTAGAGAGTGGGATAGGTTCACTAACTACCCTAACCCTAACGCGTACCCTAACCCTAACCCCTACCCTAACCCTAACACGTACCCTAATCCTAAGCCGTACCCTAAACCGAGCCCTAACCCTAACACTAACCCTAACCCTAACCCTAACCCATACCCTACGCCGTACCCGCACCCCTCCCCGAACCCGTACCCTAAGCCGTACCCTAAGCCTAACCCTAAGCCTAACCCTAACCCTAGGCTACCCTTGACTGCTTCTGCCTCCAATAGATTTCCTAAGCACTAGTGTTTTAAGGAACAGCTTAAAAAGAGAATCCTAATGTGATTTCTTTATAATGGGTGTGTTCCTTATCTTATCTTAGTGTCTAAACTCTTCTCCATGGCTGCACCCCCAAATAATATTCCCTTATGTGCTAAGGGGTATCTAGAGAGTGGGATAGGTTTAATAACTACCCTAACCCTAATGCGTACTCTAACCCTAACCCCTACCCTAACCCTAACACGTACCCTAATCCTAACCCGTACCCTAAACCGAGCCCTAACCCTAACACTAACCCTAACCCATACCCTACGCCGTACCCGAACCCCTCCCCAAACCCGTACCCTAAGCCGTACCCTAAGCCTAACCCTAAGCCTAACACTAACCCTAGGCTTCCCTTGACTGCTTCTGCCTCCAATAGATTTCCTAAGCACTAGTGTTTTAAGGAACAGCTTAAAAAGAGAATCCTAAAGTGATTTCTTTATAATGGGTGTGTTCCTTTTCTTATCCTAGTGTCTAAACTCTTCTCCATGGCTGGACCCCCAAATAATATTCCTTTACGTGCTAAGGGGTATCTAGAGAGTGGGATAGGTTTAATAACTACCCTAACCCTAACCCCTACCCTAACCCTAACACGTACCCTAATCCTAACACGTACCCTAATCCTAAACCGTAACCTAAACCGAGCCCTAACCCTAACACTAACCCTAACCCTAACCCTAACCCATACCCTACGCCGTACCCGCACCCCTCCCCGAACCCGTACCCTAAGCCGTACCCTAAGCCTAACCCTAAGCCTAACCCTAATCCTAGGCTACCCTTGACTGCTTCTGCCTCCAATAGATTTCCTAAGCACTAGTGTTTTAAGGAACAGCTTAAAAAGAGAATCCTAATGTGATTTCTTTATAATGGGTGTGTTCCTTATTTATCCTAGTGTCTAAACTCTTCTCCATGGCTGGACCCCCAAATAATATTCCTTTACGTGCTAAGGGGTATCTAGAGAGTGGGATAGGTTTAATAACTACCCTAACCCTAACGCGTACCCTAACTCTAACCCCTACCCTAACCCTAACACGTACCCTAATCCTGACCCGTACCCTAAACCGAGCCCTAACCGTAACACTAACCCTAACCCTAACCCTAAACCATATCCTACGCCGTACCCGCACCCCTCCCCGAACCCGTACCCTAAGCCGTACCCTAAGCCTAACCCTAAGCCTTACCCTAACCCTAGGCTACCCTTGACTGCTTCTGCCTCCAATAGGTTTCCTAAGCACTAGTGTTTTAAGGAACAGCTTAAAAAGAGAATCCTAATGTGATTTCTTTATAATGGGTGTGTTCCTTATCTTATCCTAGTGTTTAAACTCTCCTCCATGGCTGGACCCCCAAATAATATTCCTTTACGTGCTAAGGGGTATCTAGAGAGTGGGATAGGTTTAATAAATACCCTAACCCTAAAGCGTACCCTAACCCTAACCCCTACCCTAACCCTAACACGTACCCTAATCCTAACCGTACCCTGAACCGAACCCTAACCCTAACACTAACCCTAACACTAACCCTAACCCATACCCTACGCCGTACCCGAACCCCTCCCCGAACCCGTACCCTAAGCCGTACCCTAAGCCTAACCCTAAGCCTAACCCTAACCCTAGGCTACCCTTGACTGCTTCTGCCTCCAATAGATTTCCTAAGCACTAGTGTTTTAAGGAACAGCTTAAAAAGAGAATCCTAATGTGATTTCTTTATAATGGGTGTGTTCCTTATCTTATCCTAGTGTCTAAACTCTTCTGCATGGCTGGACCCTCAAATAATATTCCTTTACGTGCTAAGGGGTATCTAGAGAGTGGGATAGGTTTACTAACTACCCTAACCCTAACGCGTACCCTAACCCTAACCCCTACCCTAACCCTAACACGTACCCTAATCCTAACCCGTACCCTAAACCGAGCCCTAACCCTAACACTAACCCTAACCCTAACCCTAACCCATACCATACGCCGTACCCGCACCCCTCACCGAACCCGTACCCTAAGCCGTACCCTAAGCCTAACCGTAAGCCTAACCCTAACCCTAGGCTACCCTTGACTGCATCTGCCTCCAATAGATTTCCTAAGCACTAGTGTTTTAAGGAACAGCTTAAAAAGAGAATCCTAATGTGATTTCTTTATAATGGGTGTGTTCCTTATCTTATCTTAGTGTCTAAACTCCTCTCCATGGCTGCACCCCCAAATAATATTCCCTTATGTGCTAAGGGGTATCTAGAGAGTGGGATAGGTTTAATAACTACCCTAACCCTAATGCGTACTCTAACCCTAAACCCTACCCTAACCCTAACACGTACCCTAATCCTAACCCGTACCCTAAACCGAGCCCTAACCCTAACACTAACCCTAACCCATACCCTACGCCGTACCCGAACCCCTCCCCAAACCCGTACCCTAAGCCGTACCCTAAGCCTAACCCTAAGCCTAACACTAAACCTAGGCTACCCTTGACTGCTTCTGCCTCCAATAGATTTCCTAAGCACTAGTGTTTTAAGGAATAGCTTAAAAAGAGAATCCTAAAGTGATTTCTTTATAATGGGTGTGTTCCTTATCTTATCCTAGTGTCTAAACTCTTCTCCATGGCTGGACCCCCAAATAATATTCCTTTACGTGCTAAGGGGTATCTAGAGAGTGGGATAGGTTTAATAACTACCCTAACCCTAACGCGTACCCTAACCCTAACCCCTACCCTAACCCTAACACGTACCCTAATCCTAACCCGTACCCTAAACCGAGCCCTAACCCTAACACTAACCCTAACCCTAACCCTAACCCATACCCTACGCCGTACCCGCACCCCTCCCCGAACCCGTACCCTAAGCCGTACCCTAAGTCGTACCCTAAGCCTAACCCTAACCCTAGGCTACCCTTGACTGCTTCTGCCTCCAATAGATTTCCTAAGCACTAGTGTTTTAAGGAACAGCTTAAAAAGAGAATCCTAATGTGATTTCTTTATAATGGGTGTGTTCCTTATCTTATCCTAGTGTCTAAATTCTTCTCCATGGCTGCACCCCCAAATAATATTCCCTTACGTGCTAAGGGGTGTCTAGAGAGTGGGATAGGTTTAATAACTACTCTAACCCTAACGCGTACCCTAACCCTAACCCCTACCCTAACCCTAACACGTACCCTAATCCTAACCCGTACCCTAAACCGAGCCCTAACCCTAACACTAACCCTAACCCTAACCCTAAACCATACCCTACGCCGTACACGAACCCCTCCCCGAACCCATTCCCCAAGCCGTACCCTAAACCTAACCCTAAGCCTAACCCTAACCCTAGGCTACCCTTGACTGCTTCTGCCTCCAATAGATTTCCTAAGCACTAGTGTTTTAAGGAACAGCTTAAAAAGAGAATCCTAAAGTGATTTCTTTATAATGGGTGTGTTCCTTATCTTATCCTAGTGTCTAAACTCTTCTCCATGGCTGAACCCCCAAATAATATTCCTTTACGTGCTAAGGGGTATCTAGAGAGTGGGATAGGTTTAATAACTACCCTAACCCTAACGCGTACCCTAACCCTAACCCCTACCCTAACCCTAACACGTACCCTAATCCTAACCCGTACCCTAAACCGAGCCCTAACCCTAACACTAACCCTAACCCTAACCCTAACCCATACCCTACGCCGTACCCGCACCCCTCCCCGAACCCGTACCCTAAGCCGTACCCTAAGTCGTACCCTAAGCCTAACCCTAACCCTAGGCTACCCTTGACTGCTTCTGCCTCCAATAGATTTCCTAAGCACTAGTGTTTTAAGGAACAGCTTAAAAAGAGAATCCTAATGTGATTTCTTTATAATGGGTGTGTTCCTTATCTTATCCTAGTGTCTAAATTCTTCTCCATGGCTGCACCCCCAAATAATATTCCCTTACGTGCTAAGGGGTGTCTAGAGAGTGGGATAGGTTTAATAACTACTCTAACCCTAACGCGTACCCTAACCCTAACCCCTACCCTAACCCTAACACGTACCCTAATCCTAACCCGTACCCTAAACCGAGCCCTAACCCTAACACTAACCCTAACCCTAACCCTAAACCATACCCTACGCCGTACACGAACCCCTCCCCGAACCCATTCCCCAAGCCGTACCCTAAACCTAACCCTAAGCCTAACCCTAACCCTAGGCTACCCTTGACTGCTTCTGCCTCCAATAGATTTCCTAAGCACTAGTGTTTTAAGGAACAGCTTAAAAAGAGAATCCTAAAGTGATTTCTTTATAATGGGTGTGTTCCTTATCTTATCCTAGTGTCTAAACTCTTCTCCATGGCTGGACCCCCAAATAATATTCCTTTACGTGCTAAGGGGTATCTAGAGAGTGGGATAGGTTTAATAACTACCCTAACCCTAACGTGTACCCTAACCCTAACCCCTACCCTAACCCTAACACGTACCCTAATCCTAACCCGTACCCTAAACCGAGCCCTAACCCTAACACTAACCCTAACACTAACCCTAACCCATACCCTACGCCGTACCCGAACCCCTCCCCAAACCCGTACCCTAAGCGATACCCTAAGCCTAACCCTAAGCCTAACCCTAACCCTAGGCTACCCTTGACTGCTTCTGCCTCCAATAGATTTCCTAAGCACTAGTGTTTTAAGGAACAGCTTAAAAAGAGAATCCTAATGTGATTTCTTTATAATGGGTGTGTTCCTTATCTTATCCTAGTGTCTAAACTCTTCTCCATGGCTGCACCCCCAAATAATATTGCCTTACGTGCTAAGGGGTATCTAGAGAGTGGGATAGGTTTAATAACTACCCTAACCCTAATGCGTACTCTAAACCTAACCCCTACCCTAACACTAACACGTACCCTAATCCTAACCCGTACCCTAAACCGAGCCCTAACCCTAACACTAACCCTAACCCTAACCCATACCCTACGCCGTACCCGAACCCCTCCCCAAACCCGTACCCTAAGCCATACCCTAAGCCTAACCCTAAGCCTAACACTAACCCTAGGCTACCCTTGACTGCTTCTGCCTCCAATAGATTTCCTAAGCACTAGTGTTTTAAGCAACAGCTTAAAAAGAGAATCCTAATGTGATTTCTTTATAATGGGTGTGTTCCTTATCTTATCCTAGTGTCTAAACTCTTCTCCATGGCTGGACCCCCAAATAATATTCCTTTACGTGCTAAGGGGTATCTAGAGAGTGGGATAGGTTTACTAACTACCCTAACCCTAACGCGTACCCTAACCCTAACCCCTACCCTAACCCTAACACGTACCCTAATCCTAACCTGTACCCTAAACCGAGCCCTAACCCTAACACTAACACTAACCCTAACCCTAACCCATACCCTACGCTGTACCCGAACCCCTCCCCAAACCCGTACCCTAAGCCGTACCCTAAGCCTCACCCTAAGCCTAACCCTAACCCTAGGCTACCCTTGACTGCTTCTGCCTCCAATACATTTCCTAAGCACTAGTGTTTTAAGCAACAGCTTAAAAAGAGAATCCTAATGTGATTTCTTTATAATGGGTGTGTTCCTTATCTTATCCTAGTGTCTAAACTCTTCTCCATGGCTGAACCCCCAAATAATATTCGTTTACGTGCTAAGGGGTATATAGAGAGTGGGATAGGTTTACTAACTACCCTAACCCTAATGCGTACCCTAACCCTAACCCCTACCCTAACCCTAACACGTACCCTAATGATAACCCGTACCCTAAACCGAGCCCTAACCTTAACACTAACCCTAACCCTAACCCTAACCAATACCCTACGCTGTACCCGAACCCCTCCCCGAACCCGTACCCTAAGCCGTACCCTAAGCCTAACCCTAAGCCTAACCCTAACCCTAGGCTACCCTTGACTGCTTCTGCCTCCAAAAGATTTCCTAAGCACTAGTGTTTTAAGGAACAGCTTAAAAAGAGAATCCTAATGTGATTTCTTTATAATGGGTGTGTTCCTTATCTTATGCTAGTGTCTAAACTCTTCTCCATGGCTGGACCCTCAAATAATATTCCTTTACGTGCTAATGGGTATCTAGAGAGTGGGATAGGTTCACTAACTACCCTAACCCTAACGCGTACCCTAACCCTAACCCCTACCCTAACCCTAACACGTACCCTAATCCTAAGCCGTACCCTAAACCGAGCCCTAACCCTAACACTAACCCTAACCCTAACCCTAACCCATACCCTACGCCGTACCCGCACCCCTCCCCGAACCCGTACCCTAAGCCGTACCCTAAGCCTAACCCTAAGCCTAACCCTAACCCTAGGCTACCCTTGACTGCTTCTGCCTCCAATAGATTTCCTAAGCACTAGTGTTTTAAGGAACAGCTTAAAAAGAGAATCCTAATGTGATTTCTTTATAATGGGTGTGTTCCTTATCTTATCTTAGTGTCTAAACTCTTCTCCATGGCTGCACCCCCAAATAATATTCCCTTATGTGCTAAGGGGTATCTAGAGAGTGGGATAGGTTTAATAACTACCCTAACCCTAATGCGTACTCTAACCCTAAACCCTACCCTAACCCTAACACGTACCCTAATCCTAACCCGTACCCTAAACCGAGCCCTAACCCTAACACTAACCCTAACCCATACCCTACGCCGTACCCGAACCCCTCCCCAAACCCGTACCCTAAGCCGTACCCTAAGCCTAACCCTAAGCCTAACACTAACCCTAGGCTTCCCTTGACTGCTTCTGCCTCCAATAGATTTCCTAAGCACTAGTGTTTTAAGGAACAGCTTAAAAAGAGAATCCTAAAGTGATTTCTTTATAATGGGTGTGTTCCTTTTCTTATCCTAGTGTCTAAACTCTTCTCCATGGCTGGACCCCCAAATAATATTCCTTTACGTGCTAAGTGGTATCTAGAGAGTGGGATAGGTTTAATAACTACCCTAACCCTAACCCCTACCCTAACCCTAACACGTACCCTAATCCTAACACGTACCCTAATCCTAAACCGTAACCTAAACCGAGCCCTAACCCTAACACTAACCCTAACCCTAACCCTAACCCATACCCTACGCCGTACCCGCACCCCTCCCCGAACCCGTACCCTAAGCCGTACCCTAAGCCTAACCCTAAGCCTAACCCTAACCCTAGGCTACCCTTGACTGCTTCTGCCTCCAATAGATTTCCTAAGCACTAGTGTTTTAAGGAACAGCTTAAAAAGAGAATCCTAATGTGATTTCTTTATAATGGGTGTGTTCCTTATTTATCCTAGTGTCTAAACTCTTCTCCATGGCTGGACCCCCAAATAATATTCCTTTACGTGCTAAGGGGTATCTAGAGAGTGGGATAGGTTTAATAACTACCCTAACCCTAACGCGTACCCTAACTCTAACCCCTACCCTAACCCTAACACGTACCCTAATCCTGACCCGTACCCTAAACCGAGCCCTAACCGTAACACTAACCCTAACCCTAACCCTAAACCATATCCTACGCCGTACCCGCACCCCTCCCCGAACCCGTACCCTAAGCCGTACCCTAAGCCTAACCCTAAGCCTTACCCTAACCCTAGGCTACCCTTGACTGCTTCTGCCTCCAATAGGTTTCCTAAGCACTAGTGTTTTAAGGAACAGCTTAAAAAGAGAATCCTAATGTGATTTCTTTATAATGGGTGTGTTCCTTATCTTATCCTAGTGTTTAAACTCTCCTCCATGGCTGGACCCCCAAATAATATTCCTTTACGTGCTAAGGGGTATCTAGAGAGTGGGATAGGTTTAATAAATACCCTAACCCTAAAGCGTACCCTAACCCTAACCCCTACCCTAACCCTAACATGTACCCTAATCCTAACCGTACCCTGAACCGAACCCTAACCCTAACACTAACCCTAACACTAACCCTAACCCATACCCTACGCCGTACCCGAACCCCTCCCCGAACCCGTACCCTAAGCCGTACCCTAAGCCTAACCCTAAGCCTAACCCTAACCCTAGGCTACCCTTGACTGCTTCTGCCTCCAATAGATTTCCTAAGCACTAGTGTTTTAAGGAACAGCTTAAAAAGAGAATCCTAATGTGATTTCTTTATAATGGGTGTGTTCCTTATCTTATCCTAGTGTCTAAACTCTTCTGCATGGCTGGACCCTCAAATAATATTCCTTTACGTGCTAAGGGGTATCTAGAGAGTGGGATAGGTTTACTAACTACCCTAACCCTAACGCGTACCCTAACCCTAACCCCTACCCTAACCCTAACACGTACCCTAATCCTAACCCGTACCCTAAACCGAGCCCTAACCCTAACACTAACCCTAACCCTAACCCTAACCCATACCATACGCCGTACCCGCACCCCTCACCGAACCCGTACCCTAAGCCGTACCCTAAGCCTAACCGTAAGCCTAACCCTAACCCTAGGCTACCCTTGACTGCATCTGCCTCCAATAGATTTCCTAAGCACTAGTGTTTTAAGGAACAGCTTAAAAAGAGAATCCTAATGTGATTTCTTTATAATGGGTGTGTTCCTTATCTTATCTTAGTGTCTAAACTCCTCTCCATGGCTGCACCCCCAAATAATATTCCCTTATGTGCTAAGGGGTATCTAGAGAGTGGGATAGGTTTAATAACTACCCTAACCCTAATGCGTACTCTAACCCTAAACCCTACCCTAACCCTAACACGTACCCTAATCCTAACCCGTACCCTAAACCGAGCCCTAACCCTAACACTAACCCTAACCCATACCCTACGCCGTACCCGAACCCCTCCCCAAACCCGTACCCTAAGCGATACCCTAAGCCTAACCCTAACCCTAGACTACCCTTGACTGCTTCTGCCTCCAATAGATTTCCTAAGCACTAGTGTTTTAAGGAACAGCTTAAAAAGAGAATCCTAATGTGATTTCTTTATAATGGGTGTGTTCCTTATCTTATCCTAGTGTCTAAACTCTCCTCCATGGCTGCACCCCCAAATAATATTGCCTTACGTGCTAAGGGGTATCTAGAGAGTGGGATAGGTTTAATAACTACCCTAACCCTAATGCGTACTCTAAACCTAACCCCTACCCTAACACTAACACGTACCCTAATCCTAACCCGTACCCTAAACCGAGCCCTAACCCTAACACTAACACTAACCCTAACCCTAAACCATACCCTACGCCGTACCCGAACCCCTCCCCGAACCCATTCCCCAAGCCGTACCCTAAACCTAACCCTAAGCCTAACCCTAACCCTAGGCTACCCTTGACTGCTTCTGCCTCCAATAGATTTCCTAAGCACTAGTCTTTTAAGGAACAGCTTAAAAAGAGAATCCTAAAGTGATTTCTTTATAATGGGTGTGTTCCTTATCTTATCCTAGTGTCTAAACTCTTCTCCATGGCTGGACCCCCAAATAATATTCCTTTACGTGCTAAGGGGTATCTAGAGAGTGGGATAGGTTTACTAACTACCCTAACCCTAACGCGTACCCTAACCCTAACCCCTACCCTAAACCTAACACGTACCCTAATCCTAACCGTACCCTAAACCGAGCCCTAACCCTAACACTAACCCTAACCCGAACCCTAACCCATACCCTATGCCGTACCCGAAACCCTCCCCGAACCCGTACCGTAAGGCGTACCCTAAGCCTAACCCTAAGCCTAACCCTAACCCTAGGCTACCCTTGACTGCTTCTGCCTCCAATAGATTTCCTAAGCACTAGTGTTTTAAGGAACAGCTGAAAAAGAGAATCCTAATGTGATTTCTTTATAATGGGTGTGTTCCTTATCTTATCCTAGTGTCTAAACTCTTCTCCATGGTTGGACCCCCAAATAATATTCCTTTACGTGCTAAGGGGTATCTAGAGAGTGGGATAGGTTTAATAACTACCCTAATCCTAACGCGTACCCTAACCCTAACCCCTACCCTAACCCTAACACGTACCCTAATCCTAACCCGTACCCTAAACCGAGCCCTAACCCTAACACTAACCCTAACCCTAAACCTAACCCATACCGTATGCCGTACCCGCACCCCTCCCCGAACCCGTACCCTAAGCCGTACCCTAAGCCGAACCCTAAGCCTAACACTAACCCTAAGATACCCTTGACGGCTTCTGCCTCCAATAGATTTCCTAAGCACTAGTGTTTTAAGGAACAGCTTAAAAAGAGAATCCTAATGTGATTTCTTTATAATGGGTGTGTTCCTTATCTTATCCTAGTGCCTAAACTCTTCTCCATGGCTGGACCCCCAAATAATACTCCTTTACGTGCTAAGGGGTATCTAGAGAGTGGGATAGGTTTACTAACTACCCTAACCCTAACGCGTACCCTAACCCTAACCCCTACCCTAACCCTAACACGTACCCTAATCCTAACCCGTACCCTAAACCGAGCCCTAACCCTAACACTAACAATAACCCTAACCCTAACCCATACCCTACGCCGTACCCGAACCCCTCCCCAAACCCGTACCCTAAGCCTAACCCTAAGCCTAACACTAACCCTCGGCTACCCTTGACTTCTTCTGCCTCCAATAGATTTCCTAAGCACTAGTGTTTTAAGCAACAGCTTAAAAAGAGAATCCTAATGTGATTTCTTTATAATGGGTGTGTTCCTTATCTTATCGTAGTGTCTAAACTCTTCTCCATGGCTGGACCCCCAAATAATATTCCTTTACGTGCTAAGGGGTATCTAGAGAGTGGGATAGGTTTACTAACTACCCTAACCCTAACGCGTACCCTAACCCTAACCCCTACCCTAACCCTAACACGTACCCTAATCCTAACCCGTACCCTAAACCGAGCCCTAACCCTAACACTAACCCTAACCCTAACCATAACACATACCCTACGCCGTACCCGAACCCCTCCCCGAACCCGAACCCTAAGCGGTACCCTAAGCCTAACCCTAAACCTAACCCTAACCCTAGGCTACCCTTGACTGCTTCTGCCTCCAATTGATTTCCTAAGCAGTAGTGTTTTAAGGAACAGCTTAAAAAGAGAATCCTAATGTGATTTCTTTATAATGGGTGTGTTCCTTATCTTATCCTAGTGTCTAAACTCTTCTCCATGGCTGGACCCCCAAATAATATTCCTTTACGTGCTAAGGGGGAGCTAGAGAGTGGGATAGGTTTACTAACTACCCTAGCCCTAACGCGTAACCTAACCCTAACCCCTACCCTAACCATAACACGTACCCTAATCCTAACCCGTATCCTAAACCGAGCCCTAACCCTAACACTAACCCTAACCCTAACCCTAAACCATACCCTACGCCGTACCGGAACCCCTCCCCGAACCCATTCCCCAAGCCGTACCCTAAACCTAACCCTAAGCCTAACCCTAACCCTAGGCTACCCTTGACTGCTTCTGCCTCCAATAGATTTCCTAAGCACTAGTGTTTTAAGGAACAGCTTAAAAAGAGAATCCTAAAGTGATTTCTTTATAATGGGTGTGTTCCTTATCTTATCCTAGTGTCTAAACTCTTCTCCATGGCTGGACCCCCAAATAATATTCCTTTACGTGCTAAGGGGTATCTAGAGAGTGGGATAGGTTTACTAACTACCCTAACCCTAACGCGTACCCTAACCCTAACCCCTACCCTAAACCTAACACGTACCCTAATCCTAACCGTACCCTAAACCGAGCCCTAACCCTAACACTAACCCTAACCCTAACCCTAACCCATACCCTATGCCGTACCCGAAACCCTCCCCGAACCCGTACCCTAAGGCGTACCCTAAGCCTAACCCTAAGCCTAATCCTAACCCTAGGCTACCCTTGACTGCTTCTGCCTCCAATAGATTTCCTAAGCACTAGTGTTTTAAGGAACAGCTGAAAAAGAGAATCCTAATGTGATTTCTTTATAATGGGTGTGTTCCTTATCTTATCCTAGTGTCTAAACTCTTCTCCATGGTTGGACCCCCAAATAATATTCCTTTACGTGCTAAGGGGTATCTAGAGAGTGGGATAGGTTTAATAACTACCCTAATCCTAACGCGTACCCTAACCCTAACCCCTACCCTAACCCTAACACGTACCCTAATCCTAACCCGTACCCTAAACCGAGCCCTAACCCTAACACTAACCCTAACCCTAATCCTAACCCATACCGTACGCCGTACCCGCACCCCTCCCCGAACCCGTACCCTAAGCCGTACCCTAAGCCGAACCCTAAGCCTAACCCTAACCCTAAGATACCCTTGACTGCTTCTGCCTCCAATAGATTTCCTAAGCACTAGTGTTTTAAGGAACAGCTTAAAAAGAGAATCCTAATGTGATTTCTTTATAATGGGTGTGTTCCTTATCTTATCCTAGTGCCTAAACTCTTCTCCATGGCTGGACCCCCAAATAATACTCCTTTACGTGCTAAGGGGTATCTAGAGAGTGGGATAGGTTTACTAACTACCCTAACCCTAACGCGTACCCTAACCCTAACCCCTACCCTAACCCTAACACGTACCCTAATCCTAACCCGTACCCTAAACCGAGCCCTAACCCTAACACTAACAATAACCCTAACCCTAACCCATACCCTACGCCGTACCCGAACCCCTCCCCAAACCCGTACCCTAAGCCTAACCCTAAGCCTAACCCTAACCCTAGGCTACCCTTGACTGCTTCTGCCTCCAATAGATTTCCTAAGCACTAGTGTTTTAAGCAACAGCTGAAAAAGAGAATCCTAATGTGATTTCTTTATAATGGGTGTGTTCCTTATCTTATCCTAGTGTCTAAACTCTTCTCCATGGCTGGACCCCCAAATAATACTCCTTTACGTGCCAAGGGGTATCTAGAGAGTGGGATAGGTTTACTAACTACCCTAACCCTAACGCGTACCCTAACCCTAACCCCTACCCTAACCCTAACACGTACCCTAATCCTAACCCGTACCCTAAACCGAGCCCTAACCCTAACCCTAACCCTAACCATAACACATACCCTATGCCGTACCCGAACCCCTCCCCGAACCCGAACCCTAAGCGGTACCCTAAGCCTAACCCTAAACCTAACCCTAACCCTAGGCTACCCTTGACTGCTTCTGCCTCCAATAGATTTCCTAAGCACTAGTGTTTTAAGGAACAGCTTAAAAAGAGAATCCTAAAGTGATTTCTTTATAATGGGTGTGTTCCTTATCTTATCCTAGTGTCAAAACTCTTCTCCATGGCTGGACCCCCAAATAATATTCCTTTACGTGCTAAGGGGTATCTAGAGAGTGGGATAGGTTTAATAACTACCCTAACCCTAACGCGTACCCTGACCCTAACCCCTACCCTAACCCTAACACGTACCCTAATCCTAACCCGTACCCTAAACCGAGCCCTAACCCTAACACTAACCCTAACCCTAACCCTAACCCATACCCTACGCCGTACCCGAACCCCTCCCCAAACCCATTCCCCAAGCCGTACCCTAAACCTAACCCTAAGCCTAACCCTAACCCTAGGCTACCCTTGACTGCTTCTGCCTCCAATAGATTTCCTAAGCACTAGTGTTTTAAGGAACAGCTTAAAAAGAGAATCCTAAAGTGATTTCTTTATAATGGGTGTGTTCCTTATCTTATCCTAGTGTCTAAACTCTTCTCCATGGCTGCACCCCCAAATAATATTGCCTTACGTGCTAAGGGGTATCTAGAGAGTGGGATAGGTTTACTAACTACCCTAACCCTAATGCGTACTCTAACCCTAACCCCTACCCTAACACTAACACGTACACTAATCCTAACCCGTACCCTAAACCGAGCCCTAACCCTAACATTAACACTAACCCTAACCCTAACCCATACCCTACGCCGTACCCGAACCCCTCCCCAAACCCGTACCCTAAGCCGTACCCTAAGCCTAACCCTAAGCCTAACACTAACCCTAGGCTACCCTTGACTGCTTCTGCCTCCAATAGATTTCCTAAGCACTAGTGTTTTAAGCAACAGCTTAAAAGGAGAATCCTAATGTGATTTCTTTATAATGGGTGTGTTCCTTATCTTATCCTAGTGTCTAAATTCTTCTCCATGGCTGGACCCCCAAATAATATTCCTTTACGTGCTAAGGGGTATCTAGAGAGTGGGATAGGTTTACTAACTACCCTAACCCTAACGCGTACCCTAACCCTAACCCCTACCCTAAACCTAACACGTACCCTAATCCTAACCCGTACCCTAAACCGAGCCCTAACCCTAACACTAACCCTAACCCTAACCCTAACCCATACCCTACGCCATACCCAAAACCCTCCCCGAACCCTTACCCTAAGCCGTACCCTAAGCCTAACCCTAAGCCTAACCCTAACCCTAGGCTACCCTTGACTGCTTCTGCCTCCAAAAGATTTCCTAAGCACTAGTGTTTTAAGGAACAGCTTAAAAAGAGAATCCTAATGTGATTTCTTTATAATGGGTGTGTTCCTTATCTTATCCTAGTGTCTAAACTCTTCTCCATGGCTGGACCCTCAAATAATATTCCTTTACGTGCTAAGGGGTATCTAGAGAGTGGGATAGGTTTAATAACTACCCTAACCCTAACGCGTACCCTAACCCTAACCCCTACCCTAACGCTAACACGTACCCTAATCCTAACCCGTACCCTAAACCGAGCCCTAACCCTAAAACTAACCCTAACCCTAACCCTAACCCATACCCTACGCCGTACCCACACCCCTCCCCGAACCCGTACCCTAAGCCGTACCCTAAGCCTAACCCTAAGCCTAACCCTAACCCTAGGCTACCCTTGACTGCTTCTGCCTCCAATAGATTTCCTAAGCACTAGTGTTTTAAGGAACAGCTTAAAAAGAGAATCCTAATGTGATTTCTTTATAATGGGTGTGTTCCTTATCTTATCCTAGGGTCTAAACTCTTCTCCATGGCTGCACCCCCAAATAATATTCCCTTACGTGCTAAGGGGTATCTAGAGAGTGGGATAGGTTTAATAACTACCCTAACCCTAACGCGTACCCTAACTCTAACCCCTACCCTAACCCTAACACGTACCCTACTCCTAACCCGTACCCTAAACCGAGCCCTAACCCTAACACTAACCCTAACCCTAACCCTAACCCATACCCTACGCCGTACCCGCACCCCTCCCCGAACCCGTACCCTAAGCCATACCCTAAACCTAACCCTAAGCCTAACCCTAACCCTAGGCTACCCTTGACTGCTTCTGCCTCCAATAGATTTCCTAAGCACTAGTGTTTTAAGGAACAGCTTAAAAAGAGAATCCTAATGTGATTTCTTTATAATGGGTGTGTTCCTTATCTTATCCTAGTGTCTAAACTCTTCTCCATGGCTGCACCCCCAAATAATATTCCCTTACGTGCTAAGGGGTATCTAGAGAGTGGGATAGGTTTAATAAATACCCTAACCCTAACGTGTACCCTAACCCTAACCCCTACCCTAACCCTAACACGTACCCTAATCCTAACCCGTACCCTAAACCGAGCCCTAACCCTAAAACTAACCCTAACCCTAACCCTAAACCATACCCTACGCCGTACCCGAACCCCTCCCCGAACCCATTCCCCAAGCCGTACCCTAAACCTAACCCTAAGCCTAACCCTAACCCTAGGCTTCCCTTGACTGCTTCTGCCTCCAATAGATTTCCTAAGCACTAGTGTTTTAAGGAACAGCTTAAAAAGTGAATCCTAAAGTGATTTCTTTATAATGGGTGTGTTCCTTATCTTATCCTAGTGTCTAAACTCTTCTCCATGGCTGGACCCCCAAATAATATTCCTTTACGTGCTAAGGGGTATCTAGAGAGTGGGATAGGTTTAATAACTACCCTAACCCTAACGCGTACCCTAACCCTAACCCCTACCCTAACCCTAACACGTACCCTAATCCTAACCCGTACCCTAAACCGAGCCCTAACCCTAACACTAACCCTAACCCTAACCCTAACCCATACCCTACGCCGTACCCGAACCCCTCCCCAAACCTGTACCCTAAGCCTAACCCTAAGCCTAACACTAACCCTAGGCTACCCTTGACTGCTTCTGCCTCCAATAGATTTCCTAAGCACTAGTGTTTTAAGGAACAGCTTAAAAAGAGAATCCTAATGTGATTTCTTTATAATGGGTGTGTTCCTTATCTTATCCTAGTGTCTAAACTCTTCTCCATGGCTGCACCCCCAAATAATATTCCCTTACGTGCTAAGGGGTATCTAGAGAGTGGGATAGGTTTAATAACTACCCTAACCCTAACGCGTACCCTAACCCTAACCCCTACCCTAACCCTAACACGTACCCTAATCCTAACCTGTACCCTAAACCGAGCCCTAACCCTAACACTAACACTAACCCTAACCCTAACCCATACCCTACGCCGTACCCGCACCCCTCCCCGAACCCGTACCCTAATCCATACCGTAAACCTAACCCTAAGCCTAACCCTAACCCTAGGCTACCCTTTACTGCTTCTGCCTCCAATTGATTTCTTAAGCAGTAGTGTTTTAAGAAACAGCTTAAAAAGAGAATCCTAATGTGATTTCTTTATAATGGGTGTGTTCCTTATCTTATCCTAGTGTCTAAACTCTTCTCCATGGCTGGACCCCCAAATAATATTACTTTACGTGCTAAGGGGGAGCTAGAGAGTGGGATAGGTTTACTAACTACCCTAGGCCTAACGCGTAACCTAACCCTAACCCCTACCCTAACCATAACACGTACCCTAATCCTAACCCGTATCCTAAACCGAGCCCTAACCCTAACACTAACCCTAACCCTAACCCTAACCCATACCCTATGCCGTACCCGCACCCCTCCCCGAACCCGTACCCTAAGCCGTACCCTAAGCCTAACCCTAAGCCTAACCCTAACCCTAGGCTACCCTTGACTGCTTCTGCCTCCAATAGATTTCCTAAGCACTAGTGTTTTAAGGAACAGCTTAAAAAGAGAATCCTAATGTGATTTCTTTATAATGGGTGTGTTCCTTATCTTATCCTAGTGTCTAAACTCTTCTCCATGGCTGCACCCCCAAATAATATTCCCTTACGTGCTAAGGGGTATCTAGAGAGTGGGATAGGTTTAATAAATACCCTAACCCTAACGCGTACCCTAACCCTAACCCCTACCCTAACCCTAACACGTACCCTAATCCTAACCCGTACCCTAAACCGAGCCCTAACCCTAACACTAACCCTAACCCTAACCCTAAACCATACCCTACGCCGTACCCGAACCCCTCCCCGAACCCATTCCCCAAGCCGTACCCTAAACCTAACCCTAAGCCTAACCCTAACCCTAGGCTACCCTTGACTGCTTCTGCCTCCAATAGATTTCCTAAGCACTAGTGTTTTAAGGAACAGCTTAAAAAGAGAATCCTAAAGTGATTTCGTTATAATGGGTGTGTTCCTTATCTTATCCTAGTGTCTAAACTCTTCTCCATGGCTGGACCCCCAAATAATATTCCTTTACGTGCTAAGGGGTATCTAGAGAGTGGGATAGGTTTAATAACTACGCTAACCCTAACGCGTACCCTAACCCTAACCCCTACCCTAACCCTAACACGTACCCTAATCCTAACCCGTACCCTAAACCGAGCCCTAACCCTAACACTAACCCTAACCCTAACCCATACCCTACGCCGTACCCGAACCCCTCCCCGAACCCATTCCCCAAGCCGTACCCTAAACCTAACCCTAAGCCTAACCCTAACCCTAGGCTACCCTTGACTGCTTCTGCCTCCAATAGATTTCCTAAGCACTAGTGTTTTAAGGAACAGCTTAAAAAGAGAATCCTAAAGTGATTTCTTTATAATGGGTGTGTTCCTTATCTTATCCTAGTGTCTAAACTCTTCTCCATGGCTGCACCCCCGAATAATATTCCCTTACGTGCTAAGGGGTATCTAGAGAGTGGGATAGGTTTACTAACTACCCTAGCCCTAACGCGTAACCTAACCCTAACCCCTACCCTAACCATAACACGTACCCTAATCCTAACCCGTATCCTAAACCGAGCCCTAACCCTAACACTAACCCTAACCCTAACCCTAAACCATACCCTACGCCGTACCCGAACCCCTCCCCGAACCCATTCCCCAAGCCGTACCCTAAACCTAACCCTAAGCCTAACCCTAACCCTAGGCTACCCTTGACTGCTTCTGCCTCCAATAGATTTCCTAAGCACTAGTGTTTTAAGGAACAGCTTAAAAAGAGAATCCTAATGTGATTTCTTTATAATGGGTGTGTTCCTTATCTTATCCTAGTGTCTAAACTCTTCTCCATGGCTGGACCCCCAAATAATATACCTTTACGTGCTAAGGGGGAGCTAGAGAGTGGGATAGGTTTACTAACTACCCTAGCCCTAACGCGTAACCTAACCCTAACCCCTACCCTAACCATAACACGTACCCTAATCCTAACCCGTATCCTAAACCGAGCCCTAACCCTAACACTAACCCTAACCCTAACCCTAACCCATACCCTATGCCGTACCCGCACCCCTCCCCGAACCCGTACCCTAAGCCGGACCCTAAGCCTAACCCTAAGCCTAACCCTAACCCTAGGCTACCCTTGACTGCTTCTGCCTCCAATAGATTTCCTAAGCACTAGTGTTTTAAGGAACAGCTTAAAAAGAGAATCCTAATGTGATTTCTTTATAATGGGTGTGTTCCTTATCTTATCCTAGTGTCTAAACTCTTCTCCATGGCTGCACCCCCAAATAATATTCCCTTACTTGCTAAGGGGTATCTAGAGAGTGGGATAGGTTTAATAAATATCCTAACCCTAACGCGTACCCTAACCCTAACCCCTACCCTAACCCTAACACGTACCCTAATCCTAACCCGTACCCTAAACCGAGCCCTAACCCTAACACTAACCCTAACCCTAACCCTAAACCATACCCTACGCCGTACCCGAAACCCTCCCTGAACCCATTCCCCAAGCCGTACCCTAAACCTAACCCTAAGCCTAACCCTAACCCTAGGCTACCCTTGACTGCTTCTGCCTCCAATAGATTTCCTAAGCACTAGTGTTTTAAGGAACAGCTTAAAAAGAGAATCCTAAAGTGATTTCTTTATAATGGGTGTGTTCCTTATCTTATCCTAGTGTCTAAACTCTTCTCCATGGCTGGACCCTCAAATAATATTCCTTTACGGGCTAAGGGGTATCTAGAGAGTGGGATAGGTTTAATAACTACCCTAACCCTAACGCGTACCCTAACCCTAACCCCTACCCTAACCCTAACACGTACCCTAATCCTAACCCGTACCCTAAACCGAGCCCTAACCCTAACACTAACCCTAACCCTAACCCTAACCCATACCCTACGCCGTACCCGAACCCCTCTCCGAACCCATTCCCCAAGCCGTACCCTAAACCTAACCCTAAGCCTAACCCTAACCCTAGGCTACCCTTGACTGCTTCTGCCTCCAAAAGATTTCCTAAGCACTAGTGTTTTAAGGAACAGCTTAAAAAGAGAATCCTAATGTGATTTCTTTATAATGGGTGTGTTCCTTATCTTATCCTAGTGTCTAAACTCTTCTGCATGGCTGCACCCCCAAATAATATTGCCTTACGTGCTAAGGGGTATCTAGAGAGTGGGATAGGTTTAATAACTACCCTAACCCTAATGCGTACTCTAAACCTAACCCCTACCCTAACACTAACACGTACCCTAATCCTAAACCGTACCCTAAACCGAGCCCTAACCCTAACACTAACACTAACCCTAACCCTAACCCATACCCTACGCCGTACCCGAACCCCTCCCCAAACCCGTACCCTAAGCCATACCCTAAGCCTAACCCTAAGACTAACACTAACCCTAGGCTTCCCTTGACTGCTTCTGCCTCCAATAGTTTTCCTAAGCACTAGTGTTTTAAGCAACAGCTTAAAAAGAGAATCCTAATGTGATTTCTTTATAATGGGTGTGTTCCTTATCTTATCCTAGTGTCTAAACTCTTCTCCATGGCTGGACCCCCAAATAATATTCCTTTACGTGCTAAGGGGTATCTAGAGAGTGGGATAGGTTTACTAACTACCCTAACCCTAACGCGTACCCTAACCCTAACCCCTACCCTAAACCTAACACGTACCCTAATCCTAACCGTACCCTAAACCGAGCCCTAACCCTAACACTAACCCTAACCCTAACCCTAACCCATACCCTATGCCGTACCCGAAACCCTCCCCGAACCCGTACCCTAAGCCGTACCCTAAGCCTAACCCTAAGCCTAACCCTAACCCTAGGCTACCCTTGACTGCTTCTGCCTCCAATAGATTTCCTAAGCACTAGTGTTTTAAGGAACAGCTGAAAAATAGAATCCTAATGTGATTTCCTTATAATGGGTGTGTTCCTTATCTTATCCTAGTGTCTAAATTCTTCTCCATGGTTGGACCCCAAAATAATATTCCTTTACGTGCTAAGGGGTATCTAGAGAGTGGGATAGGTTTAATAACTACCCTAATCCTAACGCGTACCCTAACCCTAACCCCTACCCTAACCCTAACACGTACCCTAATCCTAACCCGTACCCTAAACCGAGCCCTAACCCTAACACTAACCCTAACCCTAAACCTAACCCATACCGTACGCCGTACCCGCACCCCTCCCCGAACCCGTACCCTAAGCCGTACCCTAAGCCGAACCCTAAGCCTAACCCTAACCCTAAGATACCCTTGACTGCTTCTGCCTCCAATAGATTTCCTAAGCACTAGTGTTTTAAGGAACAGCTTAAAAAGAGAATCCTAATGTGATTTCTTTATAATGGGTGTGTTCCTTATCTTATCCTAGTGTCTAAACTCTTCTCCATGGCTGCACCCCCAAATAATATTCCCTTACGTGCTAAGGGGTATCTAGAGAGTGGGATAGGTTTAATAAATACCCTAACCCTAACGTGTACCCTAACCCTAACCCCTACCCTAACCCTAACACGTACCCTAATCCTAACCCGTACCCTAAACCGAGCCCTAACCCTAACACTAACCCTAACCCTAACCCTAAACCATACCCTACGCCGTACCCGAACCCCTCCCCGAACCCATTCCCCAAGCCGTACCCTAAACCTAACCCTAAGCCTAACCCTAACCCTAGGCTTCCCTTGACTGCTTCTGCCTCCAATAGATTTCCTAAGCACTAGTGTTTTAAGGAACAGCTTAAAAAGAGAATCCTAAAGTGATTTCTTTATAATGGGTGTGTTCCTTATCTTATCCTAGTGTCTAAACTCTTCTCCATGGCTGGACCCCCAAATAATATTCCTTTACGTGCTAAGGGGTATCTAGAGAGTGGGATAGGTTTAATAACTACCCTAACCCTAACGCGTACCCTAACCCTAACCCCTACCCTAACCCTAACACGTACCCTAATCCTAACCCGTACCCTAAACCGAGCCCTAACCCTAACACTAACCCTAACCCTAACCCTAACCCATACCCTACGCCGTACCCGAACCCCTCCCCAAACCTGTACCTTAAGCCTAACCCTAAGCCTAACACTAACCCTAGGCTACCCTTGACTGCTTCTGCCTCCAATAGATTTCCTAAGCACTAGTGTTTTAAGGAACAGCTTAAAAAGAGAATCCTAATGTGATTTCTTTATAATGGGTGTGTTCCTTATCTTATCCTAGTGTCTAAACTCTTCTCCATGGCTGGACCCCCAAATAATATTCCTTTACGTGCTAAGGGGTATCTAGAGAGTGGGATAGGTTTACTAACTACCCTAACCCGAACGCGTACCCTAACCCTAACCCCTACCGTAAACCTAACACGTACCCTAATCCTAACCGTACCCTAAACCGAGCCCTAACCCTAACACTAACCCTAACCCTAACCCATACCCTACGCCGTACCCGAACCCCTCCCCAAACCCGTACCCTAAGCCATACCCTAAGCCTAACCCTAAGACTAACACTAACCCTAGGCTTCCCTTGACTGCTTCTGCCTCCAATAGTTTATCTAAGCACTAGTGTTTTAAGCAACAGCTTAAAAAGAGAATCCTAATGTGATTTCTTTATAATGGGTGTGTTCCTTATCTTATCCTAGTGTCTAAACTCTTCTCCATGGCGGGACCCCCAAATAATATTCCTTTACGTGCTAAGGGGTATCTAGAGAGTGGGATAGGTTTACTAACTACCCTAACCCTAACGCGTACCCTAACCCTAACCCCTACCCTAAACCTAACACGTACCCTAATCCTAACCGTACCCTAAACCGAGCCCTAACCCTAACACTAACCCTAACCCTAACCCTAACCCATACCCTATGCCGTACCCGAAACCCTCCCCGAACCCGTACCCTAAGCCGAACCCTAAGCCTAACCCTAAGCCTAACCCTAACCCTAGGCTACCCTTGACTGCTTCTGCCTCCAATAGATTTCCTAAGCAGTAGTGTTTTAAGGAACAGCTGAAAAAGAGAATCCTAATGTGATTTCTTTATAATGGGTGTGTTCCTTATCTTATCCTAGTGTCTAAACTCTTCTCCATGGTTGGACCCCAAAATAATATTCCTTTACGTGCTAAGGGGTATCTAGAGAGTGGGATAGGTTTAATAACTACCCTAATCCTAACGCGTACCCTAACCCTAACCCCTACCCTAACCCTAACACGTACCCTAATCCTAACCCGTACTCTAAACCGAGCCCTAACCCTAACACTAACCCTAACCCTAAACCTAACCCATACCGTACGCCGTACCCGCACCCCTCCCCGAACCCATTCCCCAAGCCGTACCCTAAACCTAACCCTAAGCCTAACCCTAACCCTAGGCTTCCCTTGACTGCTTCTGCCTCCAATAGATTTCCTAAGCACTAGTGTTTTAAGGAACAGCTTAAAAAGAGAATCCTAAAGTGATTTCTTTATAATGGGTGTGTTCCTTATCTTATCCTAGTGTCTAAACTCTTCTCCATGGCTGCACCCCCAAATAATATTCCCTTACGTGCTAAGGGGTATCTAGAGAGTGGGATAGGTTTAATAGCTACCCTAACCCTAACGCGTACCCTAACCGTAACCCTTACCCTAACCCTAACACGTACCCTACTCCTAACCCGTACCCTAAACCGAGCCCTAACCCTAACACTAACCCTAATACTAACCCTAACCCATACCCTATGCCGTACCCGAACCCCTCCCCGAACCCATACCCCAAGCCGTACCCTAACCCTAACCCTAAGCCTAACCCTAACCCTAGGCTACCCTTGACTGCTTCTGCCTCCAATAGATTTCCTAAGCACTAGTGTTTTAAGGAACAGCTTAAAAAGAGAATCCTAAAGTGATTTCTTTATAATGGGTGTGTTCCTTATCTTATCCTAGTGTCTAAACTCTTCTCCATGGCTGGACCCCCAAATAATATTCCTTTACGTGCTAAGGGGTATCTAGAGATTGGGATAGGTTTAATAACTACCCTAACCCTAACGCGTACCCTAACCCTAACCCCTACCCTAACCCTAACACGTACCCTAATGCTAACCCGTACCCTAAACCGAGCCCTAACCTTAACACTAACCCTAACCCTAACCCTAACCCATACCCTACGCTGTACCCGAACCCCTCCCCGAACCCGTACCCTAAGCCGTACCCTAAGCCTAACCCTAAGCCTAACCCTAACCCTAGGCTACCCTTGACTGCTTCTGCCTCCAATAGGTTTCCTAAGCACTAGTGTTTTAAGGAACAGCTTAAAAAGAGAATCCTAATGTGATTTCTTTATAATGGGTGTGTTCCTTATCTTATCTTAGTGTCTAAACTCTTCTCCATGGCTGCACCCCCAAATAATATTCCTTTACGTGCTAAGGGGTATCTAGAGAGTGGGATAGGTTTACTAACTACCCTAACCCTAACGCGTACCCTAACCCTAACCCCTACCCTAACCCTAACACGTACCCTAATCCTAAACCGTAACCTAAACCGAGCACTAACCCTAACACTAACCCTAACCCTAACCCTAACCCATACCCTACGCCGTACCCGCACCCCTCCCCGAACCCGTACCCTAAGCCGTACCCTAAGCCTAACCCTAAGCCTAACCCTAACCCTAGGCTACCCTTGACTGCTTCTGCCTCCAATAGATTTCCTAAGCACTAGTGTTTTAAGGAACAGCTTAAAAAGAGAATCCTAATGTGATTTCTTTATAATGGGTGTGTTCCTTATCTTATCTTAGTGTCTAAACTCTTCTCCATGGCTGCACCCCCAAATAATATTCCCTTACGTGCTAAGGGTATCTAGAGAGTGGGATAGGTTTAATAACTACCCTAACCCTAATGGGTACTCTAACCCTAACCCCTACCCTAACCCTAACACGTACCCTAATCCTAACCCGTACCCTAAACCGAGCCCTAACCCTAACACTAACCCTAACCCATACCCTACGCCGTACCCGAACCCCTCCCCAAACCCGTACCCTAAGCCGTACCCTAAGCCTAACCCTAAGCCTAACACTAACCCTAGGCTACCCTTGACTGCTTCTGCCTCCAATAGATTTCCTAAGCACTAGTGTTTTAAGGAAGAGCTTAAAAAGAGAATCCTAAAGTGATTTCTTTATAATGGGTGTGTTCCTTATCTTATCCTAGTGTCTAAACTCTTCTCCATGGCTGGACCCCCAAATAATATTCCTTTACGTGCTAAGGGGTATCTAGAGAGTGGGATAGGTTTAATAACTACCCTAACCCTAACCCCTACCCTAACCCTAACACGTACCCTAATCCTAACCCGTACCCTAAACCGAGCCCTAACCCTAACACTAACCCTAACCCTAACCCTAACCCATACCCTACGCCGTACCCGAAACCCTCCCCGAACCCTTAACCTAAGCCGTACCCTAAGCCTAACCCTAAGCCTAACCCTAACCCTAGGCTACCCTTGACTGCTTCTGCCTCCAATAGATTTCCTAAGCACTAGTGTTTTAAGCAACAGCTTAAAAAGAGAATCCTAATGTGATTTCTTTATAATGGGTGTGTTCCTTATCTTATCCTAGTGTCTAAACTCTTCTCCATGGCTGGACCCTCAAATAATATTCCTTTACGTGCTAAGGGGTATCTAGAGAGTGGGATAGGTTTAATAACTACCCTAACCCTAACGCGTACCCTAACCCTAACCCCTACCCTAACCCTAACACGTACCCTAATCCTAACCCGTACCCTAAACCGAGCCCTAATCCTAACACTAACCCTAACCCTAACCCTAACCCATACCCTACGCCGTACCCGCACCCCTCCCCGAACCCGTACCCTACGCCGTACCCTAAGCCTAACCCTAAGCCTAACCCTAACCCTAGGCTACCCTTGACTGCTTCTGCCTCCAATAGATTTCCTAAGCACTAGTGTTTTAAGGAACAGCTTAAAAAGAGAATCCTAATGTGATTTCTTTATAATGGGTGTGTTCCTTATCTTATCCTAGTGTCTAAACTCTTCTGCATGGCTGCACCCCCAAATAATATTGCCTTACGTGCTAAGGGGTATCTAGAGAGTGGGATAGGTTTAATAACTACCCTAACCCTAATGCGTACTCTAAACCTAACCCCTACCCTAACACTAACACGTACCCTAATCCTAAACCGTACCCTAAACCGAGCCCTAACCCTAACACTAACACTAACCCTAACCCTAACCCATACCCTACGCCGTACCCGAACCCCTCCCCAAACCCGTACCCTAAGCCATACCCTAAGCCTAACCCTAAGACTAACACTAACCCTAGGCTTCCCTTGACTGCTTCTGCCTCCAATAGTTTTCCTAAGCACTAGTGTTTTAAGCAACAGCTTAAAAAGAGAATCCTAATGTGATTTCTTTATAATGGGTGTGTTCCTTATCTTATCCTAGTGTCTAAACTCTTCTCCATGGCTGGACCCCCAAATAATATTCCTTTACGTGCTAAGGGGTATCTAGAGAGTGGGATAGGTTTACTAACTACCCTAACCCTAACGCGTACCCTAACCCTAACCCCTACCCTAAACCTAACACGTACCCTAATCCTAACCGTACCCTAAACCGAGCCCTAACCCTAACACTAACCCTAACCCTAACCCTAACCCATACCCTATGCCGTACCCGAAACCCTCCCCGAACCCGTACCCTAAGCCGTACCCTAAGCCTAACCCTAAGCCTAACCCTAACCCTAGGCTACCCTTGACTGCTTCTGCCTCCAATAGATTTCCTAAGCACTAGTGTTTTAAGGAACAGCTGAAAAATAGAATCCTAATGTGATTTCCTTATAATGGGTGTGTTCCTTATCTTATCCTAGTGTCTAAATTCTTCTCCATGGTTGGACCCCAAAATAATATTCCTTTACGTGCTAAGGGGTATCTAGAGAGTGGGATAGGTTTAATAACTACCCTAATCCTAACGCGTACCCTAACCCTAACCCCTACCCTAACCCTAACACGTACCCTAATCCTAACCCGTACCCTAAACCGAGCCCTAACCCTAACACTAACCCTAACCCTAAACCTAACCCATACCGTACGCCGTACCCGCACCCCTCCCCGAACCCGTACCCTAAGCCGTACCCTAAGCCGAACCCTAAGCCTAAACCTAACCCTAAGATACCCTTGACTGCTTCTGCCTCCAATAGATTTCCTAAGCACTAGTGTTTTAAGGAACAGCTTAAAAAGAGAATCCTAATGTGATTTCTTTATAATGGGTGTGTTCCTTATCTTATCCTAGTGTCTAAACTCTTCTCCATGGCTGCACCCCCAAATAATATTCCCTTACGTGCTAAGGGGTATCTAGAGAGTGGGATAGGTTTAATAAATACCCTAACCCTAACGTGTACCCTAACCCTAACCCCTACCCTAACCCTAACACGTACCCTAATCCTAACCCGTACCCTAAACCGAGCCCTAACCCTAACACTAACCCTAACCCTAACCCTAAACCATACCCTACGCCGTACCCGAACCCCTCCCCGAACCCATTCCCCAAGCCGTACCCTAAACCTAACCCTAAGCCTAACCCTAACCCTAGGCTTCCCTTGACTGCTTCTGCCTCCAATAGATTTCCTAAGCACTAGTGTTTTAAGGAACAGCTTAAAAAGAGAATCCTAAAGTGATTTCTTTATAATGGGTGTGTTCCTTATCTTATCCTAGTGTCTAAACTCTTCTCCATGGCTGGACCCCCAAATAATATTCCTTTACGTGCTAAGGGGTATCTAGAGAGTGGGATAGGTTTAATAACTACCCTAACCCTAACGCGTACCCTAACCCTAACCCCTACCCTAACCCTAACACGTACCCTAATCCTAACCCGTACCCTAAACCGAGCCCTAACCCTAACACTAACCCTAACCCTAACCCTAACCCATACCCTACGCCGTACCCGAACCCCTCCCCAAACCTGTACCTTAAGCCTAACCCTAAGCCTAACACTAACCCTAGGCTACCCTTGACTGCTTCTGCCTCCAATAGATTTCCTAAGCACTAGTGTTTTAAGGAACAGCTTAAAAAGAGAATCCTAATGTGATTTCTTTATAATGGGTGTGTTCCTTATCTTATCCTAGTGTCTAAACTCTTCTCCATGGCTGGACCCCCAAATAATATTCCTTTACGTGCTAAGGGGTATCTAGAGAGTGGGATAGGTTTACTAACTACCCTAACCCGAACGCGTACCCTAACCCTAACCCCTACCGTAAACCTAACACGTACCCTAATCCTAACCGTACCCTAAACCGAGCCCTAACCCTAACACTAACCCTAACCCTAACCCATACCCTACGCCGTACCCGAACCCCTCCCCAAACCCGTACCCTAAGCCATACCCTAAGCCTAACCCTAAGACTAACACTAACCCTAGGCTTCCCTTGACTGCTTCTGCCTCCAATAGTTTATCTAAGCACTAGTGTTTTAAGCAACAGCTTAAAAAGAGAATCCTAATGTGATTTCTTTATAATGGGTGTGTTCCTTATCTTATCCTAGTGTCTAAACTCTTCTCCATGGCTGGACCCCCAAATAATATTCCTTTACGTGCTAAGGGGTATCTAGAGAGTGGGATAGGTTTACTAACTACCCTAACCCTAACGCGTACCCTAACCCTAACCCCTACCCTAAACCTAACACGTACCCTAATCCTAACCGTACCCTAAACCGAGCCCTAACCCTAACACTAACCCTAACCCTAACCCTAACCCATACCCTATGCCGTACCCGAAACCCTCCCCGAACCCGTACCCTAAGCCGAACCCTAAGCCTAACCCTAAGCCTAACCCTAACCCTAGGCTACCCTTGACTGCTTCTGCCTCCAATAGATTTCCTAATCAGTAGTGTTTTAAGGAACAGCTGAAAAAGAGAATCCTAATGTGATTTCTTTATAATGGGTGTGTTCCTTATCTTATCCTAGTGTCTAAACTCTTCTCCATGGTTGGACCCCAAAATAATATTCCTTTACGTGCTAAGGGGTATCTAGAGAGTGGGATAGGTTTAATAACTACCCTAATCCTAACGCGTACCCTAACCCTAACCCCTACCCTAACCCTAACACGTACCCTAATCCTAACCCGTACTCTAAACCGAGCCCTAACCCTAACACTAACCCTAACCCTAAACCTAACCCATACCGTACGCCGTACCCGCACCCCTCCCCGAACCCATTCCCCAAGCCGTACCCTAAACCTAACCCTAAGCCTAACCCTAACCCTAGGCTTCCCTTGACTGCTTCTGCCTCCAATAGATTTCCTAAGCACTAGTGTTTTAAGGAACAGCTTAAAAAGAGAATCCTAAAGTGATTTCTTTATAATGGGTGTGTTCCTTATCTTATCCTAGTGTCTAAACTCTTCTCCATGGCTGCACCCCCAAATAATATTCCCTTACGTGCTAAGGGGTATCTAGAGAGTGGGATAGGTTTAATAGCTACCCTAACCCTAACGCGTACCCTAACCGTAACCCTTACCCTAACCCTAACACGTACCCTACTCCTAACCCGTACCCTAAACCGAGCCCTAACCCTAACACTAACCCTAATACTAACCCTAACCCATACCCTATGCCGTACCCGAACCCCTCCCCGAACCCATACCCCAAGCCGTACCCTAACCCTAACCCTAAGCCTAACCCTAACCCTAGGCTACCCTTGACTGCTTCTGCCTCCAATAGATTTCCTAAGCACTAGTGTTTTAAGGAACAGCTTAAAAAGAGAATCCTAAAGTGATTTCTTTATAATGGGTGTGTTCCTTATCTTATCCTAGTGTCTAAACTCTTCTCCATGGCTGGACCCCCAAATAATATTCCTTTACGTGCTAAGGGGTATCTAGAGATTGGGATAGGTTTAATAACTACCCTAACCCTAACGCGTACCCTAACCCTAACCCCTACCCTAACCCTAACACGTACCCTAATGCTAACCCGTACCCTAAACCGAGCCCTAACCTTAACACTAACCCTAACCCTAACCCTAACCCATACCCTACGCTGTACCCGAACCCCTCCCCGAACCCGTACCCTAAGCCGTACCCTAAGCCTAACCCTAAGCCTAACCCTAACCCTAGGCTACCCTTGACTGCTTCTGCCTCCAATAGGTTTCCTAAGCACTAGTGTTTTAAGGAACAGCTTAAAAAGAGAATCCTAATGTGATTTCTTTATAATGGGTGTGTTCCTTATCTTATCTTAGTGTCTAAACTCTTCTCCATGGCTGCACCCCCAAATAATATTCCTTTACGTGCTAAGGGGTATCTAGAGAGTGGGATAGGTTTACTAACTACCCTAACCCTAACGCGTACCCTAACCCTAACCCCTACCCTAACCCTAACACGTACCCTAATCCTAAACCGTAACCTAAACCGAGCACTAACCCTAACACTAACCCTAACCCTAACCCTAACCCATACCCTACGCCGTACCCGCACCCCTCCCCGAACCCGTACCCTAAGCCGTACCCTAAGCCTAACCCTAAGCCTAACCCTAACCCTAGGCTACCCTTGACTGCTTCTGCCTCCAATAGATTTCCTAAGCACTAGTGTTTTAAGGAACAGCTTAAAAAGAGAATCCTAATGTGATTTCTTTATAATGGGTGTGTTCCTTATCTTATCTTAGTGTCTAAACTCTTCTCCATGGCTGCACCCCCAAATAATATTCCCTTACGTGCTAAGGGTATCTAGAGAGTGGGATAGGTTTAATAACTACCCTAACCCTAATGGGTACTCTAACCCTAACCCCTACCCTAACCCTAACACGTACCCTAATCCTAACCCGTACCCTAAACCGAGCCCTAACCCTAACACTAACCCTAACCCTAACCCTAACCCATACCATACGCCGTACCCGAACCCCTCCCCAAACCCGTACCCTAAGCCTAACCCTAAGCCTAACACTAACCCTAGGCTACCCTTGACTGCTTCTGCCTCCAATAGATTTCCTAAGCACTAGTGTTTTAAGGAACAGCTTAAAAAGAGAATCGTAATGTGATTTCTTTATAATGGGTGTGTTCCTTATTTATCCTAGTGTCTAAACTCTTCTCCATGGCTGGACCCCCAAATAATATTCGTTTACGTGCTAAGGGGTATCTAGAGAGTGGGATAGGTTTAATAACTACCCTAACCCTAACGCGTACCCTAACTCTAACCCCTACCCTAACCCTAACACGTACCCTAATCCTGACCCGTACCCTAAACCGAGCCCTAACCGTAACACTAACCCTAACCCTAACCCTAAACCATATCCTACGCCGTACCCGCACCCCTCCCCTAACCCGTACCCTAAGCCGTACCCTAAGCCTAACCCTAAGCCTAACCCTAACCCTAGGCTACCCTTGACTGCTTCTGCCTCCAATAGGTTTCCTAAGCACTAGTGTTTTAAGGAACAGCTTAAAAAGAGAATCCTAATGTGATTTCTTTATAATGGGTGTGTTCCTTATCTTATCCTAGTGTTTAAACTCTCCTCCATGGCTGGACCCCCAAATAATATTCCTTTACGTGCTAAGGGGTATCTAGAGAGTGGGATGGGTTTAATAAATACCCTAACCCTAAAGCGTACCCTAACCCTAACCCCTACCCTAACCCTAACACGTACCCTAATCCTAACCCGTACCCTGAACCGAACCCTAACCCTAACACTAACCCTAACACTAACCCTAACCCATACCCTACGCCGTACCCGAACCCCTCCCCGAACCCGTACCCTAAGCCGTACCCTAAGCCTAACCCTAAGCCTAACCCTAACCCTAGGCTACCCTTGACTGCTTCTGCCTCCAATAGATTTCCTAAGCACTAGTGTTTTAAGGAACAGCTTAAAAAGAGAATCCTAATGTGATTTCTTTATAATGGGTGTGTTCCTTATCTTATCTTAGTGTCTAAACTCTTCTCCATGGCTGCACCCCCAAATAATATTCCCTTATGTGCTAAGGGGTATCTAGAGAGTGGGATAGGTTTAATAACTACCCTAACCCTAATGCGTACTCTAACCCTAAACCCTACCCTAACCCTAACACGTACCCTAATCCTAACCCGTACCCTAAACCGAGCCCTAACCCTAACACTAACCCTAACCCATACCCTACGCCGTACCCGAACCCCTCCCCAAACCCGTACCCTAAGCCGTACCCTAAGCCTAACCCTAAGCCTAACACTAACCCTAGGCTACCCTTGACTGCTTCTGCCTCCAATAGATTTCCTAAGCACTAGTGTTTTAAGGAAGAGCTTAAAAAGAGAATCCTAAAGTGATTTCTTTATAATGGGTGTGTTCCTTATCTTATCCTAGTGTCTAAACTCTTCTCCATGGCTGGACCCCCAAATAATATTCCTTTACGTGCTAAGGGGTATCTAGAGAGTGGGATAGGTTTAATAACTACCCTAACCCTAACCCCTACCCTAACCCTAACACGTACCCTAATCCTAACCCGTACCCTAAACCGAGCCCTAACCCTAACACTAACCCTAACCCTAACCCTAACCCATACCCTACGCCGTACCCGAAACCCTCCCCGAACCCTTAACCTAAGCCGTACCCTAAGCCTAACCCTAAGCCTAACCCTAACCCTAGGCTACCCTTGACTGCTTCTGCCTCCAATAGATTTCCTAAGCACTAGTGTTTTAAGCAACAGCTTAAAAAGAGAATCCTAATGTGATTTCTTTATAATGGGTGTGTTCCTTATCTTATCCTAGTGTCTAAACTCTTCTCCATGGCTGGACCCTCAAATAATATTCCTTTACGTGCTAAGGGGTATCTAGAGAGTGGGATAGGTTTAATAACTACCCTAACCCTAACGCGTACCCTAACCCTAACCCCTACCCTAACCCTAACACGTACCCTAATCCTAACCCGTACCCTAAACCGAGCCCTAATCCTAACACTAACCCTAACCCTAACCCTAACCCATACCCTACGCCGTACCCGCACCCCTCCCCGAACCCGTACCCTACGCCGTACCCTAAGCCTAACCCTAAGCCTAACCCTAACCCTAGGCTACCCTTGACTGCTTCTGCCTCCAATAGATTTCCTAAGCACTAGTGTTTTAAGGAACAGCTTAAAAAGAGAATCCTAATGTGATTTCTTTATAATGGGTGTGTTCCTTATCTTATCCTAGTGTCTAAACTCTTCTCCATGGCTGCACCCCCAAATAATATTCCCTTACGTGCTAAGGGGTATCTAGAGAGTGGGATAGGTTTAATAGCTACCCTAACCCTAACGCGTACCCTAACCCTAACCCCTACCCTAACCCTAACACGTACCCTACTCCTAACCCGTACCTTAAACCGAGCCCTAACCCTAACACTAACCCTAACACTAACCCTAACCCATACAATATGCCGTACCCGAACCCCTCCCTGAACCCATACCCCAAGCCGTACCCTAACCCTAACCCTAAGCCTAACCCTAACCCTAGGCTACCCTTGACTGCTTCTGCCTCCAATAGATTTCCTAAGCACTAGTGTTTTAAGGAACAGCTTAAAAAGAGAATCCTAAAGTGATTTCTTTATAATGGGTGTGTTCCTTATCTTATCCTAGTGTCTAAACTCTTCTCCATGGCTGGACTCCCAAATAATATTCCTTTACGTGCTAAGGGGGAGCTAGAGAGTGGGATAGGTTTAATAACTACCCTAACCCTAACGCGTACCCTAACCCTAACACGTACCCTAATCCTAACCCTTACCCTAAACCGAGCCCTAACCCTAACACTAACCCTAACCCTAACCCTAACCCATACCCTACGCCGTACCCGCACCCCTCCCCGAACCCGTACCCTAAGCCGTACCCTAAGCCTAACCCTAAGCCTAACCCTAACCCTAGGATACCCTTGACTGCTTCTGCCTCCAATAGATTTCCTAAGCACTAGTGTTTTAAGGAACAGCTTAAAAAGAGAATCCTAATGTGATTTCTTTATAATGGGTGTGTTCCTTATCTTATCCTAGTGTCTAAACTCTTCTGCATGGCTGGACCCTCAAATAATATTCCTTTACGTGCTAAGGGGTATCTAGAGAGTGGGATAGGTTTAATAACTACCCTAACCCTAACGCGTACCCTAACCCTAACCCCTACCCTAACCCTAACACGTACCCTAATCCTAACCCGTACCCTAAACCGAGCCCTAACCCTAACACTAACCCTAACCCTAACCCTAACCCATACCCTACGCCGTACCCGAACCCCTCCCCAAACCCATTCCCCAAGCCGTACCCTAAACCTAACCCTAAGCCTAACCCTAACCCTAGGCTACCCTTGACTGCTTCTGCCTCCAATAGATTTCCTAAGCACTAGTGTTTTAAGGAACAGCTTAAAAAGAGAATCCTAAAGTGATTTCTTTATAATGGGTGTGTTCCTTATCTTATCCTAGTGTCTAAACTCTTCTCCATGGCTGCACCCCCAAATAATATTGCCTTACGTGCTAAGGGGTATCTAGAGAGTGGGATAGGTTTACTAACTACCCTAACCCTAATGCGTACTCTAACCCTAACCCCTACCCTAACACTAACACGTACCCTAATCCTAACCCGTACCCTAAACCGAGCCCTAACCCTAACATTAACACTAACCCTAACCCTAACCCATACCCTACGCCGTACCCGAACCCCTCCCCAAACCCGTACCCTAAGCCGTACCCTAAGCCTAACCCTAAGCCTAACACTAACCCTAGGCTACCCTTGACTGCTTCTGCCTCCAATAGATTTCCTAAGCACTAGTGTTTTAAGCAACAGCTTAAAAGGAGAATCCTAATGTGATTTCTTTATAATGGGTGTGTTCCTTATCTTATCCTAGTGTCTAAATTCTTCTCCATGGCTGGACCCCCAAATAATATTCCTTTACGTGCTAAGGGGTATCTAGAGAGTGGGATAGGTTTACTAACTACCCTAACCCTAACGCGTACCCTAACCCTAACCCCTACCCTAAACCTAACACGTACCCTAATCCTAACCCGTACCCTAAACCGAGCCCTAACCCTAACACTAACCCTAACCCTAACCCTAACCCATACCCTACGCCATACCCAAAACCCTCCCCGAACCCTTACCCTAAGCCGTACCCTAAGCCTAACCCTAAGCCTAACCCTAACCCTAGGCTACCCTTGACTGCTTCTGCCTCCAAAAGATTTCCTAAGCACTAGTGTTTTAAGGAACAGCTTAAAAAGAGAATCCTAATGTGATTTCTTTATAATGGGTGTGTTCCTTATCTTATCCTAGTGTCTAAACTCTTCTCCATGGCTGGACCCTCAAATAATATTCCTTTACGTGCTAAGGGGTATCTAGAGAGTGGGATAGGTTTAATAACTACCCTAACCCTAACGCGTACCCTAACCCTAACCCCTACCCTAACGCTAACACGTATCCTAATCCTAACCCGTACCCTAAACCGAGCCCTAACCCTAAAACTAACCCTAACCCTAACCCTAACCCATACCCTACGCCGTACCCACACCCCTCCCCGAACCCGTACCCTAAGCCGTACCCTAAGCCTAACCCTAAGCCTAACCCTAACCCTAGGCTACCCTTGACTGCTTCTGCCTCCAATAGATTTCCTAAGCACTAGTGTTTTAAGGAACAGCTTAAAAAGAGAATCCTAATGTGATTTCTTTATAATGGGTGTGTTCCTTATCTTATCCTAGTGTCTAAACTCTTCTCCATGGCTGCACCCCCAAATAATATTCCCTTACGTGCTAAGGGGTATCTAGAGAGTGGGATAGGTTTAATAACTACCCTAACCCTAACGCGTACCCTAACTCTAACCCCTACCCTAACCCTAACACGTACCCTACTCCTAACCCGTAACCTAAACCGAGCCCTAACCCTAACACTAACCCTAACCCTAACCCTAACCCATACCCTACGCCGTACCCGCACCCCTCCCCGAACCCGTACCCTAAGCCATACCCTAAACCTAACCCTAAGCCTAACCCTAACCCTAGGCTACCCTTGACTGCTTCTGCCTCCAATAGATTTCCTAAGCACTAGTGTTTTAAGGAACAGCTTAAAAAGAGAATCCTAATGTGATTTCTTTATAATGGGTGTGTTCCTTATCTTATCCTAGTGTCTAAACTCTTCTCCATGGCTGCACCCCCAAATAATATTCCCTTACGTGCTAAGGGGTATCTAGAGAGTGGGATAGGTTTAATAAATACCCTAACCCTAACGTGTACCCTAACCCTAACCCCTACCCTAACCCTAACACGTACCCTAATCCTAACCCGTACCCTAAACCGAGCCCTAACCCTAAAACTAACCCTAACCCTAACCCTAAACCATACCCTACGCCGTACCCGAACCCCTCCCCGAACCCATTCCCCAAGCCGTACCCTAAACCTAACCCTAAGCCTAACCCTAACCCTAGGCTTCCCTTGACTGCTTCTGCCTCCAATAGATTTCCTAAGCACTAGTGTTTTAAGGAACAGCTTAAAAAGAGAATCCTAAAGTGATTTCTTTATAATGGGTGTGTTCCTTATCTTATCCTAGTGTCTAAACTCTTCTCCATGGCTGGACCCCCAAATAATATTCCTTTACGTGCTAAGGGGTATCTAGAGAGTGGGATAGGTTTAATAACTACCCTAACCCTAACGCGTACCCTAACCCTAACCCCTACCCTAACCCTAACACGTACCCTAATCCTAACCCGTACCCTAAACCAAGCCCTAACCCTAACACTAACCCTAACCCTAACCCTAACCCATACCCTACGCCGTACCCGAACCCCTCCCCAAACCTGTACCCTAAGCCTAACCCTAATCCTAACACTAACCCTAGGCTACCCTTGACTGCTTCTGCCTCCAATAGATTTCCTAAGCACTAGTGTTTTAAGGAACAGCTTAAAAAGAGAATCCTAATGTGATTTCTTTATAATGGGTGTGTTCCTTATCTTATCCTAGTGTCTAAACTCTTCTCCATGGCTGCACCCCCAAATAATATTCCCTTACGTGCTAAGGGGTATCTAGAGAGTGGGATAGGTTTAATAACTACCCTAACCCTAACGCGTACCCTAACCCTAACCCCTACCCTAACCCTAACACGTACCCTAATCCTAACCTGTACCCTAAACCGAGCCCTAACCCTAACACTAACACTAACCCTAACCCTAACCCATACCCTACGCCGTACCCGCACCCCTCCCCGAACCCGTACCCTAATCCATACCCTAAACCTAACCCTAAGCCTAACCCTAACCCTAGGCTACCCTTTACTGCTTCTGCCTCCAATTGATTTCTTAAGCAGTAGTGTTTTAAGAAACAGCTTAAAAAGAGAATCCTAATGTGATTTCTTTATAATGGGTGTGTTCCTTATCTTATCCTAGTGTCTAAACTCTTCTCCATGGCTGGACCCCCAAATAATATTACTTTACGTGCTAAGGGGGAGCTAGAGAGTGGGATAGGTTTACTAACTACCCTAGGCCTAACGCGTAACCTAACCCTAACCCCTACCCTAACCATAACACGTACCCTAATCCTAACCCGTATCCTAAACCGAGCCCTAACCCTAACACTAACCCTAACCCTAACCCTAACCCATACCCTATGCCGTACCCGCACCCCTCCCCGAACCCGTACCCTAAGCCGTACCCTAAGCCTAACCCTAAGCCTAACCCTAACCCTAGGCTACCCTTGACTGCTTCTGCCTCCAATAGATTTCCTAAGCACTAGTGTTTTAAGGAACAGCTTAAAAAGAGAATCCTAATGTGATTTCTTTATAATGGGTGTGTTCCTTATCTTATCCTAGTGTCTAAACTCTTCTCCATGGCTGCACCCCCAAATAATATTCCCTTACGTGCTAAGGGGTATCTAGAGAGTGGGATAGGTTTAATAAATACCCTAACCCTAACGCGTACCCTAACCCTAACCCCTACCCTAACCCTAACACGTACCCTAATCCTAACCCGTACCCTAAACCGAGCCCTAACCCTAACACTAACCCTAACCCTAACCCTAAACCATACCCTACGCCGTACCCGAACCCCTCCCCGAACCCATTCCCCAAGCCGTACCCTAAACCTAACCCTAAGCCTAACCCTAACCCTAGGCTACCCTTGACTGCTTCTGCCTCCAATAGATTTCCTAAGCACTAGTGTTTTAAGGAACAGCTTAAAAAGAGAATCCTAAAGTGATTTCGTTATAATGGGTGTGTTCCTTATCTTATCCTAGTGTCTAAACTCTTCTCCATGGCTGGACCCCCAAATAATATTCCTTTACGTGCTAAGGGGTATCTAGAGAGTGGGATAGGTTTAATAACTACCCTAACCCTAACGCGTACCCTAACCCTAACCCCTACCCTAACCCTAACACGTACCCTAATCCTAACCCGTACCCTAAACCGAGCCGTAACCCTAACACTAACCCTAACCCTAACCCATACCCTACGCCGTACCCGAACCCCTCCCCGAACCCATTCCCCAAGCCGTACCCTAAACCTAACCCTAAGCCTAACCCTAACCCTAGGCTACCCTTGACTGCTTCTGCCTCCAATAGATTTCCTAAGCACTAGTGTTTTAAGGAACAGCTTAAAAAGAGAATCCTAAAGTGATTTCTTTATAATGGGTGTGTTCCTTATCTTATCCTAGTGTCTAAACTCTTCTCCATGGCTGCACCCCCGAATAATATTCCCTTACGTGCTAAGGGGTATCTAGAGAGTGGGATAGGTTTACTAACTACCCTAGCCCTAACGCGTAACCTAACCCTAACCCCTACCCTAACCATAACACGTACCCTAATCCTAACCCGTATCCTAAACCGAGCCCTAACCCTAACACTAACCCTAACCCTAACCCTAAACCATACCCTACGCCGTACCCGAACCCCTCCCCGAACCCATTCCCCAAGCCGTACCCTAAACCTAACCCTAAGCCTAACCCTAACCCTAGGCTACCCTTGACTGCTTCTGCCTCCAATAGATTTCCTAAGCACTAGTGTTTTAAGGAACAGCTTAAAAAGAGAATCCTAATGTGATTTCTTTATAATGGGTGTGTTCCTTATCTTATCCTAGTGTCTAAACTCTTCTCCATGGCTGGACCCCCAAATAATATACCTTTACGTGCTAAGGGGGAGCTAGAGAGTGGGATAGGTTTACTAACTACCCTAGCCCTAACGCGTAACCTAACCCTAACCCCTACCCTAACCATAACACGTACCCTAATCCTAACCCGTATCCTAAACCGAGCCCTAACCCTAACACTAACCCTAACCCTAACCCTAACCCATACCCTATGCCGTACCCGCACCCCTCCCCGAACCCGTACCCTAAGCCGGACCCTAAGCCTAACCCTAAGCCTAACCCTAACCCTAGGCTACCCTTGACTGCTTCTGCCTCCAATAGATTTCCTAAGCACTAGTGTTTTAAGGAACAGCTTAAAAAGAGAATCCTAATGTGATTTCTTTATAATGGGTGTGTTCCTTATCTTATCCTAGTGTCTAAACTCTTCTCCATGGCTGCACCCCCAAATAATATTCCCTTACGTGCTAAGGGGTATCTAGAGAGTGGGATAGGTTTAATAAATATCCTAACTCTAACGCGTACCCTAACCCTAACCCCTACCCTAACCCTAACACGTACCCTAATCCTAACCCGTACCCTAAACCGAGCCCTAACCCTAACACTAACCCTAACCCTAACCCTAAACCATACCCTACGCCGTACCCGAAACCCTCCCTGAACCCATTCCCCAAGCCGTACCCTAAACCTAACCCTAAGCCTAACCCTAACCCTAGGCTACCCTTGACTGCTTCTGCCTCCAATAGATTTCCTAAGCACTAGTGTTTTAAGGAACAGCTTAAAAAGAGAATCCTAAAGTGATTTCTTTATAATGGGTGTGTTCCTTATCTTATCCTAGTGTCTAAACTCTTCTCCATGGCTGGACCCTCAAATAATATTCCTTTACGGGCTAAGGGGTATCTAGAGAGTGGGATAGGTTTAATAACTACCCTAACCCTAACGCGTACCCTAACCCTAACCCCTACCCTAACCCTAACACGTACCCTAATCCTAACCCGTACCCTAAACCGAGCCCTAACCCTAACACTAACCCTAACCCTAACCCTAACCCATACCCTACGCCGTACCCGAACCCCTCTCCGAACCCATTCCCCAAGCCGTACCCTAAACCTAACCCTAAGCCTAACCCTAACCCTAGGCTACCCTTGACTGCTTCTGCCTCCAAAAGATTTCCTAAGCACTAGTGTTTTAAGGAACAGCTTAAAAAGAGAATCCTAATGTGATTTCTTTATAATGGGTGTGTTCCTTATCTTATCCTAGTGTCTAAACTCTTCTCAATGGCTGCACCCCCAAATAATATTGCCTTACGTGCTAAGGGGTATCTAGAGAGTGGGATAGGTTTAATAACTACCCTAACCCTAATGCGTACTCTAAACCTAACCCCTACCCTAACACTAACACGTACCCTAATCCTAAACCGTACCCTAAACCGAGCCCTAACCCTAACACTAACACTAACCCTAACCCTAACCCATACCCTACGCCGTACCCGAACCCCTCCCCAAACCCGTACCCTAAGCCATACCCTAAGCCTAACCCTAAGACTAACACTAACCCTAGGCTTCCCTTGACTGCTTCTGCCTCCAATAGTTTTCCTAAGCACTAGTGTTTTAAGCAACAGCTTAAAAAGAGAATCCTAATGTGATTTCTTTATAATGGGTGTGTTCCTTATCTTATCCTAGTGTCTAAACTCTTCTCCATGGCTGGACCCCCAAATAATATTCCTTTACGTGCTAAGGGGTATCTAGAGAGTGGGATAGGTTTACTAACTACCCTAACCCTAACGCGTACCCTAACCCTAACCCCTACCCTAAACCTAACACGTACCCTAATCCTAACCGTACCCTAAACCGAGCCCTAACCCTAACACTAACCCTAACCCTAACCCTAACCCATACCCTATGCCGTACCCGAAACCCTCCCCGAACCCGTACCCTAAGCCGTACCCTAAGCCTAACCCTAAGCCTAACCCTAACCCTAGGCTACCCTTGACTGCTTCTGCCTCCAATAGATTTCCTAAGCACTAGTGTTTTAAGGAACAGCTGAAAAATAGAATCCTAATGTGATTTCTTTATAATGGGTGTGTTCCTTATCTTATCCTAGTGTCTAAATTCTTCTCCATGGTTGGACCCCAAAATAATATTCCTTTACGTGCTAAGGGGTATCTAGAGAGTGGGATAGGTTTAATAACTACCCTAATCCTAACGCGTACCCTAACCCTAACCCCTACCCTAACCCTAACACGTACCCTAATCCTAACCCGTACCCTAAACCGAGCCCTAACCCTAACACTAACCCTAACCCTAAACCTAACCCATACCCTACGCCGTACCCGCACCCCTCCCCGAACCCGTACCCTAAGCCGTACCCTAAGCCGAACCCTAAGCCTAACCCTAACCCTAAGATACCCTTGACTGCTTCTGCCTCCAATAGATTTCCTAAGCACTAGTGTTTTAAGGAACAGCTTAAAAAGAGAATCCTAATGTGATTTCTTTATAATGGGTGTGTTCCTTATCTTATCCTAGTGTCTAAACTCTTCTCCATGGCTGCACCCCCAAATAATATTCCCTTACGTGCTAAGGGGTATCTAGAGAGTGGGATAGGTTTAATAAATACCCTAACCCTAACGTGTACCCTAACCCTAACCCCTACCCTAACCCTAACACGTACCCTAATCCTAACCCGTACCCTAAACCGAGCCCTAACCCTAACACTAACCCTAACCCTAACCCTAAACCATACCCTACGCCGTACCCGAACCCCTCCCCGAACCCATTCCCCAAGCCGTACCCTAAACCTAACCCTAAGCCTAACCCTAACCCTAGGCTTCCCTTGACTGCTTCTGCCTCCAATAGATTTCCTAAGCACTAGTGTTTTAAGGAACAGCTTAAAAAGAGAATCCTAAAGTGATTTCTTTATAATGGGTGTGTTCCTTATCTTATCCTAGTGTCTAAACTCTTCTCCATGGCTGGACCCCCAAATAATATTCCTTTACGTGCTAAGGGGTATCTAGAGAGTGGGATAGGTTTAATAACTACCCTAACCCTAACGCGTACCCTAACCCTAACCCCTACCCTAACCCTAACACGTACCCTAATCCTAACCCGTACCCTAAACCGAGCCCTAACCCTAACACTAACCCTAACCCTAACCCTAACGCATACCCTACGCCGTACCCGAACCCCTCCCCAAACCTGTACCTTAAGCCTAACCCTAAGCCTAACACTAACCCTAGGCTACCCTTGACTGCTTCTGCCTCCAATAGATTTCCTAAGCACTAGTGTTTTAAGGAACAGCTTAAAAAGAGAATCCTAATGTGATTTCTTTATAATGGGTGTGTTCCTTATCTTATCCTAGTGTCTAAACTCTTCTCCATGGCTGGACCCCCAAATAATATTCCTTTACGTGCTAAGGGGTATCTAGAGAGTGGGATAGGTTTACTAACTACCCTAACCCGAACGCGTACCCTAACCCTAACCCCTACCGTAAACCTAACACGTACCCTAATCCTAACCGTACCCTAAACCGAGCCCTAACCCTAACACTAACCCTAACCCTAACCCATACCCTACGCCGTACCCGAACCCCTCCCCAAACCCGTACCCTAAGCCATACCCTAAGCCTAACCCTAAGACTAACACTAACCCTAGGCTTCCCTTGACTGCTTCTGCCTCCAATAGTTTATCTAAGCACTAGTGTTTTAAGCAACAGCTTAAAAAGAGAATCCTAATGTGATTTCTTTATAATGGGTGTGTTCCTTATCTTATCCTAGTGTCTAAACTCTTCTCCATGGCTGGACCCCCAAATAATATTCCTTTACGTGCTAAGGGGTATCTAGAGAGTGGGATAGGTTTACTAACTACCCTAACCCTAACGCGTACCCTAACCCTAACCCCTACCCTAAACCTAACACGTACCCTAATCCTAACCGTACCCTAAACCGAGCCCTAACCCTAACACTAACCCTAACCCTAACCCTAACCCATACCCTATGCCGTACCCGAAACCCTCCCCGAACCCGTACCCTAAGCCGAACCCTAAGCCTAACCCTAAGCCTAACCCTAACCCTAGGCTACCCTTGACTGCTTCTGCCTCCAATAGATTTCCTAAGCACTAGTGTTTTAAGGAACAGCTGAAAAAGAGAATCCTAATGTGATTTCTTTATAATGGGTGTGTTCCTTATCTTATCCTAGTGTCTAAACTCTTCTCCATGGTTGGACCCCAAAATAATATTCCTTTACGTGCTAAGGGGTATCTAGAGAGTGGGATAGGTTTAATAACTACCCTAATCCTAACGCGTACCCTAACCCTAACCCCTACCCTAACCCTAACACGTACCCTAATCCTAACCCGTACTCTAAACCGAGCCCTAACCCTAACACTAACCCTAACCCTAAACCTAACCCATACCGTACGCCGTACCCGCACCCCTCCCCGAACCCATTCCCCAAGCCGTACCCTAAACCTAACCCTAAGCCTAACCCTAACCCTAGGCTTCCCTTGACTGCTTCTGCCTCCAATAGATTTCCTAAGCACTAGTGTTTTAAGGAACAGCTTAAAAAGAGAATCCTAAAGTGATTTCTTTATAATGGGTGTGTTCCTTATCTTATCCTAGTGTCTAAACTCTTCTCCATGGCTGCACCCCCAAATAATATTCCCTTACGTGCTAAGGGGTATCTAGAGAGTGGGATAGGTTTAATAGCTACCCTAACCCTAACGCGTACCCTAACCGTAACCCTTACCCTAACCCTAACACGTACCCTACTCCTAACCCGTACCCTAAACCGAGCCCTAACCCTAACACTAACCCTAATACTAACCCTAACCCATACCCTATGCCGTACCCGAACCCCTCCCCGAACCCATACCCCAAGCCGTACCCTAACCCTAACCCTAAGCCTAACCCTAACCCTAGGCTACCCTTGACTGCTTCTGCCTCCAATAGATTTCCTAAGCACTAGTGTTTTAAGGAACAGCTTAAAAAGAGAATCCTAAAGTGATTTCTTTATAATGGGTGTGTTCCTTATCTTATCCTAGTGTCTAAACTCTTCTCCATGGCTGGACCCCCAAATAATATTCCTTTACGTGCTAAGGGGTATCTAGAGATTGGGATAGGTTTAATAACTACCCTAACCCTAACGCGTACCCTAACCCTAACCCCTACCCTAACCCTAACACGTACCCTAATGCTAACCCGTACCCTAAACCGAGCCCTAACCTTAACACTAACCCTAACCCTAACCCTAACCCATACCCTACGCTGTACCCGAACCCCTCCCCGAACCCGTACCCTAAGCCGTACCCTAAGCCTAACCCTAAGCCTAACCCTAACCCTAGGCTACCCTTGACTGCTTCTGCCTCCAATAGGTTTCCTAAGCACTAGTGTTTTAAGGAACAGCTTAAAAAGAGAATCCTAATGTGATTTCTTTATAATGGGTGTGTTCCTTATCTTATCTTAGTGTCTAAACTCTTCTCCATGGCTGCACCCCCAAATAATATTCCTTTACGTGCTAAGGGGTATCTAGAGAGTGGGATAGGTTTACTAACTACCCTAACCCTAACGCGTACCCTAACCCTAACCCCTACCCTAACCCTAACACGTACCCTAATCCTAAACCGTAACCTAAACCGAGCCCTAACCCTAACACTAACCCTAACCCTAACCCTAACCCATACCCTACGCCGTACCCGCACCCCTCCCCGAACCCGTACCCTAAGCCGTACCCTAAGCCTAACCCTAAGCCTAACCCTAACCCTAGGCTACCCTTGACTGCTTCTGCCTCCAATAGATTTCCTAAGCACTAGTGTTTTAAGGAACAGCTTAAAAAGAGAATCCTAATGTGATTTCTTTATAATGGGTGTGTTCCTTATCTTATCTTAGTGTCTAAACTCTTCTCCATGGCTGCACCCCCAAATAATATTCCCTTACGTGCTAAGGGTATCTAGAGAGTGGGATAGGTTTAATAACTACCCTAACCCTAATGGGTACTCTAACCCTAACCCCTACCCTAACCCTAACACGTACCCTAATCCTAACCCGTACCCTAAACCGAGCCCTAACCCTAACACTAACCCTAACCCTAACCCTAACCCATACCCTACGCCGTACCCGAACCCCTCCCCAAACCCGTACCCTAAGCCTAACCCTAAGCCTAACACTAACCCTAGGCTACCCTTGACTGCTTCTGCCTCCAATAGATTTCCTAAGCACTAGTGTTTTAAGGAACAGCTTAAAAAGAGAATCGTAATGTGATTTCTTTATAATGGGTGTGTTCCTTATTTATCCTAGTGTCTAAACTCTTCTCCATGGCTGGACCCCCAAATAATATTCGTTTACGTGCTAAGGGGTATCTAGAGAGTGGGATAGGTTTAATAACTACCCTAACCCTAACGCGTACCCTAACTCTAACCCCTACCCTAACCCTAACACGTACCCTAATCCTGACCCGTACCCTAAACCGAGCCCTAACCGTAACACTAACCCTAACCCTAACCCTAAACCATATCCTACGCCGTACCCGCACCCCTCCCCTAACCCGTACCCTAAGCCGTACCCTAAGCCTAACCCTAAGCCTAACCCTAACCCTAGGCTACCCTTGACTGCTTCTGCCTCCAATAGGTTTCCTAAGCACTAGTGTTTTAAGGAACAGCTTAAAAAGAGAATCCTAATGTGATTTCTTTATAATGGGTGTGTTCCTTATCTTATCCTAGTGTTTAAACTCTCCTCCATGGCTGGACCCCCAAATAATATTCATTTACGTGCTAAGGGGTATCTAGAGAGTGGGATAGGTTTAATAAATACCCTAACCCTAAAGCGTACCCTAACCCTAACCCATACCCTAACCCTAACACGTACCCTAATCCTAACCCGTACCCTGAACCGAACCCTAACCCTAACACTAACCCTAACACTAACCCTAACCCATACCCTACGCCGTACCCGAACCCCTCCCCGAACCCGTACCCTAAGCCGTACCCTAAGCCTAACCCTAAGCCTAACCCTAACCCTAGGCTACCCTTGACTGCTTCTGCCTCCAATAGATTTCCTAAGCACTAGTGTTTTAAGGAACAGCTTAAAAAGAGAATCCTAATGTGATTTCTTTATAATGGGTGTGTTCCTTATCTTATCTTAGTGTCTAAACTCTTCTCCATGGCTGCACCCCCAAATAATATTCCCTTATGTGCTAAGGGGTATCTAGAGAGTGGGATAGGTTTAATAACTACCCTAACCCTAATGCGTACTCTAACCCTAAACCCTACCCTAACCCTAACACGTACCCTAATCCTAACCCGTACCCTAAACCGAGCCCTAACCCTAACACTAACCCTAACCCATACCCTACGCCGTACCCGAACCCCTCCCCAAACCCGTACCCTAAGCCATACCCTAAGCCTAACCCTAAGACTAACACTAACCCTAGGCTTCCCTTGACTGCTTCTGCCTCCAATAGTTTTCCTAAGCACTAGTGTTTTAAGCAACAGCTTAAAAAGAGAATCCTAATGTGATTTCTTTATAATGGGTGTGTTCCTTATCTTATCCTAGTGTCTAAACTCTTCTCCATGGCTGGACCCCCAAATAATATTCCTTTACGTGCTAAGGGGTATCTAGAGAGTGGGATAGGTTTACTAACTACCCTAACCCTAACGCGTACCCTAACCCTAACCCCTACCCTAAACCTAACACGTACCCTAATCCTAACCGTACCCTAAACCGAGCCCTAACCCTAACACTAACCCTAACCCTAACCCTAACCCATACCCTATGCCGTACCCGAAACCCTCCCCGAACCCGTACCCTAAGCCGTACCCTAAGCCTAACCCTAAGCCTAACCCTAACCCTAGGCTACCCTTGACTGCTTCTGCCTCCAATAGATTTCCTAAGCACTAGTGTTTTAAGGAACAGCTGAAAAATAGAATCCTAATGTGATTTCTTTATAATGGGTGTGTTCCTTATCTTATCCTAGTGTCTAAATTCTTCTCCATGGTTGGACCCCAAAATAATATTCCTTTACGTGCTAAGGGGTATCTAGAGAGTGGGATAGGTTTAATAACTACCCTAATCCTAACGCGTACCCTAACCCTAACCCCTACCCTAACCCTAACACGTACCCTAATCCTAACCCGTACCCTAAACCGAGCCCTAACCCTAACACTAACCCTAACCCTAAACCTAACCCATACCGTACGCCGTACCCGCACCCCTCCCCGAACCCGTACCCTAAGCCGTACCCTAAGCCGAACCCTAAGCCTAACCCTAACCCTAAGATACCCTTGACTGCTTCTGCCTCCAATAGATTTCCTAAGCACTAGTGTTTTAAGGAACAGCTTAAAAAGAGAATCCTAATGTGATTTCTTTATAATGGGTGTGTTCCTTATCTTATCCTAGTGTCTAAACTCTTCTCTATGGCTGCACCCCCAAATAATATTCCCTTACGTGCTAAGGGGTATCTAGAGAGTGGGATAGGTTTAATAAATACCCTAACCCTAACGTGTACCCTAACCCTAACCCCTACCCTAACCCTAACACGTACCCTAATCCTAACCCGTACCCTAAACCGAGCCCTAACCCTAACACTAACCCTAACCCTAACCCTAAACCATACCCTACGCCGTACCCGAACCCCTCCCCGAACCCATTCCCCAAGCCGTACCCTAAACCTAACCCTAAGCCTAACCCTAACCCTAGGCTTCCCTTGACTGCTTCTGCCTCCAATAGATTTCCTAAGCACTAGTGTTTTAAGGAACAGCTTAAAAAGAGAATCCTAAAGTGATTTCTTTATAATGGGTGTGTTCCTTATCTTATCCTAGTGTCTAAACTCTTCTCCATGGCTGGACCCCCAAATAATATTCCTTTACGTGCTAAGGGGTATCTAGAGAGTGGGATAGGTTTAATAACTACCCTAACCCTAACGCGTACCCTAACCCTAACCCCTACCCTAACCCTAACACGTACCCTAATCCTAACCCGTACCCTAAACCGAGCCCTAACCCTAACACTAACCCTAACCCTAACCCTAACCCATACCCTACGCCGTACCCGAACCCCTCCCCAAACCTGTACCTTAAGCCTAACCCTAAGCCTAACACTAACCCTAGGCTACCCTTGACTGCTTCTGCCTCCAATAGATTTCCTAAGCACTAGTGTTTTAAGGAACAGCTTAAAAAGAGAATCCTAATGTGATTTCTTTATAATGGGTGTGTTCCTTATCTTATCCTAGTGTCTAAACTCTTCTCCATGGCTGGACCCCCAAATAATATTCCTTTACGTGCTAAGGGGTATCTAGAGAGTGGGATAGGTTTACTAACTACCCTAACCCGAACGCGTACCCTAACCCTAACCCCTACCGTAAACCTAACACGTACCCTAATCCTAACCGTACCCTAAACCGAGCCCTAACCCTAACACTAACCCTAACCCTAACCCATACCCTACGCCGTACCCGAACCCCTCCCCAAACCCGTACCCTAAGCCATACCCTAAGCCTAACCCTAAGACTAACACTAACCCTAGGCTTCCCTTGACTGCTTCTGCCTCCAATAGTTTATCTAAGCACTAGTGTTTTAAGCAACAGCTTAAAAAGAGAATCCTAATGTGATTTCTTTATAATGGGTGTGTTCCTTATCTTATCCTAGTGTCTAAACTCTTCTCCATGGCTGGACCCCCAAATAATATTCCTTTACGTGCTAAGGGGTATCTAGAGAGTGGGATAGGTTTACTAACTACCCTAACCCTAACGCGTACCCTAACCCTAACCCCTACCCTAAACCTAACACGTACCCTAATCCTAACCGTACCCTAAACCGAGCCCTAACCCTAACACTAACCCTAACCCTAACCCTAACCCATACCCTATGCCGTACCCGAAACCCTCCCCGAACCCGTACCCTAAGCCGAACCCTAAGCCTAACCCTAAGCCTAACCCTAACCCTAGGCTACCCTTGACTGCTTCTGCCTCCAATAGATTTCCTAAGCACTAGTGTTTTAAGGAACAGCTGAAAAAGAGAATCCTAATGTGATTTCTTTATAATGGGTGTGTTCCTTATCTTATCCTAGTGTCTAAACTCTTCTCCATGGTTGGACCCCAAAATAATATTCCTTTACGTGCTAAGGGGTATCTAGAGAGTGGGATAGGTTTAATAACTACCCTAATCCTAACGCGTACCCTAACCCTAACCCCTACCCTAACCCTAACACGTACCCTAATCCTAACCCGTACTCTAAACCGAGCCCTAACCCTAACACTAACCCTAACCCTAAACCTAACCCATACCGTACGCCGTACCCGCACCCCTCCCCGAACCCATTCCCCAAGCCGTACCCTAAACCTAACCCTAAGCCTAACCCTAACCCTAGGCTTCCCTTGACTGCTTCTGCCTCCAATAGATTTCCTAAGCACTAGTGTTTTAAGGAACAGCTTAAAAAGAGAATCCTAAAGTGATTTCTTTATAATGGGTGTGTTCCTTATCTTATCCTAGTGTCTAAACTCTTCTCCATGGCTGCACCCCCAAATAATATTCCCTTACGTGCTAAGGGGTATCTAGAGAGTGGGATAGGTTTAATAGCTACCCTAACCCTAACGCGTACCCTAACCGTAACCCTTACCCTAACCCTAACACGTACCCTACTCCTAACCCGTACCCTAAACCGAGCCCTAACCCTAACACTAACCCTAATACTAACCCTAACCCATACCCTATGCCGTACCCGAACCCCTCCCCGAACCCATACCCCAAGCCGTACCCTAACCCTAACCCTAAGCCTAACCCTAACCCTAGGCTACCCTTGACTGCTTCTGCCTCCAATAGATTTCCTAAGCACTAGTGTTTTAAGGAACAGCTTAAAAAGAGAATCCTAAAGTGATTTCTTTATAATGGGTGTGTTCCTTATCTTATCCTAGTGTCTAAACTCTTCTCCATGGCTGGACCCCCAAATAATATTCCTTTACGTGCTAAGGGGTATCTAGAGATTGGGATAGGTTTAATAACTACCCTAACCCTAACGCGTACCCTAACCCTAACCCCTACCCTAACCCTAACACGTACCCTAATGCTAACCCGTAACCTAAACCGAGCCCTAACCTTAACACTAACCCTAACCCTAACCCTAACCCATACCCTACGCTGTACCCGAACCCCTCCCCGAACCCGTACCCTAAGCCGTACCCTAAGCCTAACCCTAAGCCTAACCCTAACCCTAGGCTACCCTTGACTGCTTCTGCCTCCAATAGGTTTCCTAAGCACTAGTGTTTTAAGGAACAGCTTAAAAAGAGAATCCTAATGTGATTTCTTTATAATGGGTGTGTTCCTTATCTTATCTTAGTGTCTAAACTCTTCTCCATGGCTGCACCCCCAAATAATATTCCTTTACGTGCTAAGGGGTATCTAGAGAGTGGGATAGGTTTACTAACTACCCTAACCCTAACGCGTACCCTAACCCTAACCCCTACCCTAACCCTAACACGTACCCTAATCCTAAACCGTAACCTAAACCGAGCCCTAACCCTAACACTAACCCTAACCCTAACCCTAACCCATACCCTACGCCGTACCCGCACCCCTCCCCGAACCCGTACCCTAAGCCGTACCCTAAGCCTAACCCTAAGCCTAACCCTAACCCTAGGCTACCCTTGACTGCTTCTGCCTCCAATAGATTTCCTAAGCACTAGTGTTTTAAGGAACAGCTTAAAAAGAGAATCCTAATGTGATTTCTTTATAATGGGTGTGTTCCTTATCTTATCTTAGTGTCTAAACTCTTCTCCATGGCTGCACCCCCAAATAATATTCCCTTACGTGCTAAGGGTATCTAGAGAGTGGGATAGGTTTAATAACTACCCTAACCCTAATGGGTACTCTAACCCTAACCCCTACCCTAACCCTAACACGTACCCTAATCCTAACCCGTACCCTAAACCGAGCCCTAACCCTAACACTAACCCTAACCCTAACCCTAACCCATACCCTACGCCGTACCCGAACCCCTCCCCAAACCCGTACCCTAAGCCTAACCCTAAGCCTAACACTAACCCTAGGCTACCCTTGACTGCTTCTGCCTCCGATAGATTTCCTAAGCACTAGTGTTTTAAGGAACAGCTTAAAAAGAGAATCGTAATGTGATTTCTTTATAATGGGTGTGTTCCTTATTTATCCTAGTGTCTAAACTCTTCTCCATGGCTGGACCCCCAAATAATATTCGTTTACGTGCTAAGGGGTATCTAGAGAGTGGGATAGGTTTAATAACTACCCTAACCCTAACGCGTACCCTAACTCTAACCCCTACCCTAACCCTAACACGTACCCTAATCCTGACCCGTACCCTAAACCGAGCCCTAACCGTAACACTAACCCTAACCCTAACCCTAAACCATATCCTACGCCGTACCCGCACCCCTCCCCTAACCCGTACCCTAAGCCGTACCCTAAGCCTAACCCTAAGCCTAACCCTAACCCTAGGCTACCCTTGACTGCTTCTGCCTCCAATAGGTTTCCTAAGCACTAGTGTTTTAAGGAACAGCTTAAAAAGAGAATCCTAATGTGATTTCTTTATAATGGGTGTGTTCCTTATCTTATCCTAGTGTTTAAACTCTCCTCCATGGCTGGACCCCCAAATAATATTCATTTACGTGCTAAGGGGTATCTAGAGAGTGGGATAGGTTTAATAAATACCCTAACCCTAAAGCGTACCCTAACCCTAACCCATACCCTAACCCTAACACGTACCCTAATCCTAACCCGTACCCTGAACCGAACCCTAACCCTAACACTAACCCTAACACTAACCCTAACCCATACCCTACGCCGTACCCGAACCCCTCCCCGAACCCATACCCTAAGCCGTACCCTAAGCCTAACCCTAAGCCTAACCCTAACCCTAGGCTACCCTTGACTGCTTCTGCCTCCAATAGATTTCCTAAGCACTAGTGTTTTAAGGAACAGCTTAAAAAGAGAATCCTAATGTGATTTCTTTATAATGGGTGTGTTCCTTATCTTATCTTAGTGTCTAAACTCTTCTCCATGGCTGCACCCCCAAATAATATTCCCTTATGTGCTAAGGGGTATCTAGAGAGTGGGATAGGTTTAATAACTACCCTAACCCTAATGCGTACTCTAACCCTAAACCCTACCCTAACCCTAACACGTACCCTAATCCTAACCCGTACCCTAAACCGAGCCCTAACCCTAACACTAACCCTAACCCATACCCTACGCCGTACCCGAACCCCTCCCCAAACCCGTACCCTAAGCCGTACCCTAAGCCTAACCCTAAGCCTAACACTAACCCTAGGCTACCCTTGACTGCTTCTGCCTCCAATAGATTTCCTAAGCACTAGTGTTTTAAGGAAGAGCTTAAAAAGAGAATCCTAAAGTGATTTCTTTATAATGGGTGTGTTCCTTATCTTATCCTAGTGTCTAAACTCTTCTCCATGGCTGGACCCCCAAATAATATTCCTTTACGTGCTAAGGGGTATCTAGAGAGTGGGATAGGTTTACTAACTACCCTAACCCTAACGCGTACCCTAACCCTAACCCCTACCCTAAACCTAACACGTACCCTAATCCTAACCGTACCCTAAACCGAGCCCTAACCCTAACACTAACCCTAACCCTAACCCTAACCCATACCCTATGCCGTACCCGAAACCCTCCCCGAACCCGTACCCTAAGCCGTACCCTAAGCCTAACCCTAAGCCTAACCCTAACCCTAGGCTACCCTTGACTGCTTCTGCCTCCAATAGATTTCCTAAGCACTAGTGTTTTAAGGAACAGCTGAAAAATAGAATCCTAATGTGATTTCTTTATAATGGGTGTGTTCCTTATCTTATCCTAGTGTCTAAACTCTTCTCCATGGTTGGACCCCAAAATAATATTCCTTTACGTGCTAAGGGGTATCTAGAGAGTGGGATAGGTTTAATAACTACCCTAATCCTAACGCGTACCCTAACCCTAACCCCTACCCTAACCCTAACACGTACCCTAATCCTAACCCGTACACTAAACCGAGCCCTAACCCTAACACTAACCCTAACCCTAAACCTAACCCATACCGTACGCCGTACCCGCACCCCTCCCCGAACCCGTACCCTAAGCCGTACCCTAAGCCGAACCCTAAGCCTAACCCTAACCCTAAGATACCCTTGACTGCTTCTGCCTCCAATAGATTTCCTAAGCACTAGTGTTTTAAGGAACAGCTTAAAAAGAGAATCCTAATGTGATTTCTTTATAATGGGTGTGTTCCTTATCTTATCCTAGTGTCTAAACTCTTCTCCATGGCTGCACCCCCAAATAATATTCCCTTACGTGCTAAGGGGTATCTAGAGAGTGGGATAGGTTTAATAAATACCCTAACCCTAACGTGTACCCTAACCCTAACCCCTACCCTAACCCTAACACGTACCCTAATCCTAACCCGTACCCTAAACCGAGCCCTAACCCTAACACTAACCCTAACCCTAACCCTAAACCATACCCTACGCCGTACCCGAACCCCTCCCCGAACCCATTCCCCAAGCCGTACCCTAAACCTAACCCTAAGCCTAACCCTAACCCTAGGCTTCCCTTCACTGCTTCTGCCTCCAATAGATTTCCTAAGCACTAGTGTTTTAAGGAACAGCTTAAAAAGAGAATCCTAAAGTGATTTCTTTATAATGGGTGTGTTCCTTATCTTATCCTAGTGTCTAAACTCTTCTCCATGGCTGGACCCCCAAATAATATTCCTTTACGTGCTAAGGGGTATCTAGAGAGTGGGATAGGTTTAATAACTACCCTAACCCTAACGCGTACCCTAACCCTAACCCCTACCCTAACCCTAACACGTACCCTAATCCTAACCCGTACCCTAAACCGAGCCCTAACCCTAACACTAACCCTAACCCTAACCCTAACCCATACCCTACGCCGTACCCGAACCCCTCCCCAAACCTGTACCTTAAGCCTAACCCTAAGCCTAACACTAACCCTAGGCTACCCTTGACTGCTTCTGCCTCCAATAGATTTCCTAAGCACTAGTGTTTTAAGGAACAGCTTAAAAAGAGAATCCTAATGTGATTTCTTTATAATGGGTGTGTTCCTTATCTTATCCTAGTGTCTAAACTCTTCTCCATGGCTGGACCCCCAAATAATATTCCTTTACGTGCTAAGGGGTATCTAGAGAGTGGGATAGGTTTACTAACTACCCTAACCCGAACGCGTACCCTAACCCTAACCCCTACCGTAAACCTAACACGTACCCTAATCCTAACCGTACCCTAAACCGAGCCCTAACCCTAACACTAACCCTAACCCTAACCCATACCCTACGCCGTACCCGAACCCCTCCCCAAACCCGTACCCTAAGCCATACCCTAAGCCTAACCCTAAGACTAACACTAACCCTAGGCTTCCCTTGACTGCTTCTGCCTCCAATAGTTTATCTAAGCACTAGTGTTTTAAGCAACAGCTTAAAAAGAGAATCCTAATGTGATTTCTTTATAATGGGTGTGTTCCTTATCTTATCCTAGTGTCTAAACTCTTCTCCATGGCTGGACCCCCAAATAATATTCCTTTACGTGCTAAGGGGTATCTAGAGAGTGGGATAGGTTTACTAACTACCCTAACCCTAACGCGTACCCTAACCCTAACCCCTACCCTAAACCTAACACGTACCCTAATCCTAACCGTACCCTAAACCGAGCCCTAACCCTAACACTAACCCTAACCCTAACCCTAACCCATACCCTATGCCGTACCCGAAACCCTCCCCGAACCCGTACCCTAAGCCGAACCCTAAGCCTAACCCTAAGCCTAACCCTAACCCTAGGCTACCCTTGACTGCTTCTGCCTCCAATAGATTTCCTAAGCACTAGTGTTTTAAGGAACAGCTGAAAAAGAGAATCCTAATGTGATTTCTTTATAATGGGTGTGTTCCTTATCTTATCCTAGTGTCTAAACTCTTCTCCATGGTTGGACCCCAAAATAATATTCCTTTACGTGCTAAGGGGTATCTAGAGAGTGGGATAGGTTTAATAACTACCCTAATCCTAACGCGTACCCTAACCCTAACCCCTACCCTAACCCTAACACGTACCCTAATCCTAACCCGTACTCTAAACCGAGCCCTAACCCTAACACTAACCCTAACCCTAAACCTAACCCATACCGTACGCCGTACCCGCACCCCTCCCTGAACCCATTCCCCAAGCCGTACCCTAAACCTAACCCTAAGCCTAACCCTAACCCTAGGCTTCCCTTGACTGCTTCTGCCTCCAATAGATTTCCTAAGCACTAGTGTTTTAAGGAACAGCTTAAAAAGAGAATCCTAAAGTGATTTCTTTATAATGGGTGTGTTCCTTATCTTATCCTAGTGTCTAAACTCTTCTCCATGGCTGCACCCCCAAATAATATTCCCTTACGTGCTAAGGGGTATCTAGAGAGTGGGATAGGTTTAATAGCTACCCTAACCCTAACGCGTACCCTAACCGTAACCCTTACCCTAACCCTAACACGTACCCTACTCCTAACCCGTACCCTAAACCGAGCCCTAACCCTAACACTAACCCTAATACTAACCCTAACCCATACCCTATGCCGTACCCGAACCCCTCCCCGAACCCATACCCCAAGCCGTACCCTAACCCTAACCCTAAGCCTAACCCTAACCCTAGGCTACCCTTGACTGCTTCTGCCTCCAATAGATTTCCTAAGCACTAGTGTTTTAAGGAACAGCTTAAAAAGAGAATCCTAAAGTGATTTCTTTATAATGGGTGTGTTCCTTATCTTATCCTAGTGTCTAAACTCTTCTCCATGGCTGGACCCCCAAATAATATTCCTTTACGTGCTAAGGGGTATCTAGAGATTGGGATAGGTTTAATAACTACCCTAACCCTAACGCGTACCCTAACCCTAACCCCTACCCTAACCCTAACACGTACCCTAATGCTAACCCGTACCCTAAACCGAGCCCTAACCTTAACACTAACCCTAACCCTAACCCTAACCCATACCCTACGCTGTACCCGAACCCCTCCCCGAACCCGTACCCTAAGCCGTACCCTAAGCCTAACCCTAAGCCTAACCCTAACCCTAGGCTACCCTTGACTGCTTCTGCCTCCAATAGGTTTCCTAAGCACTAGTGTTTTAAGGAACAGCTTAAAAAGAGAATCCTAATGTGATTTCTTTATAATGGGTGTGTTCCTTATCTTATCTTAGTGTCTAAACTCTTCTCCATGGCTGCACCCCCAAATAATATTCCTTTACGTGCTAAGGGGTATCTAGAGAGTGGGATAGGTTTACTAACTACCCTAACCCTAACGCGTACCCTAACCCTAACCCCTACCCTAACCCTAACACGTACCCTAATCCTAAACCGTAACCTAAACCGAGCCCTAACCCTAACACTAACCCTAACCCTAACCCTAACCCATACCCTACGCCGTACCCGCACCCCTCCCCGAACCCGTACCCTAAGCCGTACCCTAAGCCTAACCCTAAGCCTAACCCTAACCCTAGGCTACCCTTGACTGCTTCTGCCTCCAATAGATTTCCTAAGCACTAGTGTTTTAAGGAACAGCTTAAAAAGAGAATCCTAATGTGATTTCTTTATAATGGGTGTGTTCCTTATCTTATCTTAGTGTCTAAACTCTTCTCCATGGCTGCACCCCCAAATAATATTCCCTTACGTGCTAAGGGTATCTAGAGAGTGGGATAGGTTTAATAACTACCCTAACCCTAATGGGTACTCTAACCCTAACCCCTACCCTAACCCTAACACGTACCCTAATCCTAACCCGTACCCTAAACCGAGCCCTAACCCTAACACTAACCCTAACCCTAACCCTAACCCATACCCTACGCCGTACCCGAACCCCTCCCCAAACCCGTACCCTAAGCCTAACCCTAAGCCTAACACTAACCCTAGGCTACCCTTGACTGCTTCTGCCTCCAATAGATTTCCTAAGCACTAGTGTTTTAAGGAACAGCTTAAAAAGAGAATCGTAATGTGATTTCTTTATAATGGGTGTGTTCCTTATTTATCCTAGTGTCTAAACTCTTCTCCATGGCTGGACCCCCAAATAATATTCGTTTACGTGCTAAGGGGTATCTAGAGAGTGGGATAGGTTTAATAACTACCCTAACCCTAACGCGTACCCTAACTCTAACCCCTACCCTAACCCTAACACGTACCCTAATCCTGACCCGTACCCTAAACCGAGCCCTAACCGTAACACTAACCCTAACCCTAACCCTAAACCATATCCTACGCCGTACCCGCACCCCTCCCCTAACCCGTACCCTAAGCCGTACCCTAAGCCTAACCCTAAGCCTAACCCTAACCCTAGGCTACCCTTGACTGCTTCTGCCTCCAATAGGTTTCCTAAGCACTAGTGTTTTAAGGAACAGCTTAAAAAGAGAATCCTAATGTGATTTCTTTATAATGGGTGTGTTCCTTATCTTATCCTAGTGTTTAAACTCTCCTCCATGGCTGGACCCCCAAATAATATTCCTTTACGTGCTAAGGGGTATCTAGAGAGTGGGATAGGTTTAATAAATACCCTAACCCTAAAGCGTACCCTAACCCTAACCCATACCCTAACCCTAACACGTACCCTAATCCTAACCCGTACCCTGAACCGAACCCTAACCCTAACACTAACCCTAACACTAACCCTAACCCATACCCTACGCCGTACCCGAACCCCTCCCCGAACCCGTACCCTAAGCCGTACCCTAAGCCTAACCCTAAGCCTAACCCTAACCCTAGGCTACCCTTGACTGCTTCTGCCTCCAATAGATTTCCTAAGCACTAGTGTTTTAAGGAACAGCTTAAAAAGAGAATCCTAATGTGATTTCTTTATAATGGGTGTGTTCCTTATCTTATCTTAGTGTCTAAACTCTTCTCCATGGCTGCACCCCCAAATAATATTCCCTTATGTGCTAAGGGGTATCTAGAGAGTGGGATAGGTTTAATAACTACCCTAACCCTAATGCGTACTCTAACCCTAAACCCTACCCTAACCCTAACACGTACCCTAATCCTAACCCGTACCCTAAACCCAGCCCTAACCCTAACACTAACCCTAACCCATACCCTACGCCGTACCCGAACCCCTCCCCAAACCCGTACCCTAAGCCGTACCCTAAGCCTAACCCTAAGCCTAACACTAACCCTAGGCTACCCTTGACTGCTTCTGCCTCCAATAGATTTCCTAAGCACTAGTGTTTTAAGGAAGAGCTTAAAAAGAGAATCCTAAAGTGATTTCTTTATAATGGGTGTGTTCCTTATCTTATCCTAGTGTCTAAACTCTTCTCCATGGCTGGACCCCCAAATAATATTCCTTTACGTGCTAAGGGGTATCTAGAGAGTGGGATAGGTTTAATAACTACCCTAACCCTAACCCCTACCCTAACCCTAACACGTACCCTAACCCTAACACGTACCCTAATGCTAACCCGTACCCTAAACCGAGCCCTAACCTTAACACTAACCCTAACCCTAACCCTAACCCATACCCTACGCTGTACCCGAACCCCTCCCCGAACCCGTACCCTAAGCCGTACCCTAAGCCTAACCCTAAGCCTAACCCTAACCCTAGGCTACCCTTGACTGCTTCTGCCTCCAATAGGTTTCCTAAGCACTAGTGTTTTAAGGAACAGCTTAAAAAGAGAATCCTAATGTGATTTCTTTATAATGGGTGTGTTCCTTATCTTATCTTAGTGTCTAAACTCTTCTCCATGGCTGCACCCCCAAATAATATTCCTTTACGTGCTAAGGGGTATCTAGAGAGTGGGATAGGTTTACTAACTACCCTAACCCTAACGCGTACCCTAACCCTAACCCCTACCCTAACCCTAACACGTACCCTAATCCTAAACCGTAACCTAAACCGAGCCCTAACCCTAACACTAACCCTAACCCTAACCCTAACCCATACCCTACGCCGTACCCGCACCCCTCCCCGAACCCGTACCCTAAGCCGTACCCTAAGCCTAACCCTAAGCCTAACCCTAACCCTAGGCTACCCTTGACTGCTTCTGCCTCCAATAGATTTCCTAAGCACTAGTGTTTTAAGGAACAGCTTAAAAAGAGAATCCTAATGTGATTTCTTTATAATGGGTGTGTTCCTTATCTTATCTTAGTGTCTAAACTCTTCTCCATGGCTGCACCCCCAAATAATATTCCCTTACGTGCTAAGGGTATCTAGAGAGTGGGATAGGTTTAATAACTACCCTAACCCTAATGGGTACTCTAACCCTAACCCCTACCCTAACCCTAACACGTACCCTAATCCTAACCCGTACCCTAAACCGAGCCCTAACCCTAACACTAACCCTAACCCTAACCCTAACCCATACCCTACGCCGTACCCGAACCCCTCCCCAAACCCGTACCCTAAGCCTAACCCTAAGCCTAACACTAACCCTAGGCTACCCTTGACTGCTTCTGCCTCCAATAGATTTCCTAAGCACTAGTGTTTTAAGGAACAGCTTAAAAAGAGAATCGTAATGTGATTTCTTTATAATGGGTGTGTTCCTTATTTATCCTAGTGTCTAAACTCTTCTCCATGGCTGGACCCCCAAATAATATTCGTTTACGTGCTAAGGGGTATCTAGAGAGTGGGATAGGTTTAATAACTACCCTAACCCTAACGCGTACCCTAACTCTAACCCCTACCCTAACCCTAACACGTACCCTAATCCTGACCCGTACCCTAAACCGAGCCCTAACCGTAACACTAACCCTAACCCTAACCCTAAACCATATCCTACGCCGTACCCGCACCCCTCCCCTAACCCGTACCCTAAGCCGTACCCTAAGCCTAACCCTAAGCCTAACCCTAACCCTAGGCTACCCTTGACTGCTTCTGCCTCCAATAGGTTTCCTAAGCACTAGTGTTTTAAGGAACAGCTTAAAAAGAGAATCCTAATGTGATTTCTTTATAATGGGTGTGTTCCTTATCTTATCCTAGTGTTTAAACTCTCCTCCATGGCTGGACCCCCAAATAATATTCATTTACGTGCTAAGGGGTATCTAGAGAGTGGGATAGGTTTAATAAATACCCTAACCCTAAAGCGTACCCTAACCCTAACCCATACCCTAACCCTAACACGTACCCTAATCCTAACCCGTACCCTGAACCGAACCCTAACCCTAACACTAACCCTAACACTAACCCTAACCCATACCCTACGCCGTACCCGAACCCCTCCCCGAACCCGTACCCTAAGCCGTACCCTAAGCCTAACCCTAAGCCTAACCCTAACCCTAGGCTACCCTTGACTGCTTCTGCCTCCAATAGATTTCCTAAGCACTAGTGTTTTAAGGAACAGCTTAAAAAGAGAATCCTAATGTGATTTCTTTATAATGGGTGTGTTCCTTATCTTATCTTAGTGTCTAAACTCTTCTCCATGGCTGCACCCCCAAATAATATTCCCTTATGTGCTAAGGGGTATCTAGAGAGTGGGATAGGTTTAATAACTACCCTAACCCTAATGCGTACTCTAACCCTAAACCCTACCCTAACCCTAACACGTACCCTAATCCTAACCCGTACCCTAAACCCAGCCCTAACCCTAACACTAACCCTAACCCATACCCTACGCCGTACCCGAACCCCTCCCCAAACCCGTACCCTAAGCCGTACCCTAAGCCTAACCCTAAGCCTAACACTAACCCTAGGCTACCCTTGACTGCTTCTGCCTCCAATAGATTTCCTAAGCACTAGTGTTTTAAGGAAGAGCTTAAAAAGAGAATCCTAAAGTGATTTCTTTATAATGGGTGTGTTCCTTATCTTATCCTAGTGTCTAAACTCTTCTCCATGGCTGGACCCCCAAATAATATTCCTTTACGTGCTAAGGGGTATCTAGAGAGTGGGATAGGTTTAATAACTACCCTAACCCTAACCCCTACCCTAGCCCTAACACGTACCCTAATCCTAACCCGTACCCTAAACCGAGCCCTAACCCTAACACTAACCCTAACCCTAACCCTAACCCATACCCTACGCCGTACCCGAAACCCTCCCCGAACCCTTAACCTAAGCCGTACCCTAAGCCTAACCCTAAGCCTAACCCTAACCCTAGGCTACCCTTGACTGCTTCTGCCTCCAATAGATTTCCTAAGCACTAGTGTTTTAAGCAACAGCTTAAAAAGAGAATCCTAATGTGATTTCTTTATAATGGGTGTGTTCCTTATCTTATCCTAGTGTCTAAACTCTTCTCCATGGCTGGACCCTCAAATAATATTCCTTTACGTGCTAAGGGGTATCTAGAGAGTGGGATAGGTTTAATAACTACCCTAACCCTAACGCGTACCCTAACCCTAACCCCTACCCTAACCCTAACACGTACCCTAATCCTAACCCGTACCCTAAACCGAGCCCTAATCCTAACACTAACCCTAACCCTAACCCTAACCCATACCCTACGCCGTACCCGCACCCCTCCCCGAACCCGTACCCTAAGCCGTACCCTAAGCCTAACCCTAAGCCTAACCCTAACCCTAGGCTACCCTTGACTGCTTCTGCCTCCAATAGGTTTCCTAAGCACTAGTGTTTTAAGGAACAGCTTAAAAAGAGAATCCTAATGTGATTTCTTTATAATGGGTGTGTTCCTTATCTTATCTTAGTGTCTAAACTCTTCTCCATGGCTGCACCCCCAAATAATATTCCTTTACGTGCTAAGGGGTATCTAGAGAGTGGGATAGGTTTACTAACTACCCTAACCCTAACGCGTACCCTAACCCTAACCCCTACCCTAACCCTAACACGTACCCTAATCCTAAACCGTAACCTAAACCGAGCCCTAACCCTAACACTAACCCTAACCCTAACCCTAACCCATACCCTACGCCGTACCCGCACCCCTCCCCGAACCCGTACCCTAAGCCGTACCCTAAGCCTAACCCTAAGCCTAACCCTAACCCTAGGCTACCCTTGACTGCTTCTGCCTCCAATAGATTTCCTAAGCACTAGTGTTTTAAGGAACAGCTTAAAAAGAGAATCCTAATGTGATTTCTTTATAATGGGTGTGTTCCTTATCTTATCTTAGTGTCTAAACTCTTCTCCATGGCTGCACCCCCAAATAATATTCCCTTACGTGCTAAGGGTATCTAGAGAGTGGGATAGGTTTAATAACTACCCTAACCCTAATGGGTACTCTAACCCTAACCCCTACCCTAACCCTAACACGTACCCTAATCCTAACCCGTACCCTAAACCGAGCCCTAACCCTAACACTAACCCTAACCCTAACCCTAACCCATACCCTACGCCGTACCCGAACCCCTCCCCAAACCCGTACCCTAAGCCTAACCCTAAGCCTAACACTAACCCTAGGCTACCCTTGACTGCTTCTGCCTCCAATAGATTTCCTAAGCACTAGTGTTTTAAGGAACAGCTTAAAAAGAGAATCGTAATGTGATTTCTTTATAATGGGTGTGTTCCTTATTTATCCTAGTGTCTAAACTCTTCTCCATGGCTGGACCCCCAAATAATATTCGTTTACGTGCTAAGGGGTATCTAGAGAGTGGGATAGGTTTAATAACTACCCTAACCCTAACGCGTACCCTAACTCTAACCCCTACCCTAACCCTAACACGTACCCTAATCCTGACCCGTACCCTAAACCGAGCCCTAACCGTAACACTAACCCTAACCCTAACCCTAAACCATATCCTACGCCGTACCCGCACCCCTCCCCTAACCCGTACCCTAAGCCGTACCCTAAGCCTAACCCTAAGCCTAACCCTAACCCTAGGCTACCCTTGACTGCTTCTGCCTCCAATAGGTTTCCTAAGCACTAGTGTTTTAAGGAACAGCTTAAAAAGAGAATCCTAATGTGATTTCTTTATAATGGGTGTGTTCCTTATCTTATCCTAGTGTTTAAACTCTCCTCCATGGCTGGACCCCCAAATAATATTCATTTACGTGCTAAGGGGTATCTAGAGAGTGGGATAGGTTTAATAAATACCCTAACCCTAAAGCGTACCCTAACCCTAACCCATACCCTAACCCTAACACGTACCCTAATCCTAACCCGTACCCTGAACCGAACCCTAACCCTAACACTAACCCTAACACTAACCCTAACCCATACCCTACGCCGTACCCGAACCCCTCCCCGAACCCGTACCCTAAGCCGTACCCTAAGCCTAACCCTAAGCCTAACCCTAACCCTAGGCTACCCTTGACTGCTTCTGCCTCCAATAGATTTCCTAAGCACTAGTGTTTTAAGGAACAGCTTAAAAAGAGAATCCTAATGTGATTTCTTTATAATGGGTGTGTTCCTTATCTTATCTTAGTGTCTAAACTCTTCTCCATGGCTGCACCCCCAAATAATATTCCCTTATGTGCTAAGGGGTATCTAGAGAGTGGGATAGGTTTAATAACTACCCTAACCCTAATGCGTACTCTAACCCTAAACCCTACCCTAACCCTAACACGTACCCTAATCCTAACCCGTACCCTAAACCCAGCCCTAACCCTAACACTAACCCTAACCCATACCCTACGCCGTACCCGAACCCCTCCCCAAACCCGTACCCTAAGCCGTACCCTAAGCCTAACCCTAAGCCTAACACTAACCCTAGGCTACCCTTGACTGCTTCTGCCTCCAATAGATTTCCTAAGCACTAGTGTTTTAAGGAAGAGCTTAAAAAGAGAATCCTAAAGTGATTTCTTTATAATGGGTGTGTTCCTTATCTTATCCTAGTGTCTAAACTCTTCTCCATGGCTGGACCCCCAAATAATATTCCTTTACGTGCTAAGGGGTATCTAGAGAGTGGGATAGGTTTAATAACTACCCTAACCCTAACCCCTACCCTAACCCTAACACGTACCCTAATCCTAACCCGTACCCTAAACCGAGCCCTAACCCTAACACTAACCCTAACCCTAACCCTAACCCATACCCTACGCCGTACCCGAAACCCTCCCCGAACCCTTAACCTAAGCCGTACCCTAAGCCTAACCCTAAGCCTAACCCTAACCCTAGGCTACCCTTGACTGCTTCTGCCTCCAATAGATTTCCTAAGCACTAGTGTTTTAAGCAACAGCTTAAAAAGAGAATCCTAATGTGATTTCTTTATAATGGGTGTGTTCCTTATCTTATCCTAGTGTCTAAACTCTTCTCCATGGCTGGACCCTCAAATAATATTCCTTTACGTGCTAAGGGGTATCTAGAGAGTGGGATAGGTTTAATAACTACCCTAACCCTAACGCGTACCCTAACCCTAACCCCTACCCTAACCCTAACACGTACCCTAATCCTAACCCGTACCCTAAACCGAGCCCTAATCCTAACACTAACCCTAACCCTAACCCTAACCCATACCCTACGCCGTACCCGCACCCCTCCCCGAACCCGTACCCTAAGCCGTACCCTAAGCCTAACCCTAAGCCTAACCCTAACCCTAGGCTACCCTTGACTGCTTCTGCCTCCAATAGATTTCCTAAGCACTAGTGTTTTAAGGAACAGCTTAAAAAGAGAATCCTAATGTGATTTCTTTATAATGGGTGTGTTCCTTATCTTATCCTAGTGTCTAAACTCTTCTCCATGGCTGCACCCCCAAATAATATTCCCTTACGTGCTAAGGGGTATCTAGAGAGTGGGATAGGTTTAATAGCTACCCTAACCCTAACGCGTACCCTAACCCTAACCCCTACCCTAACCCTAACACGTACCCTACTCCTAACCCGTACCTTAAACCGAGCCCTAACCCTAACACTAACCCTAACACTAACCCTAACCCATACAATATGCCGTACCCGAACCCCTCCCTGAACCCATACCCCAAGCCGTACCCTAACCCTAACCCTAAGCCTAACCCTAACCCTAGGCTACCCTTGACTGCTTCTGCCTCCAATAGATTTCCTAAGCACTAGTGTTTTAAGGAACAGCTTAAAAAGAGAATCCTAAAGTGATTTCTTTATAATGGGTGTGTTCCTTATCTTATCCTAGTGTCTAAACTCTTCTCCATGGCTGGACTCCCAAATAATATTCCTTTACGTGCTAAGGGGGAGCTAGAGAGTGGGATAGGTTTAATAACTACCCTAACCCTAACGCGTACCCTAACCCTAACACGTACCCTAATCCTAACCCTTACCCTAAACCGAGCCCTAACCCTAACACTAACCCTAACCCTAACCCTAACCCATACCCTACGCCGTACCCGCACCCCTCCCCGAACCCGTACCCTAAGCCGTACCCTAAGCCTAACCCTAAGCCTAACCCTAACCCTAGGATACCCTTGACTGCTTCTGCCTCCAATAGATTTCCTAAGCACTAGTGTTTTAAGGAACAGCTTAAAAAGAGAATCCTAATGTGATTTCTTTATAATGGGTGTGTTCCTTATCTTATCCTAGTGTCTAAATTCTTCTCCATGGCTGCACCCCCAAATAATATTCCCTTACGTGCTAAGGGGTGTCTAGAGAGTGGGATAGGTTTAATAACTACTCTAACCCTAACGCGTACCCTAACCCTAACCCCTACCCTAACCCTAACACGTACCCTAATCCTAACCTGTACCCTAAACGGAGCCCTAACCCTAACACTAACACTAACCCTAACCCTAACCCATACCCTACGCCGTACCCGCACCCCTCCCCGAACCCGTACCCTAAACCTAACCCTAAGACTAAACCTAACCCTCGGCTACCCTTGACTGCTTCTGCCTCCAATTGATTTCCTAAGCAGTAGTGTTTTAAGAAACAGCTTAAAAAGAGAATCCTAATGTGATTTCTTTATAATGGGTGTGTTCCTTATCTTATCCTAGTGTCTAAACTCTTCTCCATGGCTGAACCCCCAAATAATATTCCTTTACGTGCTAAGGGGTATGTAGAGAGTGGGATAGGTTTACTAACTACCCTAACCCTAACGCGTACCCTAACCCTAACCCCTACCCTAAACCTAACACGTACACTAATCCTAACCGTACCCTAAACCGAGCCCTAACCCTAACACTAACCCTAACCCTAACCCTAACCCATACCCTATGCCGTACCCGAAACCCTCCCCGAACCCGTACCTTAAGCCGTACCCTAAGCCTAACCCTAAGCCTAACCCTAACCCTAGGCTACCCTTGACTGCTTCTGCCTCCAATAGATTTCCTAAGCACTAATGTTTTAAGGAACAGCTTAAAAAGAGAATCCTAATGTGATTTCTTTATAATGGGTGTGTTCCTTATCTTATCCTAGTATCTAAATTCTTCTCCATGGCTGCACCCCCAAATAATATTCCCTTACGTGCTAAGGGGTATCTAGAGAGTGGGATAGGTTTAATAACTACTCTAAACCCTAACGCGTACCCTAACCCTAACCCCTACCCTAACCCTAACACGTACCCTAATCCTAACCTGTACCCTAAACCGAGCCCTAACCCTAACACTAACACTAACCCTAACCCTAACCCATACCCTACGCCATACCCGCACCCCTCCCCGAACCCGTACCCTAAACCTAACCCTAAGCCTAACCCTAACCCTAGGCTACCCTTGACTGCTTCTGCCTCCAATTGATTTCCTAAGCAGTAGTGTTTTAAGAAACAGCTTAAAAAGAGAATCCTAATGTGATTTCTTTATAATGCGTGTGTTCCTTATCTTATCCTAGTGTCTAAACTCTTCTCCATGGCTGGACTCCCAAATAATATTCCTTTACGTGCTAAGGGGGAGCTAGAGAGTGGGATAGGTTTACTAACTACCCTAGCCCTAACGCGTAACCTAACCCTAACCCCTACCCTAACCCTAACACGTACCCTAATCCTAACCCGTACCCTAAACCGAGCCCTAACCCTAACACTAACCCTAACCCTAACCCTAAACCATACCCTACGCCGTACCCGAACCCCTCCCCGAACCCATTCCCCAAGCCCTACCCTAAACCTAACCCTAAGCCTAACCCTAACCCTAGGCTACCCTTGACTGCTTCTGCCTCCAATAGATTTCCTAAGCACTAGTGTTTTAAGGAACAGCTTAAAAAGAGAATCCTAAAGTGATTTCTTTATAATGGGTGTGTTCCTTATCTTATCCTAGTGTCTAAACTCTTCTCCATGGCTGCACCCCCATATAATATTGCCTTACGTGCTAAGGGGTATCTAGAGAGTGGGATAGGTTTAATAACTACCCTAACCCTAATGCGTACTCTAAACCTAACCCCTACCCTAACACTAACACGTACCCTAATCCTAACCCATACCCTAAACCGAGCCGTAACCCTAACACTAACACTAACCCTAACCCTAACCCATACCCTACTCCGTACCCGAAACCCTCCCCAAACCCGTACCCTAAGCCACACCCTAAGCCTAACCCTAAGCCTAACACTAACCCTAGGCTACCCTTGACTGCTTCTGCCTCCAATAGATTTCCTAAGCACTAGTGTTTTAAGCAACAGCTTGAAAAGAGAATCCTAATGTGATTTCTTTATAATGGGTGTGTTCCTTATCTTATCCTAGTGTCTAAACTCTTCTCCATGGCTGGACCCCCAAATAATATTCCTTTACGTGCTAAGGGGTATTTAGAGAGTGGGATAGGTTTACTAACTACCCTAACCCTAACGCGTACCCTAACCCTAACCCCTACCCTAAACCTAACACGTACACTAATCCTAACCGTACCCTAAACCGAGCCCTAACCCTAACACTAACCCTAACCCTAACCCTAACCCATACCCTATGCCGTACCCGAAACCCTCCCCGAACCCGTACCCTAAGCCGTACCCTAAGCCTAACCCTAAGCCTAACCCTAACCCTAGGCTACCCTTGACTGCTTCTGCCTCCAATAGATTTCCTAAGCACTAGTGTTTTAAGGAACAGCTTAAAAAGAGAATCCTAATGTGATTTCTTTATAATGGGTGTGTTCCTTATCTTATCCTAGTGTCTAAACTCTTCTCCATGGTTGGACCCCCAAATAATATTCCTTTACGTGCTAAGGGGTATCTAGAGACTGGGATAGGTTTAATAACTACCCTAACCCTAACGCGTACCCTAACCCTAACCCCTACCCTAACCCTAACACGTACCCTAATCCTAACCCGTACCCTAAAACGAGCCCTAACCCTAACACTAACCCTAACCCTAAACCTAACCCATACCGTACGCCTTACCCGCACCTCTCCCCGAACCCGTACCCTATGCCGTACCCTAAGCCGAACCCTAAGCCTAACCCTAACCCTAGGCTACCCTTGACTGCTTCTGCCTCCAATAGATTTCCTAAGCACTAGTGTTTTAAGGAACAGCTTAAAAAGAGAATCCTAATGTGATTTCTTTATAATGGGTGTGTTCCTTATCTTATCCTAGTGCCTAAACTCTTCTTCATGGCTGGACCCCCAAATAATACTCCTTTACGTGCTAAGGGGTATCTAGAGAGTGGGATAGGTTTACTAACTACCCTAACCCTAACGCGTACCCTAACCCTAACCCCTACCCTAACCCTAACACGTACCCTAATCCTAACCCGTACCCTAAACCGAGCCCTAACCCTAACACTAACCCTAACCCTAACCCTAACCCATACCCTACGCCGTACCCGAACCCCTCCCCAAACCCGTACCCTAAGCCGTATCCTAAGCCTAACCCTAAGCCTAACCCTAACCCTAGGCTACCCTTGACTGCTTCTGCCTCCAATAGATTTCCTAAGCACTAGTGTTTTAAGGAACAGCTTAAAAAGAGAATCCTAATGTGATTTCTTTATAATGGGTGTGTTCCTTATCTTATCCTAGTGTCTAAACTCTTCTCCATGGCTGCACCCGCAAATAATATTGCCTTACGTGCTAAGGGGTATCTAGAGAGTGGGATAGGTTTAATAACTACCCTAACCCTAACGCGTACCCTAACCCTAACCCCTACCCTAACCCTAACACGTACCCTAATCCTAACCCGTACCCTAAACCGAGCCCTAACCCTAACACTAACCCTAACCCTAACCCTAACCCATACCCTACGCCGTACCCACACCCCTCACCGAACCCGTACCCTAAGCCGTACCCTAAGCCTAACCCTAAGCCTAACCCTAACCCTAGGCTACCCTTGACTGCTTCTGCCTCCAATAGATTTCCTAAGCACTAGTGTTTTAAGGAACAGCTTAAAAAGAGAATCCTAATGTGATTTCTTTATAATGGGTGTGTTCCTTATCTTATCCTAGTGTCTAAACTCTTCTCCATGGCTGCACCCCCAAATAATATTCCCTTACGTGCTAAGGGGTATCTAGAGAGTGGGATAGGTTTAATAACTACCCTAACCCTAATGCGTACTCTAACCCTAACCCCTACCCTAACCCTAACACGTACCCTAATCCTAACCCGTACCCTAAACCGAGCCCTAACCCTAACACTAACCCTAACCCATACCCTACGCCGTACCCGAACCCCTCCCCAAACCCGTACCCTAAGCCGTACCCTAAGCCTAACCCTAAGCCTAACACTAACCCTAGGCTACCCTTGACTGCTTCTGCCTCCAATAGATTTCCTAAGCACTAGTGTTTTAAGGAACAGCTTAAAAAGAGAATCCTAAAGTGATTTCTTTATAATGGGTGTGTTCCTTATCTTATCCTAGTGTCTAAACTCTTCTCCATGGCTGGACCCCCAAATAATATTCCTTTACGTGCTAAGGGGTATCTAGAGAGTGGGATAGGTTTAATAACTACCCTAACCCTAACCCCTACCCTAACCCTAACACGTACCCTAATCCTAACCCGTACCCTAAACCGAGCCCTAACCCTAACACTAACCCTAACCCTAACCCTAACCCATACCCTACGCCGTACCCGCACCCCTCCCCGAACCCGTACCCTAAGCCGTACCCTAAGCCTAACCCTAAGCCTAACCCTAACCCTAGGCTACCCTTGACTGCTTCTGCCTCCAATAGATTTGCTAAGCACTAGTGTTTTAAGGAACAGCTTAAAAAGAGAATCCTAAAGTGATTTCTTTATAATGGGTGTGTTCCTTATCTTATCCTAGTGTCTAAACTCTTCTCCATGGCTGCACCCCCAAATAATATTCCCTTACAAGCTAAGGGGTATCTAGAGAGTGGGATAGGTTTAATAGCTACCCTAACCCTAACGCGTACCCTAACCCTAACCCTTACCCTAACCCTAACACGTACCCTACTCCTAACCCGTACCCTAAACCGAGCCCTAACCCTAACACTAACCCTAACACTAACCCTAACCCATACCCTATGCCGTACCCGAACCCCTCCCCGAACCCATACCCCAAGCCGTACCCTAACCCTAACCCTAAGCCTAACCCTAACCCTAGGCTACCCTTGACTGCTTCTGCCTCCAATAGATTTCCTAAGCTCTAGTGTTTTAAGGAACAGCTTAAAAAGAGAATCCTAAAGTGATTTCTTTATAATGGGTGTGTTCCTTATCTTATCCTAGTGTCTAAACTCTTCTCCATGGCTGGACCCCCAAATAATATTCCTTTACGTGCTAAGGGGTATCTAGAGAGTGGGATAGGTTTAATAACTACCCTAACCCTAACGCGTACCCTAACCCTAACCCCTACCCTAACCCTAACACGTACCCTAATGCTAACCCGTACCCTAAACCGAGCCCTAACCTTAACACTAACCCTAACCCTAACCCTAACCCATACCCTACGCTGTACCCGAACCCCTCCCCGAACCCGTACCCTAAGCCGTACCCTAAGCCTAACCCTAAGCCTAACCCTAACCCTAGGCTACCCTTGACTGCTTCTGCCTCCAATAGATTTCCTAAGCACTAGTGTTTTAAGGAACAGCTTAAAAAGAGAATCCTAATGTGATTTCTTTATAATGGGTGTGTTCCTTATCTTATCCTAGTGTCTAAACTCTTCTCCATGGCTGGACCCTCAAATAATATTCCTTTACGTGCTAAGGGGTATCTAGAGAGTGGGATAGGTTTACTAACTACCCTAACCCTAACGCGTACCCTAACCCTAACCCCTACCCTAACCCTAACACGTACCCTAATCCTAAACCGTAACCTAAACCGAGCCCTAACCCTAACACTAACCCTAACCCTAACCCTAACCCATACCCTACGCCGTACCCGCACCCCTCCCCGAACCCGTACCCTAAGCCGTACCCTAAGCCTAACCCTAAGCCTAACCCTAACCCTAGGCTACCCTTGACTGCTTCTGCCTCCAATAGATTTCCTAAGCACTAGTGTTTTAAGGAACAGCTTAAAAAGAGAATCATAATATGATTTCTTTATAATGGGTGTGTTCCTTATTTATCCTAGTGTCTAAACTCTTCTCCATGGCTGGACCCCCAAATAATATTCCTTTACGTGCTAAGGGGTATCTAGAGAGTGGGATAGGTTTAATAACTACCCTAACCCTAACGCGTACCCTAACTCTAACCCCTACCCTAACCCTAACACGTACCCTAATCCTGACCCGTACCCTAAACCGAGCCCTAACCGTAACACTAACCCTAACCCTAACCCTAAACCATATCCTACGCCGTACCCGCACCCCTCCCCGAACCCGTACCCTAAGCCGTACCCTAAGCCTAACCCTAAGCCTTACCCTAACCCTAGGCTACCCTTGACTGCTTCTGCCTCCAATAGGTTTCCTAAGCACTAGTGTTTTAAGGAACAGCTTAAAAAGAGAATCCTAATGTGATTTCTTTATAATGGGTGTGTTCCTTATCTTATCCTAGTGTCTAAACTCTTCTCCATGGCTGGACCCCCAAATAATATTCCTTTACGTGCTAAGGGGTATCTAGAGAGTGGGATAGGTTCACTAACTACCCTAACCTAATGCGTACCCTAACCCTAACCCCTACCCTAACCCTAACACGTACCCTAATCCTAAACCGTACCCTAAACCGAGCCCTAACCCTAACACTAACCCTAACCCTAACCCTAACCCATACCCTACGCCGTACCCGAACCCCTCCCCAAACCCGTACCCTAAGCCATACCCTAAGCCTAACCCTAACCCTAGACTACCCTTGACTGCTTCTGCCTCCAATAGATTTCCTAAGCACTAGTGTTTTAAGGAACAGCTTAAAAAGAGAATCCTAATGTGATTTCTTTATAATGGGTGTGTTCCTTATCTTATCCTAGTGTCTAAACTCTTCTCCATGGCTGGACCCCCAAATAATATTCCTTTACGTGCTAAGGGGTATCTAGAGAGTGGGATAGGTTTACTAACTACCCTAACCCTAACGCGTACCCTAACCCTAACCCCTACCCTAAACCTAACACGTACACTAATCCTAACCGTACCCTAAACCGAGCCCTAACCCTAACACTAACCCTAACCCTAACCCTAACCCATACCCTATGCCGTACCCGAAACAATCCCCGAACCCGTACCCTAAGCCGTACCCTAAGCCTAACCCTAAGCCTAACCCTAACCCTAGGCTACCCTTGACTGCTTCTGCCTCCCATAGATTTCCTAAGCACTAATGTTTTAAGGAACAGCTTAAAAAGAGAATCCTAATGTGATTTCTTTATAATGGGTGTGTTCCTTATCTTATCCTAGTGTCTAAATTCTTCTCCATGGCTGCACCCCCAAATAATATTCCCTTACGTGCTAAGGGGTATCTAGAGAGTGGGATAGGTTTAATAACTACTCTAACCCTAACGCGTACCCTAACCCTAACCCCTACCCTAACCCTAACACGTACCCTAATCCTAACCCGTACCCTAAACCGAGCCCTAACCCTAACACTAACACTAACCCTAACCCTAACCCATACCCTATGCCGTACCCGAACCCCTCCCCGAACCCATTCCCCAAGCCGTACCCTAAACCTAACCCTAAGCCTAACCCTAACCCTAGGCTACCCTTGACTGCTTCTGCCTCCAATAGATTTCCTAAGCACTAGTGTTTTAAGGAACAGCTTAAAAAGAGAATCCTAAAGTGATTTCTTTATAATGGGTGTGTTCCTTATCTTATCCTAGTGTCTAAACTCTTCTCCATGGCTGGACCCCCAAATAATATTCCTTTACGTGCTAAGGGGTATCTAGAGAGTGGGATAGGTTTAATAACTACCCTAACCCTAACGTGTACCCTAACCCTAACCCCTACCCTAACCCTAACACGTACCCTAATCCTAACCCGTACCCTAAACCGAGCCCTAACCCTAACACTAACCCTAACACTAACCCTAACCCATACCCTACGCCGTACCCGAACCCCTTCCCAAACCCGTACCCTAAGCGATACCCTAAGCCTAACCCTAAGCCTAACCCTAACCCTAGGCTACCCTTGACTGCTTCTGCCTCCAATAGATTTCCTAAGCACTAGTGTTTTAAGGAACAGCTTAAAAAGAGAATCCTAATGTGATTTCTTTATAATGGGTGTGTTCCTTATCTTATCCTAGTGTCTAAACTCTTCTCCATGGCTGCACCCCCAAATAATATTGCCTTACGTGCTAAGGGGTATCTAGAGAGTGGGATAGGTTTAATAACTACCCTAACCCTAATGCGTACTCTAAACCTAACCCCTACCCTAACACTAACACGTACCCTAATCCTAACCCGTACCCTAAACCGAGCCCTAACCCTAACACTAACCCTAACCCTAACCCATACCCTACGCCGTACCCGAACCCCTCCCCAAACCCGTACCCTAAGCCATACCCTAAGCCTAACCCTAAGCCTAACACTAACCCTAGGCTACCCTTGACTGCTTCTGCCTCCAATAGATTTCCTAAGCACTAGTGTTTTAAGCAACAGCTTAAAAAGAGAATCCTAATGTGATTTCTTTATAATGGGTGTGTTCCTTATCTTATCCTAGTGTCTAAACTCTTCTCCATGGCTGGACCCCCAAATAATATTCCTTTACGTGCTAAGGGGTATCTAGAGAGTGGGATAGGTTTACTAACTACCCTAACCCTAACGCGTACCCTAACCCTAACCCCTACCCTAACCCTAACACGTACCCTAATCCTAACCTGTACCCTAAACCGAGCCCTAACCCTAACACTAACACTAACCCTAACCCTAACCCATACCCTACGCTGTACCCGAACCCCTCCCCAAACCCGTACCCTAAGCCGTACCCTAAGCCTCACCCTAAGCCTAACACTAACCCTAGGCTACCCTTGACTGCTTCTGCCTCCAATACATTTCCTAAGCACTAGTGTTTTAAGCAACAGCTTAAAAAGAGAATCCTAATGTGATTTCTTTATAATGGGTGTGTTCCTTATCTTATCCTAGTGTCTAAACTCTTCTCCATGGCTGAACCCCCAAATAATATTCGTTTACGTGCTAAGGGGTATATAGAGAGTGGGATAGGTTTACTAACTACCCTAACCCTAATGCGTACCCTAACCCTAACCCCTACCCTAACCCTAACACGTACCCTAATCCTAAGCCGTACCCTAAACCGAGCCCTAACCCTAACACTAACCCTAACCCTAACCCTAACCCATACCCTACGCCGTACCCGCACCCCTCCCCGAACCCGTACCCTAAGCCGTACCCTAAGCCTAACCCTAAGCCTAACCCTAACCCTAGGCTACCCTTGACTGCTTCTGCCTCCAATAGATTTCCTAAGCACTAGTGTTTTAAGGAACAGCTTAAAAAGAGAATCCTAATGTGATTTCTTTATAATGGGTGTGTTCCTTATCTTATCTTAGTGTCTAAACTCTTCTCCATGGCTGCACCCCCAAATAATATTCCCTTATGTGCTAAGGGGTATCTAGAGAGTGGGATAGGTTTAATAACTACCCTAACCCTAATGCGTACTCTAACCCTAAACCCTACCCTAACCCTAACACGTACCCTAATCCTAACCCGTACCCTAAACCGAGCCCTAACCCTAACACTAACCCTAACCCATACCCTACGCCGTACCCGAACCCCTCCCCAAACCCGTACCCTAAGCCGTACCCTAAGCCTAACCCTAAGCCTAACACTAACCCTAGGCTTCCCTTGACTGCTTCTGCCTCCAATAGATTTCCTAAGCACTAGTGTTTTAAGGAACAGCTTAAAAAGAGAATCCTAAAGTGATTTCTTTATAATGGGTGTGTTCCTTTTCTTATCCTAGTGTCTAAACTCTTCTCCATGGCTGGACCCCCAAATAATATTCCTTTACGTGCTAAGGGGTATCTAGAGAGTGGGATAGGTTTAATAACTACCCTAACCCTAACCCCTACCCTAACCCTAACACGTACCCTAATCCTAACACGTACCCTAATCCTAAACCGTAACCTAAACCGAGCCCTAACCCTAACACTAACCCTAACCCTAACCCTAACCCATACCCTACGCCGTACCCGCACCCCTCCCCGAACCCGTACCCTAAGCCGTACCCTAAGCCTAACCCTAAGCCTAACCCTAATCCTAGGCTACCCTTGACTGCTTCTGCCTCCAATAGATTTCCTAAGCACTAGTGTTTTAAGGAACAGCTTAAAAAGAGAATCCTAATGTGATTTCTTTATAATGGGTGTGTTCCTTATTTATCCTAGTGTCTAAACTCTTCTCCATGGCTGGACCCCCAAATAATATTCCTTTACGTGCTAAGGGGTATCTAGAGAGTGGGATAGGTTTAATAACTACCCTAACCCTAACGCGTACCCTAACTCTAACCCCTACCCTAACCCTAACACGTACCCTAATCCTGACCCGTACTCTAAACCGAGCCCTAACCGTAACACTAACCCTAACCCTAACCCTAAACCATATCCTACGCCGTACCCGCACCCCTCCCCGAACCCGTACCCTAAGCCGTACCCTAAGCCTAACCCTAAGCCTTACCCTAACCCTAGGCTACCCTTGACTGCTTCTGCCTCCAATAGGTTTCCTAAGCACTAGTGTTTTAAGGAACAGCTTAAAAAGAGAATCCTAATGTGATTTCTTTATAATGGGTGTGTTCCTTATCTTATCCTAGTGTTTAAACTCTCCTCCATGGCTGGACCCCCAAATAATATTCCTTTACGTGCTAAGGGGTATCTAGAGAGTGGGATAGGTTTAATAAATACCCTAACCCTAAAGCGTACCCTAACCCTAACCCCTACCCTAACCCTAACACGTACCCTAATCCTAACCGTACCCTGAACCGAACCCTAACCCTAACACTAACCCTAACACTAACCCTAACCCATACCCTACGCCGTACCCGAACCCCTCCCCGAACCCGTACCCTAAGCCGTACCCTAAGCCTAACCCTAAGCCTAACCCTAACCCTAGGCTACCCTTGACTGCTTCTGCCTCCAATAGATTTCCTAAGCACTAGTGTTTTAAGGAACAGCTTAAAAAGAGAATCCTAATGTGATTTCTTTATAATGGGTGTGTTCCTTATCTTATCCTAGTGTCTAAACTCTTCTGCATGGCTGGACCCTCAAATAATATTCCTTTACGTGCTAAGGGGTATCTAGAGAGTGGGATAGGTTTACTAACTACCCTAACCCTAACGCGTACCCTAACCCTAACCCCTACCCTAACCCTAACACGTACCCTAATCCTAACCCGTACCCTAAACCGAGCCCTAACCCTAACACTAACCCTAACCCTAACCCTAACCCATACCATACGCCGTACCCGCACCCCTCACCGAACCCGTACCCTAAGCCGTACCCTAAGCCTAACCGTAAGCCTAACCCTAACCCTAGGCTACCCTTGACTGCATCTGCCTCCAATAGATTTCCTAAGCACTAGTGTTTTAAGGAACAGCTTAAAAAGAGAATCCTAATGTGATTTCTTTATAATGGGTGTGTTCCTTATCTTATCTTAGTGTCTAAACTCCTCTCCATGGCTGCACCCCCAAATAATATTCCCTTATGTGCTAAGGGGTATCTAGAGAGTGGGATAGGTTTAATAACTACCCTAACCCTAATGCGTACTCTAACCCTAAACCCTACCCTAACCCTAACACGTACCCTAATCCTAACCCGTACCCTAAACCGAGCTCTAACCCTAACACTAACCCTAACCCATACCCTACGCCGTACCCGAACCCCTCCCCAAACCCGTACCCTAAGCCGTACCCTAAGCCTAACCCTAAGCCTAACACTAAACCTAGGCTACCCTTGACTGCTTCTGCCTCCAATAGATTTCCTAAGCACTAGTGTTTTAAGGAATAGCTTAAAAAGAGAATCCTAAAGTGATTTCTTTATAATGGGTGTGTTCCTTATCTTATCCTAGTGTCTAAACTCTTCTCCATGGCTGGACCCCCAAATAATATTCCTTTACGTGCTAAGGGGTATCTAGAGAGTGGGATAGGTTTAATAACTACCCTAACCCTAACGCGTACCCTAACCCTAACCCCTACCCTAACCCTAACACGTACCCTAATCCTAACCCGTACCCTAAACCGAGCCCTAACCCTAACACTAACCCTAACCCTAACCCTAACCCATACCCTACGCCGTACCCGCACCCCTCCCCGAACCCGTACCCTAAGCCGTACCCTAAGTCGTACCCTAAGCCTAACCCTAACCCTAGGCTACCCTTGACTGCTTCTGCCTCCAATAGATTTCCTAAGCACTAGTGTTTTAAGGAACAGCTTAAAAAGAGAATCCTAATGTGATTTCTTTATAATGGGTGTGTTCCTTATCTTATCCTAGTGTCTAAATTCTTCTCCATGGCTGCACCCCCAAATAATATTCCCTTACGTGCTAAGGGGTGTCTAGAGAGTGGGATAGGTTTAATAACTACTCTAACCCTAACGCGTACCCTAACCCTAACCCCTACCCTAACCCTAACACGTACCCTAATCCTAACCCGTACCCTAAACCGAGCCCTAACCCTAACACTAACCCTAACCCTAACCCTAAACCATACCCTACGCCGTACACGAACCCCTCCCCGAACCCATTCCCCAAGCCGTACCCTAAACCTAACCCTAAGCCTAACCCTAACCCTAGGCTACCCTTGACTGCTTCTGCCTCCAATAGATTTCCTAAGCACTAGTGTTTTAAGGAACAGCTTAAAAAGAGAATCCTAAAGTGATTTCTTTATAATGGGTGTGTTCCTTATCTTATCCTAGTGTCTAAACTCTTCTCCATGGCTGGACCCCCAAATAATATTCCTTTACGTGCTAAGGGGTATCTAGAGAGTGGGATAGGTTTAATAACTACCCTAACCCTAACGTGTACCCTAACCCTAACCCCTACCCTAACCCTAACACGTACCCTAATCCTAACCCGTACCCTAAACCGAGCCCTAACCCTAACACTAACCCTAACCCTAACCCTAACCCATACCCTACGCCGTACCCGAACCCCTCTCCAAACCCGTACCCTAAGCCATACCCTAAGCCTAACCCTAAACCTAACACTAACCCTATGCTACCCTTGACTGCTTCTGCCTCCAATAGATTTCCTAAGCACTAGTGTTTTAAGCAACAGCTTAAAAAGAGAATCCTAATGTGATTTCTTTATAATGGGTGTGTTCCTTATCTTATCCTAGTGTCTAAACTCTTCTCCATGGCTGGACCCCCAAATAATATTCCTTTACGTGCTAAGGGGTATCTAGAGAGTGGGATAGGTTTACTAACTACCCTAACCCTAACGCGTACCCTAACCCTAACCCCTACCCTAAACCTAACACGTACACTAATCCTAACCGTACCCTAAACCGAGCCCTAACCCTAACACTAACCCTAACCCTAACCCTAACCCATACCCTATGCCGTACCCGAAACCCTCCCCGAACCCGTACCCTAAGCCTAACCCTAAGCCTAACCCTAAGCCTAACCCTAACCCTAGGCTACCCTTGACTGCTTCTGCCTCCAATAGATTTCCTAAGCACTAGTGTTTTAAGGAACAGCTTAAAAAGAGAATCCTAATGTGATTTCTTTATAATGGGTGTGTTCCTTATCTTATCCTAGTGTGTAAACTCTTCTCCATGGTTGGACCCCCAAATAATATTCCTTTACGTGCTAAGGGGTATCTAGAGACTGGCATAGGTTTAATAACTACCCTAACCCTAACGCGTACCCTAACCCTAACCCCTACCCTAACCCTAACACGTACCCTAATCCTAACCCGTACCCTAAAACGAGCCCTAACCCTAACACTAACCCTAACCCTAAACCTAACCCATACCGTACGCCGTACCCGCACCCCTCCCCGAACCCGTACCCTATCCCGTACCCTAAGCCGAACCCTAAGCCTAACCCTAACCCTAGGCTACCCTTGACTGCTTCTGCCTCCAATAGATTTCCTAAGCACTAGTGTTTTAAGGAACAGCTTAAAAAGAGAATCCTAATGTGATTTCTTTATAATGGGTGTGTTCCTTATCTTATCCTAGTGCCTAAACTCTTCTCCATGGCTGGACCCCCAAATAATACTCCTTTACGTGCTAAGGGGTATCTAGAGAGTGGGATAGGTTTACTAACTACCCTAACCCTAAGGCGTACCCTAACCCTAACCCCTATCCTAACCCTAACACGTACCCTAATCCTAACCCGTACCCTAAACCGAGCCCTAACCCTAACACTAACACTAACCCTAACCCTAACCCATACCCTACGCTGTACCCGAACCCCTCTCCAAACCCGTACCCTAAGCCGTACCCTAAGCCTAACCCTAAGCCTAACACTAACCCTAGGCTACCCTTGACTGCTTCTGCCTCCAATAGATTTCCTAAGCACTAGTGTTTTAAGGAACAGCTTAAAAAGAGAATCCTAATGTGATTTCTTTATAATGGGTGTGTTCCTTATCTTATCCTAGTGTCTAAACTCTTCTCCATGGCTGGACCCTCAAATAATATTCCTTTACGTGCTAATGGGTATCTAGAGAGTGGGATAGGTTCACTAACTACCCTAACCCTAATGCGTACCCTAACCCTAACCCCTACCCTAACCCTAACACGTACCCTAATCCTAAACCGTACCCTAAACCGAGCCCTAACCCTAACACTAACCCTAACCCTAACCCTAACCCATACCCTACGCCGTACCCGAACCCCTCCCCAAACCCGTACCCTAAGCGATACCCTAAGCCTAACCCTAACCCTAGACTACCCTTGACTGCTTCTGCCTCCAATAGATTTCCTAAGCACTAGTGTTTTAAGGAACAGCTTAAAAAGAGAATCCTAATGTGATTTCTTTATAATGGGTGTGTTCCTTATCTTATCCTAGTGTCTAAACTCTCCTCCATGGCTGCACCCCCAAATAATATTGCCTTACGTGCTAAGGGGTATCTAGAGAGTGGGATAGGTTTAATAACTACCCTAACCCTAATGCGTACTCTAAACCTAACCCCTACCCTAACACTAACACGTACCCTAATCCTAACCCGTACCCTAAACCGAGCCCTAACCCTAACACTAACACTAACCCTAACCCTAAACCATACCCTACGCCGTACCCGAACCCCTCCCCGAACCCATTCCCCAAGCCGTACCCTAAACCTAACCCTAAGCCTAACCCTAACCCTAGGCTACCCTTGACTGCTTCTGCCTCCAATAGATTTCCTAAGCACTAGTGTTTTAAGGAACAGCTTAAAAAGAGAATCCTAAAGTGATTTCTTTATAATGGGTGTGTTCCTTATCTTATCCTAGTGTCTAAACTCTTCTCCATGGCTGGACCCCCAAATAATATTCCTTTACGTGCTAAGGGGTATCTAGAGAGTGGGATAGGTTTACTAACTACCCTAACCCTAACGCGTACCCTAACCCTAACCCCTACCCTAAACCTAACACGTACCCTAATCCTAACCGTACCCTATACCGAGCCCTAACCCTAACACTAACCCTAACCCTAACCCTAACCCATACCCTACGCCGTACCCGCACCCCTCCCCGAACCCGTACCCTAAGCCGTACCCTAAGCCTAACCCTAAGCCTAACCCTAACCCTAGGCTACCCTTGACTGCTTCTGCCTCCAATAGATTTCCTAAGCACAAGTGTTTTAAGGAACAGCTTAAAAAGAGAATCCTAATGTGATTTCTTTATAATGGGTGTGTTCCTTATCTTATCTTAGTGTCTAAACTCTTCTCCATGGCTGCACCCCCAAATAATATTCCCTTATGTGCTAAGGGGTATCTAGAGAGTGGGATAGGTTTAATAACTACCCTAACCCTAATGCGTACTCTAACCCTAAACCCTACCCTAACCCTAACACGTACCCTAATCCTAACCCGTACCCTAAACCGAGCCCTAACCCTAACACTAACCCTAACCCATACCCTACGCCGTACCCGAACCCCTCCCCAAACCCGTACCCTAAGCCGTACCCTAAGCCTAACCCTAAGCCTAACACTAACCCTAGGCTTCCCTTGACTGCTTCTGCCTCCAATAGATTTCCTAAGCACTAGTGTTTTAAGGAACAGCTTAAAAAGAGAATCCTAAAGTGATTTCTTTATAATGGGTGTGTTCCTTTTCTTATCCTAGTGTCTAAACTCTTCTCCATGGCTGGACCCCCAAATAATATTCCTTTACGTGCTAAGGGGTATCTAGAGAGTGGGATAGGTTTAATAACTACCCTAACCCTAACCCCTACCCTAACCCTAACACGTACCCTAATCCTAACACGTACCCTAATCCTAAACCGTAACCTAAACCGAGCCCTAACCCTAACACTAACCCTAACCCTAACCCTAACCCATACCCTACGCCGTACCCGCACCCCTCCCCGAACCCGTACCCTAAGCCGTACCCTAAGCCTAACCCTAAGCCTAACCCTAATCCTAGGCTACCCTTGACTGCTTCTGCCTCCAATAGATTTCCTAAGCACTAGTGTTTTAAGGAACAGCTTAAAAAGAGAATCCTAATGTGATTTCTTTATAATGGGTGTGTTCCTTATTTATCCTAGTGTCTAAACTCTTCTCCATGGCTGGACCCCCAAATAATATTCCTTTACGTGCTAAGGGGTATCTAGAGAGTGGGATAGGTTTAATAACTACCCTAACCCTAACGCGTACCCTAACTCTAACCCCTACCCTAACCCTAACACGTACCCTAATCCTGACCCGTACCCTAAACCGAGCCCTAACCGTAACACTAACCCTAACCCTAACCCTAAACCATATCCTACGCCGTACCCGCACCCCTCCCCGAACCCGTACCCTAAGCCGTACCCTAAGCCTAACCCTAAGCCTTACCCTAACCCTAGGCTACCCTTGACTGCTTCTGCCTCCAATAGGTTTCCTAAGCACTAGTGTTTTAAGGAACAGCTTAAAAAGAGAATCCTAATGTGATTTCTTTATAATGGGTGTGTTCCTTATCTTATCCTAGTGTTTAAACTCTCCTCCATGGCTGGACCCCCAAATAATATTCCTTTACGTGCTAAGGGGTATCTAGAGAGTGGGATAGGTTTAATAAATACCCTAACCCTAAAGCGTACCCTAACCCTAACCCCTACCCTAACCCTAACACGTACCCTAATCCTAACCGTACCCTGAACCGAACCCTAACCCTAACACTAACCCTAACACTAACCCTAACCCATACCCTACGCCGTACCCGAACCCCTCCCCGAACCCGTACCCTAAGCCGTACCCTAAGCCTAACCCTAAGCCTAACCCTAACCCTAGGCTACCCTTGACTGCTTCTGCCTCCAATAGATTTCCTAAGCACTAGTGTTTTAAGGAACAGCTTAAAAAGAGAATCCTAATGTGATTTCTTTATAATGGGTGTGTTCCTTATCTTATCCTAGTGTCTAAACTCTTCTGCATGGCTGGACCCTCAAATAATATTCCTTTACGTGCTAAGGGGTATCTAGAGAGTGGGATAGGTTTACTAACTACCCTAACCCTAACGCGTACCCTAACCCTAACCCCTACCCTAACCCTAACACGTACCCTAATCCTAACCCGTACCCTAAACCGAGCCCTAACCCTAACACTAACCCTAACCCTAACCCTAACCCATACCATACGCCGTACCCGCACCCCTCACCGAACCCGTACCCTAAGCCGTACCCTAAGCCTAACCGTAAGCCTAACCCTAACCCTAGGCTACCCTTGACTGCATCTGCCTCCAATAGATTTCCTAAGCACTAGTGTTTTAAGGAACAGCTTAAAAAGAGAATCCTAATGTGATTTCTTTATAATGGGTGTGTTCCTTATCTTATCTTAGTGTCTAAACTCCTCTCCATGGCTGCACCCCCAAATAATATTCCCTTATGTGCTAAGGGGTATCTAGAGAGTGGGATAGGTTTAATAACTACCCTAACCCTAATGCGTACTCTAACCCTAAACCCTACCCTAACCCTAACACGTACCCTAATCCTAACCCGTACCCTAAACCGAGCCCTAACCCTAACACTAACCCTAACCCATACCCTACGCCGTACCCGAACCCCTCCCCAAACCCGTACCCTAAGCCGTACCCTAAGCCTAACCCTAAGCCTAACACTAAACCTAGGCTACCCTTGACTGCTTCAGCCTCCAATAGATTTCCTAAGCACTAGTGTTTTAAGGAATAGCTTAAAAAGAGAATCCTAAAGTGATTTCTTTATAATGGGTGTGTTCCTTATCTTATCCTAGTGTCTAAACTCTTCTCCATGGCTGGACCCCCAAATAATATTCCTTTACGTGCTAAGGGGTATCTAGAGAGTGGGATAGGTTTAATAACTACCCTAACCCTAACGCGTACCCTAACCCTAACCCCTACCCTAACCCTAACACGTACCCTAATCCTAACCCGTACCCTAAACCGAGCCCTAACCCTAACACTAACCCTAACCCTAACCCTAACCCATACCCTACGCCGTACCCGCACCCCTCCCCAAACCCGTACCCTAAGCCGTACCCTAAGTCGTACCCTAAGCCTAACCCTAACCCTAGGCTACCCTTGACTGCTTCTGCCTCCAATAGATTTCCTAAGCACTAGTGTTTTAAGGAACAGCTTAAAAAGAGAATCCTAATGTGATTTCTTTATAATGGGTGTGTTCCTTATCTTATCCTAGTGTCTAAATTCTTCTCCATGGCTGCACCCCCAAATAATATTCCCTTACGTGCTAAGGGGTGTCTAGAGAGTGGGATAGGTTTAATAACTACTCTAACCCTAACGCGTACCCTAACCCTAACCCCTACCCTAACCCTAACACGTACCCTAATCCTAACCCGTACCCTAAACCGAGCCCTAACCCTAACACTAACCCTAACCCTAACCCTAAACCATACCCTACGCCGTACACGAACCCCTCCCCGAACCCATTCCCCAAGCCGTACCCTAAACCTAACCCTAAGCCTAACCCTAACCCTAGGCTACCCTTGACTGCTTCTGCCTCCAATAGATTTCCTAAGCACTAGTGTTTTAAGGAACAGCTTAAAAAGAGAATCCTAAAGTGATTTCTTTATAATGGGTGTGTTCCTTATCTTATCCTAGTGTCTAAACTCTTCTCCATGGCTGGACCCCCAAATAATATTCCTTTACGTGCTAAGGGGTATCTAGAGAGTGGGATAGGTTTAATAACTACCCTAACCCTAACGTGTACCCTAACCCTAACCCCTACCCTAACCCTAACACGTACCCTAATCCTAACCCGTACCCTAAACCGAGCCCTAACCCTAACACTAACCCTAACCCTAACCCTAACCCATACCCTACGCCGTACCCGAACCCCTCTCCAAACCCGTACCCTAAGCCATACCCTAAGCCTAACCCTAAACCTAACACTAACCCTATGCTACCCTTGACTGCTTCTGCCTCCAATAGATTTCCTAAGCACTAGTGTTTTAAGCAACAGCTTAAAAAGAGAATCCTAATGTGATTTCTTTATAATGGGTGTGTTCCTTATCTTATCCTAGTGTCTAAACTCTTCTCCATGGCTGGACCCCCAAATAATATTCCTTTACGTGCTAAGGGGTATCTAGAGAGTGGGATAGGTTTACTAACTACCCTAACCCTAACGCGTACCCTAACCCTAACCCCTACCCTAAACCTAACACGTACACTAATCCTAACCGTACCCTAAACCGAGCCCTAACCCTAACACTAACCCTAACCCTAACCCTAACCCATACCCTATGCCGTACCCGAAATCCTCCCCGAACCCGTACCCTAAGCCTAACCCTAAGCCTAACCCTAAGCCTAACCCTAACCCTAGGCTACCCTTGACTGCTTCTGCCTCCAATAGATTTCCTAAGCACTAGTGTTTTAAGGAACAGCTTAAAAAGAGAATCCTAATGTGATTTCTTTATAATGGGTGTGTTCCTTATCTTATCCTAGTGTGTAAACTCTTCTCCATGGTTGGACCCCCAAATAATATTCCTTTACGTGCTAAGGGGTATCTAGAGACTGGCATAGGTTTAATAACTACCCTAACCCTAACGTGTACCCTAACCCTAACCCCTACCCTAACCCTAACACGTACCCTAATCCTAACCCGTACCCTAAACCGAGCCCTAACCCTAACACTAACCCTAACCCTAACCCTAACCCATACCCTACGCCGTACCCGAACCCCTCTCCAAACCCGTACCCTAAGCCATACCCTAAGCCTAACCCTAAACCTAACACTAACCCTATGCTACCCTTGACTGCTTCTGCCTCCAATAGATTTCCTAAGCACTAGTGTTTTAAGCAACAGCTTAAAAAGAGAATCCTAATGTGATTTCTTTATAATGGGTGTGTTCCTTATCTTATCCTAGTGTCTAAACTCTTCTCCATGGCTGGACCCCCAAATAATATTCCTTTACGTGCTAAGGGGTATCTAGAGAGTGGGATAGGTTTACTAACTACCCTAACCCTAACGCGTACCCTAACCCTAACCCCTACCCTAAACCTAACACGTACACTAATCCTAACCGTACCCTAAACCGAGCCCTAACCCTAACACTAACCCTAACCCTAACCCTAACCCATACCCTATGCCGTACCCGAAACCCTCCCCGAACCCGTACCCTAAGCCTAACCCTAAGCCTAACCCTAAGCCTAACCCTAACCCTAGGCTACCCTTGACTGCTTCTGCCTCCAATAGATTTCCTAAGCACTAGTGTTTTAAGGAACAGCTTAAAAAGAGAATCCTAATGTGATTTCTTTATAATGGGTGTGTTCCTTATCTTATCCTAGTGTGTAAACTCTTCTCCATGGTTGGACCCCCAAATAATATTCCTTTACGTGCTAAGGGGTATCTAGAGACTGGCATAGGTTTAATAACTACCCTAACCCTAACGCGTACCCTAACCCTAACCCCTACCCTAACCCTAACACGTACCCTAATCCTAACCCGTACCCTAAAACGAGCCCTAACCCTAACACTAACCCTAACCCTAAACCTAACCCATACCGTACGCCGTACCCGCACCCCTCCCCGAACCCGTACCCTATCCCGTACCCTAAGCCGAACCCTAAGCCTAACCCTAACCCTAGGCTACCCTTGACTGCTTCTGCCTCCAATAGATTTCCTAAGCACTAGTGTTTTAAGGAACAGCTTAAAAAGAGAATCCTAATGTGATTTCTTTATAATGGGTGTGTTCCTTATCTTATCCTAGTGCCTAAACTCTTCTCCATGGCTGGACCCCCAAATAATACTCCTTTACGTGCTAAGGGGTATCTAGAGAGTGGGATAGGTTTACTAACTACCCTAACCCTAAGGCGTACCCTAACCCTAACCCCTATCCTAACCCTAACACGTACCCTAATCCTAACCCGTACCCTAAACCGAGCCCTAACCCTAACACTAACACTAACCCTAACCCTAACCCATACCCTACGCTGTACCCGAACCCCTCTCCAAACCCGTACCCTAAGCCGTACCCTAAGCCTAACCCTAAGCCTAACACTAACCCTAGGCTACCCTTGACTGCTTCTGCCTCCAATAGATTTCCTAAGCACTAGTGTTTTAAGGAACAGCTTAAAAAGAGAATCCTAATGTGATTTCTTTATAATGGGTGTGTTCCTTATCTTATCCTAGTGTCTAAACTCTTCTCCATGGCTGGACCCTCAAATAATATTCCTTTACGTGCTAATGGGTATCTAGAGAGTGGGATAGGTTCACTAACTACCCTAACCCTAATGCGTACCCTAACCCTAACCCCTACCCTAACCCTAACACGTACCCTAATCCTAAACCGTACCCTAAACCGAGCCCTAACCCTAACACTAACCCTAACCCTAACCCTAACCCATACCCTACGCCGTACCCGAACCCCTCCCCAAACCCGTACCCTAAGCGATACCCTAAGCCTAACCCTAACCCTAGACTACCCTTGACTGCTTCTGCCTCCAATAGATTTCCTAAGCACTAGTGTTTTAAGGAACAGCTTAAAAAGAGAATCCTAATGTGATTTCTTTATAATGGGTGTGTTCCTTATCTTATCCTAGTGTCTAAACTCTCCTCCATGGCTGCACCCCCAAATAATATTGCCTTACGTGCTAAGGGGTATCTAGAGAGTGGGATAGGTTTAATAACTACCCTAACCCTAATGCGTACTCTAAACCTAACCCCTACCCTAACACTAACACGTACCCTAATCCTAACCCGTACCCTAAACCGAGCCCTAACCCTAACACTAACACTAACCCTAACCCTAAACCATACCCTACGCCGTACCCGAACCCCTCCCCGAACCCATTCCCCAAGCCGTACCCTAAACCTAACCCTAAGCCTAACCCTAACCCTAGGCTACCCTTGACTGCTTCTGCCTCCAATAGATTTCCTAAGCACTAGTGTTTTAAGGAACAGCTTAAAAAGAGAATCCTAAAGTGATTTCTTTATAATGGGTGTGTTCCTTATCTTATCCTAGTGTCTAAACTCTTCTCCATGGCTGGACCCCCAAATAATATTCCTTTACGTGCTAAGGGGTATCTAGAGAGTGGGATAGGTTTACTAACTACCCTAACCCTAACGCGTACCCTAACCCTAACCCCTACCCTAAACCTAACACGTACCCTAATCCTAACCGTACCCTATACCGAGCCCTAACCCTAACACTAACCCTAACCCTAACCCTAACCCATACCCTACGCCGTACCCGCACCCCTCCCCGAACCCGTACCCTAAGCCGTACCCTAAGCCTAACCCTAAGCCTAACCCTAACCCTAGGCTACCCTTGACTGCTTCTGCCTCCAATAGATTTCCTAAGCACAAGTGTTTTAAGGAACAGCTTAAAAAGAGAATCCTAATGTGATTTCTTTATAATGGGTGTGTTCCTTATCTTATCTTAGTGTCTAAACTCTTCTCCATGGCTGCACCCCCAAATAATATTCCCTTATGTGCTAAGGGGTATCTAGAGAGTGGGATAGGTTTAATAACTACCCTAACCCTAATGCGTACTCTAACCCTAAACCCTACCCTAACCCTAACACGTACCCTAATCCTAACCCGTACCCTAAACCGAGCCCTAACCCTAACACTAACCCTAACCCATACCCTACGCCGTACCCGAACCCCTCCCCAAACCCGTACCCTAAGCCGTACCCTAAGCCTAACCCTAAGCCTAACACTAACCCTAGGCTTCCCTTGACTGCTTCTGCCTCCAATAGATTTCCTAAGCACTAGTGTTTTAAGGAACAGCTTAAAAAGAGAATCCTAAAGTGATTTCTTTATAATGGGTGTGTTCCTTTTCTTATCCTAGTGTCTAAACTCTTCTCCATGGCTGGACCCCCAAATAATATTCCTTTACGTGCTAAGGGGTATCTAGAGAGTGGGATAGGTTTAATAACTACCCTAACCCTAACCCCTACCCTAACCCTAACACGTACCCTAATCCTAACACGTACCCTAATCCTAAACCGTAACCTAAACCGAGCCCTAACCCTAACACTAACCCTAACCCTAACCCTAACCCATACCCTACGCCGTACCCGCACCCCTCCCCGAACCCGTACCCTAAGCCGTACCCTAAGCCTAACCCTAAGCCTAACCCTAATCCTAGGCTACCCTTGACTGCTTCTGCCTCCAATAGATTTCCTAAGCACTAGTGTTTTAAGGAACAGCTTAAAAAGAGAATCCTAATGTGATTTCTTTATAATGGGTGTGTTCCTTATTTATCCTAGTGTCTAAACTCTTCTCCATGGCTGGACCCCCAAATAATATTCCTTTACGTGCTAAGGGGTATCTAGAGAGTGGGATAGGTTTAATAACTACCCTAACCCTAACGCGTACCCTAACTCTAACCCCTACCCTAACCCTAACACGTACCCTAATCCTGACCCGTACCCTAAACCGAGCCCTAACCGTAACACTAACCCTAACCCTAACCCTAAACCATATCCTACGCCGTACCCGCACCCCTCCCCGAACCCGTACCCTAAGCCGTACCCTAAGCCTAACCCTAAGCCTTACCCTAACCCTAGGCTACCCTTGACTGCTTCTGCCTCCAATAGGTTTCCTAAGCACTAGTGTTTTAAGGAACAGCTTAAAAAGAGAATCCTAATGTGATTTCTTTATAATGGGTGTGTTCCTTATCTTATCCTAGTGTTTAAACTCTCCTCCATGGCTGGACCCCCAAATAATATTCCTTTACGTGCTAAGGGGTATCTAGAGAGTGGGATAGGTTTAATAAATACCCTAACCCTAAAGCGTACCCTAACCCTAACCCCTACCCTAACCCTAACACGTACCCTAATCCTAACCGTACCCTGAACCGAACCCTAACCCTAACACTAACCCTAACACTAACCCTAACCCATACCCTACGCCGTACCCGAACCCCTCCCCGAACCCGTACCCTAAGCCGTACCCTAAGCCTAACCCTAAGCCTAACCCTAACCCTAGGCTACCCTTGACTGCTTCTGCCTCCAATAGATTTCCTAAGCACTAGTGTTTTAAGGAACAGCTTAAAAAGAGAATCCTAATGTGATTTCTTTATAATGGGTGTGTTCCTTATCTTATCCTAGTGTCTAAACTCTTCTGCATGGCTGGACCCTCAAATAATATTCCTTTACGTGCTAAGGGGTATCTAGAGAGTGGGATAGGTTTACTAACTACCCTAACCCTAACGCGTACCCTAACCCTAACCCCTACCCTAACCCTAACACGTACCCTAATCCTAACCCGTACCCTAAACCGAGCCCTAACCCTAACACTAACCCTAACCCTAACCCTAACCCATACCATACGCCGTACCCGCACCCCTCACCGAACCCGTACCCTAAGCCGTACCCTAAGCCTAACCGTAAGCCTAACCCTAACCCTAGGCTACCCTTGACTGCATCTGCCTCCAATAGATTTCCTAAGCACTAGTGTTTTAAGGAACAGCTTAAAAAGAGAATCCTAATGTGATTTCTTTATAATGGGTGTGTTCCTTATCTTATCTTAGTGTCTAAACTCCTCTCCATGGCTGCACCCCCAAATAATATTCCCTTATGTGCTAAGGGGTATCTAGAGAGTGGGATAGGTTTAATAACTACCCTAACCCTAATGCGTACTCTAACCCTAAACCCTACCCTAACCCTAACACGTACCCTAATCCTAACCCGTACCCTAAACCGAGCCCTAACCCTAACACTAACCCTAACCCATACCCTACGCCGTACCCGAACCCCTCCCCAAACCCGTACCCTAAGCCGTACCCTAAGCCTAACCCTAAGCCTAACACTAAACCTAGGCTACCCTTGACTGCTTCAGCCTCCAATAGATTTCCTAAGCACTAGTGTTTTAAGGAATAGCTTAAAAAGAGAATCCTAAAGTGATTTCTTTATAATGGGTGTGTTCCTTATCTTATCCTAGTGTCTAAACTCTTCTCCATGGCTGGACCCCCAAATAATATTCCTTTACGTGCTAAGGGGTATCTAGAGAGTGGGATAGGTTTAATAACTACCCTAACCCTAACGCGTACCCTAACCCTAACCCCTACCCTAACCCTAACACGTACCCTAATCCTAACCCGTACCCTAAACCGAGCCCTAACCCTAACACTAACCCTAACCCTAACCCTAACCCATACCCTACGCCGTACCCGCACCCCTCCCCAAACCCGTACCCTAAGCCGTACCCTAAGTCGTACCCTAAGCCTAACCCTAACCCTAGGCTACCCTTGACTGCTTCTGCCTCCAATAGATTTCCTAAGCACTAGTGTTTTAAGGAACAGCTTAAAAAGAGAATCCTAATGTGATTTCTTTATAATGGGTGTGTTCCTTATCTTATCCTAGTGTCTAAATTCTTCTCCATGGCTGCACCCCCAAATAATATTCCCTTACGTGCTAAGGGGTGTCTAGAGAGTGGGATAGGTTTAATAACTACTCTAACCCTAACGCGTACCCTAACCCTAACCCCTACCCTAACCCTAACACGTACCCTAATCCTAACCCGTACCCTAAACCGAGCCCTAACCCTAACACTAACCCTAACCCTAACCCTAAACCATACCCTACGCCGTACACGAACCCCTCCCCGAACCCATTCCCCAAGCCGTACCCTAAACCTAACCCTAAGCCTAACCCTAACCCTAGGCTACCCTTGACTGCTTCTGCCTCCAATAGATTTCCTAAGCACTAGTGTTTTAAGGAACAGCTTAAAAAGAGAATCCTAAAGTGATTTCTTTATAATGGGTGTGTTCCTTATCTTATCCTAGTGTCTAAACTCTTCTCCATGGCTGGACCCCCAAATAATATTCCTTTACGTGCTAAGGGGTATCTAGAGAGTGGGATAGGTTTAATAACTACCCTAACCCTAACGTGTACCCTAACCCTAACCCCTACCCTAACCCTAACACGTACCCTAATCCTAACCCGTACCCTAAACCGAGCCCTAACCCTAACACTAACCCTAACCCTAACCCTAACCCATACCCTACGCCGTACCCGAACCCCTCTCCAAACCCGTACCCTAAGCCATACCCTAAGCCTAACCCTAAACCTAACACTAACCCTATGCTACCCTTGACTGCTTCTGCCTCCAATAGATTTCCTAAGCACTAGTGTTTTAAGCAACAGCTTAAAAAGAGAATCCTAATGTGATTTCTTTATAATGGGTGTGTTCCTTATCTTATCCTAGTGTCTAAACTCTTCTCCATGGCTGGACCCCCAAATAATATTCCTTTACGTGCTAAGGGGTATCTAGAGAGTGGGATAGGTTTACTAACTACCCTAACCCTAACGCGTACCCTAACCCTAACCCCTACCCTAAACCTAACACGTACACTAATCCTAACCGTACCCTAAACCGAGCCCTAACCCTAACACTAACCCTAACCCTAACCCTAACCCATACCCTATGCCGTACCCGAAATCCTCCCCGAACCCGTACCCTAAGCCTAACCCTAAGCCTAACCCTAAGCCTAACCCTAACCCTAGGCTACCCTTGACTGCTTCTGCCTCCAATAGATTTCCTAAGCACTAGTGTTTTAAGGAACAGCTTAAAAAGAGAATCCTAATGTGATTTCTTTATAATGGGTGTGTTCCTTATCTTATCCTAGTGTGTAAACTCTTCTCCATGGTTGGACCCCCAAATAATATTCCTTTACGTGCTAAGGGGTATCTAGAGACTGGCATAGGTTTAATAACTACCCTAACCCTAACGCGTACCCTAACCCTAACCCCTACCCTAACCCTAACACGTACCCTAATCCTAACCCGTACCCTAAAACGAGCCCTAACCCTAACACTAACCCTAACCCTAAACCTAACCCATACCGTACGCCGTACCCGCACCCCTCCCCGAACCCGTACCCTATCCCGTACCCTAAGCCGAACCCTAAGCCTAACCCTAACCCTAGGCTACCCTTGACTGCTTCTGCCTCCAATAGATTTCCTAAGCACTAGTGTTTTAAGGAACAGCTTAAAAAGAGAATCCTAATGTGATTTCTTTATAATGGGTGTGTTCCTTATCTTATCCTAGTGCCTAAACTCTTCTCCATGGCTGGACCCCCAAATAATACTCCTTTACGTGCTAAGGGGTATCTAGAGAGTGGGATAGGTTTACTAACTACCCTAACCCTAAGGCGTACCCTAACCCTAACCCCTATCCTAACCCTAACACGTACCCTAATCCTAACCCGTACCCTAAACCGAGCCCTAACCCTAACACTAACACTAACCCTAACCCTAACCCATACCCTACGCTGTACCCGAACCCCTCTCCAAACCCGTACCCTAAGCCGTACCCTAAGCCTAACCCTAAGCCTAACACTAACCCTAGGCTACCCTTGACTGCTTCTGCCTCCAATAGATTTCCTAAGCACTAGTGTTTTAAGGAACAGCTTAAAAAGAGAATCCTAATGTGATTTCTTTATAATGGGTGTGTTCCTTATCTTATCCTAGTGTCTAAACTCTTCTCCATGGCTGGACCCTCAAATAATATTCCTTTACGTGCTAATGGGTATCTAGAGAGTGGGATAGGTTCACTAACTACCCTAACCCTAATGCGTACCCTAACCCTAACCCCTACCCTAACCCTAACACGTACCCTAATCCTAAACCGTACCCTAAACCGAGCCCTAACCCTAACACTAACCCTAACCCTAACCCTAACCCATACCCTACGCCGTACCCGAACCCCTCCCCAAACCCGTACCCTAAGCGATACCCTAAGCCTAACCCTAACCCTAGACTACCCTTGACTGCTTCTGCCTCCAATAGATTTCCTAAGCACTAGTGTTTTAAGGAACAGCTTAAAAAGAGAATCCTAATGTGATTTCTTTATAATGGGTGTGTTCCTTATCTTATCCTAGTGTCTAAACTCTCCTCCATGGCTGCACCCCCAAATAATATTGCCTTACGTGCTAAGGGGTATCTAGAGAGTGGGATAGGTTTAATAACTACCCTAACCCTAATGCGTACTCTAAACCTAACCCCTACCCTAACACTAACACGTACCCTAATCCTAACCCGTACCCTAAACCGAGCCCTAACCCTAACACTAACACTAACCCTAACCCTAAACCATACCCTACGCCGTACCCGAACCCCTCCCCGAACCCATTCCCCAAGCCGTACCCTAAACCTAACCCTAAGCCTAACCCTAACCCTAGGCTACCCTTGACTGCTTCTGCCTCCAATAGATTTCCTAAGCACTAGTGTTTTAAGGAACAGCTTAAAAAGAGAATCCTAAAGTGATTTCTTTATAATGGGTGTGTTCCTTATCTTATCCTAGTGTCTAAACTCTTCTCCATGGCTGGACCCCCAAATAATATTCCTTTACGTGCTAAGGGGTATCTAGAGAGTGGGATAGGTTTACTAACTACCCTAACCCTAACGCGTACCCTAACCCTAACCCCTACCCTAAACCTAACACGTACCCTAATCCTAACCGTACCCTATACCGAGCCCTAACCCTAACACTAACCCTAACCCGAACCCTAACCCATACCCTATGCCGTACCCGAAACCCTCCCCGAACCCGTACCGTAAGGCGTACCCTAAGCCTAACCCTAAGCCTAACCCTAACCCTAGGCTACCCTTGACTGCTTCTGCCTCCAATAGATTTCCTAAGCACTAGTGTTTTAAGGAACAGCTGAAAAAGAGAATCCTAATGTGATTTCTTTATAATGGGTGTGTTCCTTATCTTATCCTAGTGTCTAAACTCTTCTCCATGGTTGGACCCCCAAATAATATTCCTTTACGTGCTAAGGGGTATCTAGAGAGTGGGATAGGTTTAATAACTACCCTAATCCTAACGCGTACCCTAACCCTAACCCCTACCCTAACCCTAACACGTACCCTAATCCTAACCCGTAGCCTAAACCGAGCCCTAACCCTAACACTAACCCTAACCCTAAACCTAACCCATACCGTATGCCGTACCCGCACCCCTCCCCGAACCCGTACCCTAAGCCGTACCCTAAGCCGAACCCTAAGCCTAACACTAACCCTAAGATACCCTTGACGGCTTCTGCCTCCAATAGATTTCCTAAGCACTAGTGTTTTAAGGAACAGCTTAAAAAGAGAATCCTAATGTGATTTCTTTATAATGGGTGTGTTCCTTATCTTATCCTAGTGCCTAAACTCTTCTCCATGGCTGGACCCCCAAATAATACTCCTTTACGTGCTAAGGGGTATCTAGAGAGTGGGATAGGTTTACTAACTACCCTAACCCTAACGCGTACCCTAACCCTAACCCCTACCCTAACCCTAACACGTACCCTAATCCTAACCCGTACCCTAAACCGAGCCCTAACCCTAACACTAACAATAACCCTAACCCTAACCCATACCCTACGCCGTACCCGAACCCCTCCCCAAACCCGTACCCTAAGCCTAACCCTAAGCCTAACACTAACCCTCGGCTACCCTTGACTTCTTCTGCCTCCAATAGATTTCCTAAGCACTAGTGTTTTAAGCAACAGCTTAAAAAGAGAATCCTAATGTGATTTCTTTATAATGGGTGTGTTCCTTATCTTATCGTAGTGTCTAAACTCTTCTCCATGGCTGGACCCCCAAATAATATTCCTTTACGTGCTAAGGGGTATCTAGAGAGTGGGATAGGTTTACTAACTACCCTAACCCTAACGCGTACCCTAACCCTAACCCCTACCCTAACCCTAACACGTACCCTAATCCTAACCCGTACCCTAAACCGAGCCCTAACCCTAACACTAACCCTAACCCTAACCATAACACATACCCTACGCCGTACCCGAACCCCTCCCCGAACCCGAACCCTAAGCGGTACCCTAAGCCTAACCCTAAACCTTACCCTAACCCTAGGCTACCCTTGACTGCTTCTGCCTCCAATTGATTTCCTAAGCAGTAGTGTTTTAAGGAACAGCTTAAAAAGAGAATCCTAATGTGATTTCTTTATAATGGGTGCGTTCCTTATCTTATCCTAGTGTCTAAACTCTTCTCCATGGCTGGACCCCCAAATAATATTCCTTTACGTGCTAAGGGGGAGCTAGAGAGTGGGATAGGTTTACTAACTACCCTAGCCCTAACGCGTAACCTAACCCTAACCCCTACCCTAACCATAACACGTACCCTAATCCTAACCCGTATCCTAAACCGAGCCCTAACCCTAACACTAACCCTAACCCTAACCCTAAACCATACCCTACGCCGTACCGGAACCCCTCCCCGAACCCATTCCCCAAGCCGTACCCTAAACCTAACCCTAAGCCTAACCCTAACCCTAGGCTACCCTTGACTGCTTCTGCCTCCAATAGATTTCCTAAGCACTAGTGTTTTAAGGAACAGCTTAAAAAGAGAATCCTAAAGTGATTTCTTTATAATGGGTGTGTTCCTTATCTTATCCTAGTGTCTAAACTCTTCTCCATGGCTGGACCCCCAAATAATATTCCTTTACGTGCTAAGGGGTATCTAGAGAGTGGGATAGGTTTACTAACTACCCTAACCCTAACGCGTACCCTAACCCTAACCCCTACCCTAAACCTAACACGTACCCTAATCCTAACCGTACCCTAAACCGAGCCCTAACCCTAACACTAACCCTAACCCTAACCCTAACCCATACCCTATGCCGTACCCGAAACCCTCCCCGAACCCGTACCCTAAGGCGTACCCTAAGCCTAACCCTAAGCCTAATCCTAACCCTAGGCTACCCTTGACTGCTTCTGCCTCCAATAGATTTCCTAAGCACTAGTGTTTTAAGGAACAGCTGAAAAAGAGAATCCTAATGTGATTTCTTTATAATGGGTGTGTTCCTTATCTTATCCTAGTGTCTAAACTCTTCTCCATGGTTGGACCCCCAAATAATATTCCTTTACGTGCTAAGGGGTATCTAGAGAGTGGGATAGGTTTAATAACTACCCTAATCCTAACGCGTACCCTAACCCTAACCCCTACCCTAACCCTAACACGTACCCTAATCCTAACCCGTACCCTAAACCGAGCCCTAACCCTAACACTAACCCTAACCCTAAACCTAACCCATACCGTACGCCGTACCCGCACCCCTCCCCGAACCCGTACCCTAAGCCGTACCCTAAGCCGAACCCTAAGCCTAACCCTAACCCTAAGATACCCTTGACTGCTTCTGCCTCCAATAGATTTCCTAAGCACTAGTGTTTTAAGGAACAGCTTAAAAAGAGAATCCTAATGTGATTTCTTTATAATGGGTGTGTTCCTTATCTTATCCTAGTGCCTAAACTCTTCTCCATGGCTGGACCCCCAAATAATACTCCTTTACGTGCTAAGGGGTATCTAGAGAGTGGGATAGGTTTACTAACTACCCTAACCCTAACGCGTACCCTAACCCTAACCCCTACCCTAACCCTAACACGTACCCTAATCCTAACCCGTACCCTAAACCGAGCCCTAACCCTAACACTAACAATAACCCTAACCCTAACCCATACCCTACGCCGTACCCGAACCCCTCCCCAAACCCGTACCCTAAGCCTAACCCTAAGCCTAACCCTAACCCTAGGCTACCCTTGACTGCTTCTGCCTCCAATAGATTTCCTAAGCACTAGTGTTTTAAGCAACAGCTGAAAAAGAGAATCCTAATGTGATTTCTTTATAATGGGTGTGTTCCTTATCTTATCCTAGTGTCTAAACTCTTCTCCATGGCTGGACCCCCAAATAATACTCCTTTACGTGCCAAGGGGTATCTAGAGAGTGGGATAGGTTTACTAACTACCCTAACCCTAACGCGTACCCTAACCCTAACCCCTACCCTAACCCTAACACGTACCCTAATCCTAACCCGTACCCTAAACCGAGCCCTAACCCTAACCCTAACCCTAACCCTAACCATAACACATACCCTATGCCGTACCCGAACCCCTCCCCGAACCCGAACCCTAAGCGGTACCCTAAGCCTAACCCTAAACCTAACCCTAACCCTAGGCTACCCTTGACTGCTTCTGCCTCCAATAGATTTCCTAAGCACTAGTGTTTTAAGGAACAGCTTAAAAAGAGAATCCTAAAGTGATTTCTTTATAATGGGTGTGTTCCTTATCTTATCCTAGTGTCAAAACTCTTCTCCATGGCTGGACCCCCAAATAATATTCCTTTACGTGCTAAGGGGTATCTAGAGAGTGGGATAGGTTTAATAACTACCCTAACCCTAACGCGTACCCTGACCCTAACCCCTACCCTAACCCTAACACGTACCCTAATCCTAACCCGTACCCTAAACCGAGCCCTAACCCTAACACTAACCCTAACCCTAACCCTAACCCATACCCTACGCCGTACCCGAACCCCTCCCCAAACCCATTCCCCAAGCCGTACCCTAAACCTAACCCTAAGCCTAACCCTAACCCTAGGCTACCCTTGACTGCTTCTGCCTCCAATAGATTTCCTAAGCACTAGTGTTTTAAGGAACAGCTTAAAAAGAGAATCCTAAAGTGATTTCTTTATAATGGGTGTGTTCCTTATCTTATCCTAGTGTCTAAACTCTTCTCCATGGCTGCACCCCCAAATAATATTGCCTTACGTGCTAAGGGGTATCTAGAGAGTGGGATAGGTTTACTAACTACCCTAACCCTAATGCGTACTCTAACCCTAACCCCTACCCTAACACTAACACGTACCCTAATCCTAACCCGTACCCTAAACCGAGCCCTAACCCTAACATTAACACTAACCCTAACCCTAACCCATACCCTACGCCGTACCCGAACCCCTCCCCAAACCCGTACCCTAAGCCGTACCCTAAGCCTAACCCTAAGCCTAACACTAACCCTAGGCTACCCTTGACTGCTTCTGCCTCCAATAGATTTCCTAAGCACTAGTGTTTTAAGCAACAGCTTAAAAGGAGAATCCTAATGTGATTTCTTTATAATGGGTGTGTTCCTTATCTTATCCTAGTGTCTAAATTCTTCTCCATGGCTGGACCCCCAAATAATATTCCTTTACGTGCTAAGGGGTATCTAGAGAGTGGGATAGGTTTACTAACTACCCTAACCCTAACGCGTACCCTAACCCTAACCCCTACCCTAAACCTAACACGTACCCTAATCCTAACCCGTACCCTAAACCGAGCCCTAACCCTAACACTAACCCTAACCCTAACCCTAACCCATACCCTACGCCATACCCAAAACCCTCCCCGAACCCTTACCCTAAGCCGTACCCTAAGCCTAACCCTAAGCCTAACCCTAACCCTAGGCTACCCTTGACTGCTTCTGCCTCCAATAGATTTCCTAAGCACTAGTGTTTTAAGGAACAGCTTAAAAAGAGAATCCTAATGTGATTTCTTTATAATGGGTGTGTTCCTTATCTTATCCTAGTGTCTAAACTCTTCTCCATGGCTGCACCCCCAAATAATATTCCCTTACGTGCTAAGGGGTATCTAGAGAGTGGGATAGGTTTAATAACTACCCTAACCCTAACGCGTACCCTAACTCTAACCCCTACCCTAACCCTAACACGTACCCTACTCCTAACCCGTACCCTAAACCGAGCCCTAACCCTAACACTAACCCTAACCCTAACCCTAACCCATACCCTACGCCGTACCCGCACCCCTCCCCGAACCCGTACCCTAAGCCATACCCTAAACCTAACCCTAAGCCTAACCCTAACCCTAGGCTACCCTTGACTGCTTCTGCCTCCAATAGATTTCCTAAGCACTAGTGTTTTAAGGAACAGCTTAAAAAGAGAATCCTAATGTGATTTCTTTATAATGGGTGTGTTCCTTATCTTATCCTAGTGTCTAAACTCTTCTCCATGGCTGCACCCCCAAATAATATTCCCTTACGTGCTAAGGGGTATCTAGAGAGTGGGATAGGTTTAATAAATACCCTAACCCTAACGTGTACCCTAACCCTAACCCCTACCCTAACCCTAACACGTACCCTAATCCTAACCCGTACCCTAAACCGAGCCCTAACCCTAACACTAACCCTAACCCTAACCCTAAACCATACCCTACGCCGTACCCGAACCCCTCCCCGAACCCATTCCCCAAGCCGTACCCTAAACCTAACCCTAAGCCTAACCCTAACCCTAGGCTTCCCTTGACTGCTTCTGCCTCCAATAGATTTCCTAAGCACTAGTGTTTTAAGGAACAGCTTAAAAAGAGAATCCTAAAGTGATTTCTTTATAATGGGTGTGTTCCTTATCTTATCCTAGTGTCTAAACTCTTCTCCATGGCTGGACCCCCAAATAATATTCCTTTACGTGCTAAGGGGTATCTAGAGAGTGGGATAGGTTTAATAACTACCCTAACCCTAACGCGTACCCTAACCCTAACCCCTACCCTAACCCTAACACGTACCCTAATCCTAACCCGTACCCTAAACCGAGCCCTAACCCTAACACTAACCCTAACCCTAACCCTAACCCATACCCTACGCCGTACCCGAACCCCTCCCCAAACCTGTACCCTAAGCCTAACCCTAAGCCTAACACTAACCCTAGGCTACCCTTGACTGCTTCTGCCTCCAATAGATTTCCTAAGCACTAGTGTTTTAAGGAACAGCTTAAAAAGAGAATCCTAATGTGATTTCTTTATAATGGGTGTGTTCCTTATCTTATCCTAGTGTCTAAACTCTTCTCCATGGCTGCACCCCCAAATAATATTCCCTTACGTGCTAAGGGGTATCTAGAGAGTGGGATAGGTTTAATAACTACCCTAACCCTAACGCGTACCCTAACCCTAACCCCTACACTAACCCTAACACGTACCCTAATCCTAACCTGTACCCTAAACCGAGCCCTAACCCTAACACTAACACTAACCCTAACCCTAACCCATACCCTACGCCGTACCCGCACCCCTCCCCGAACCCGTACCCTAATCCATACCCTAAACCTAACCCTAAGCCTAACCCTAACCCTAGGCTACCCTTTACTGCTTCTGCCTCCAATTGATTTCTTAAGCAGTAGTGTTTTAAGAAACAGCTTAAAAAGAGAATCCTAATGTGATTTCTTTATAATGGGTGTGTTCCTTATCTTATCCTAGTGTCTAAACTCTTCTCCATGGCTGGACCCCCAAATAATATTCCTTTACGTGCTAAGGGGGAGCTAGAGAGTGGGATAGGTTTACTAACTACCCTAGGCCTAACGCGTAACCTAACCCTAACCCCTACCCTAACCATAACACGTACCCTAATCCTAACCCGTATCCTAAACCGAGCCCTAACCCTAACACTAACCCTAACCCTAACCCTAACCCATACCCTATGCCGTACCCGCACCCCTCCCCGAACCCGTACCCTAAGCCGTACCCTAAGCCTAACCCTAAGCCTAACCCTAACCCTAGGCTACCCTTGACTGCTTCTGCCTCCAATAGATTTCCTAAGCACTAGTGTTTTAAGGAACAGCTTAAAAAGAGAATCCTAATGTGATTTCTTTATAATGGGTGTGTTCCTTATCTTATCCTAGTGTCTAAACTCTTCTCCATGGCTGCACCCCCAAATAATATTCCCTTACGTGCTAAGGGGTATCTAGAGAGTGGGATAGGTTTACTAACTACCCTAGCCCTAACGCGTAACCTAACCCTAACCCCTACCCTAACCATAACACGTACCCTAATCCTAACCCGTATCCTAAACCGAGCCCTAACCCTAACACTAACCCTAACCCTAACCCTAAACCATACCCTACGCCGTACCCGAACCCCTCCCCGAACCCATTCCCCAAGCCGTACCCTAAACCTAACCCTAAGCCTAACCCTAACCCTAGGCTACCCTTGACTGCTTCTGCCTCCAATAGATTTCCTAAGCACTAGTGTTTTAAGGAACAGCTTAAAAAGAGAATCCTAATGTGATTTCTTTATAATGGGTGTGTTCCTTATCTTATCCTAGTGTCTAAACTCTTCTCCATGGCTGGACCCCCAAATAATATACCTTTACGTGCTAAGGGGGAGCTAGAGAGTGGGATAGGTTTACTAACTACCCTAGCCCTAACGCGTAACCTAACCCTAACCCCTACCCTAACCATAACACGTACCCTAATCCTAACCCGTATCCTAAACCGAGCCCTAACCCTAACACTAACCCTAACCCTAACCCTAACCCATACCCTATGCCGTACCCGCACCCCTCCCCGAACCCGTACCCTAAGCCGGACCCTAAGCCTAACCCTAAGCCTAACCCTAACCCTAGGCTACCCTTGACTGCTTCTGCCTCCAATAGATTTCCTAAGCACTAGTGTTTTAAGGAACAGCTTAAAAAGAGAATCCTAATGTGATTTCTTTATAATGGGTGTGTTCCTTATCTTATCCTAGTGTCTAAACTCTTCTCCATGGCTGCACCCCCAAATAATATTCCCTTACGTGCTAAGGGGTATCTAGAGAGTGGGATAGGTTTAATAAATATCCTAACCCTAACGCGTACCCTAACCCTAACCCCTACCCTAACCCTAACACGTACCCTAATCCTAACCCGTACCCTAAACCGAGCCCTAACCCTAACACTAACCCTAACCCTAACCCTAAACCATACCCTACGCCGTACCCGAAACCCTCCCTGAACCCATTCCCCAAGCCGTACCCTAAACCTAACCCTAAGCCTAACCCTAACCCTAGGCTACCCTTGACTGCTTCTGCCTCCAATAGATTTCCTAAGCACTAGTGTTTTAAGGAACAGCTTAAAAAGAGAATCCTAAAGTGATTTCTTTATAATGGGTGTGTTCCTTATCTTATCCTAGTGTCTAAACTCTTCTCCATGGCTGGACCCTCAAATAATATTCCTTTACGGGCTAAGGGGTATCTAGAGAGTGGGATAGGTTTAATAACTACCCTAACCCTAACGCGTACCCTAACCCTAACCCCTACCCTAACCTTAACACGTACCCTAATCCTAACCCGTACCCTAAACCGAGCCCTAACCCTAACACTAACCCTAACCCTAACCCTAACCCATACCCTACGCCGTACCCGAAGCCCTCTCCGAACCCATTCCCCAAGCCGTACCCTAAACCTAACCCTAAGCCTAACCCTAACCCTAGGCTACCCTTGACTGCTTCTGCCTCCAAAAGATTTCCTAAGCACTAGTGTTTTAAGGAACAGCTTAAAAAGAGAATCCTAATGTGATTTCTTTATAATGGGTGTGTTCCTTATCTTATCCTAGTGTCTAAACTCTTCTCCATGGCTGCACCCCCAAATAATATTGCCTTACGTGCTAAGGGGTATCTAGAGAGTGGGATAGGTTTAATAACTACCCTAACCCTAATGCGTACTCTAAACCTAACCCCTACCCTAACACTAACACGTACCCTAATCCTAAACCGTACCCTAAACCGAGCCCTAACCCTAACACTAACACTAACCCTAACCCTAACCCATACCCTACGCCGTACCCGAACCCCTCCCCAAACCCGTACCCTAAGCCATACCCTAAGCCTAACCCTAAGACTAACACTAACCCTAGGCTTCCCTTGACTGCTTCTGCCTCCAATAGTTTTCCTAAGCACTAGTGTTTTAAGCAACAGCTTAAAAAGAGAATCCTAATGTGATTTCTTTATAATGGGTGTGTTCCTTATCTTATCCTAGTGTCTAAACTCTTCTCCATGGCTGGACCCCCAAATAATATTCCTTTACGTGCTAAGGGGTATCTAGAGAGTGGGATAGGTTTACTAACTACCCTAACCCTAACGCGTACCCTAACCCTAACCCCTACCCTAAACCTAACACGTACCCTAATCCTAACCGTACCCTAAACCGAGCCCTAACCCTAACACTAACCCTAACCCTAACCCTAACCCATACCCTATGCCGTACCCGAAACCCTCCCCGAACCCGTACCCTAAGCCGTACCCTAAGCCTAACCCTAAGCCTAACCCTAACCCTAGGCTACCCTTGACTGCTTCTGCCTCCAATAGATTTCCTAAGCACTAGTGTTTTAAGGAACAGCTGAAAAATAGAATCCTAATGTGATTTCTTTATAATGGGTGTGTTCCTTATCTTATCCTAGTGTCTAAATTCTTCTCCATGGTTGGACCCCAAAATAATATTCCTTTACGTGCTAAGGGGTATCTAGAGAGTGGGATAGGTTTAATAACTACCCTAATCCTAACGCGTACCCTAACCCTAACCCCTACCCTAACCCTAACACGTACCCTAATCCTAACCCGTACCCTAAACCGAGCCCTAACCCTAACACTAACCCTAACCCTAAACCTAACCCATACCGTACGCCGTACCCGCACCCCTCCCCGAACCCGTACCCTAAGCCGTACCCTAAGCCGAACCCTAAGCCTAACCCTAACCCTAAGATACCCTTGACTGCTTCTGCCTCCAATAGATTTCCTAAGCACTAGTGTTTTAAGGAACAGCTTAAAAAGAGAATCCTAATGTGATTTCTTTATAATGGGTGTGTTCCTTATCTTATCCTAGTGTCTAAACTCTTCTCCATGGCTGCACCCCCAAATAATATTCCCTTACGTGCTAAGGGGTATCTAGAGAGTGGGATAGGTTTAATAAATACCCTAACCCTAACGTGTACCCTAACCCTAACCCCTACCCTAACCCTAACACGTACCCTAATCCTAACCCGTACCCTAAACCGAGCCCTAACCCTAACACTAACCCTAACCCTAACCCTAAACCATACCCTACGCCGTACCCGAACCCCTCCCCGAACCCATTCCCCAAGCCGTACCCTAAACCTAACCGTAAGCCTAACCCTAACCCTAGGCTTCCCTTGACTGCTTCTGCCTCCAATAGATTTCCTAAGCACTAGTGTTTTAAGGAACAGCTTAAAAAGAGAATCCTAAAGTGATTTCTTTATAATGGGTGTGTTCCTTATCTTATCCTAGTGTCTAAATTCTTCTCCATGGCTGCACCCCCAAATAATATTCCCTTACGTGCTAAGGGGTATCTAGAGAGTGGGATAGGTTTAATAACTACCCTAACCCTAACGCGTACCCTAACTCTAACCCCTACCCTAACCCTAACACGTACCCTACTCCTAACCCGTACCCTAAACCGAGCCCTAACCCTAACACTAACCCTAACCCTAACCCTAACCCATACCCTACGCCGTACCCGCACCCCTCCCCGAACCCGTACCCTAAGCCATACCCTAAACCTAACCCTAAGCCTAACCCTAACCCTAGGCTACCCTTGACTGCTTCTGCCTCCAATAGATTTCCTAAGCACTAGTGTTTTAAGGAACAGCTTAAAAAGAGAATCCTAATGTGATTTCTTTATAATGGGTGTGTTCCTTATCTTATCCTAGTGTCTAAACTCTTCTCCATGGCTGCACCCCCAAATAATATTCCCTTACGTGCTAAGGGGTATCTAGAGAGTGGGATAGGTTTAATAAATACCCTAACCCTAACGTGTACCCTAACCCTAACCCCTACCCTAACCCTAACACGTACCCTAATCCTAACCCGTACCCTAAACCGAGCCCTAACCCTAACACTAACCCTAACCCTAACCCTAAACCATACCCTACGCCGTACCCGAACCCCTCCCCGAACCCATTCCCCAAGCCGTACCCTAAACCTAACCCTAAGCCTAACCCTAACCCTAGGCTTCCCTTGACTGCTTCTGCCTCCAATAGATTTCCTAAGCACTAGTGTTTTAAGGAACAGCTTAAAAAGAGAATCCTAAAGTGATTTCTTTATAATGGGTGTGTTCCTTATCTTATCCTAGTGTCTAAACTCTTCTCCATGGCTGGACCCCCAAATAATATTCCTTTACGTGCTAAGGGGTATCTAGAGAGTGGGATAGGTTTAATAACTACCCTAACCCTAACGCGTACCCTAACCCTAACCCCTACCCTAACCCTAACACGTACCCTAATCCTAACCCGTACCCTAAACCGAGCCCTAACCCTAACACTAACCCTAACCCTAACCCTAACCCATACCCTACGCCGTACCCGAACCCCTCCCCAAACCTGTACCCTAAGCCTAACCCTAAGCCTAACACTAACCCTAGGCTACCCTTGACTGCTTCTGCCTCCAATAGATTTCCTAAGCACTAGTGTTTTAAGGAACAGCTTAAAAAGAGAATCCTAATGTGATTTCTTTATAATGGGTGTGTTCCTTATCTTATCCTAGTGTCTAAACTCTTCTCCATGGCTGCACCCCCAAATAATATTCCCTTACGTGCTAAGGGGTATCTAGAGAGTGGGATAGGTTTAATAACTACCCTAACCCTAACGCGTACCCTAACCCTAACCCCTACACTAACCCTAACACGTACCCTAATCCTAACCTGTACCCTAAACCGAGCCCTAACCCTAACACTAACACTAACCCTAACCCTAACCCATACCCTACGCCGTACCCGCACCCCTCCCCGAACCCGTACCCTAATCCATACCCTAAACCTAACCCTAAGCCTAACCCTAACCCTAGGCTACCCTTTACTGCTTCTGCCTCCAATTGATTTCTTAAGCAGTAGTGTTTTAAGAAACAGCTTAAAAAGAGAATCCTAATGTGATTTCTTTATAATGGGTGTGTTCCTTATCTTATCCTAGTGTCTAAACTCTTCTCCATGGCTGGACCCCCAAATAATATTCCTTTACGTGCTAAGGGGGAGCTAGAGAGTGGGATAGGTTTACTAACTACCCTAGGCCTAACGCGTAACCTAACCCTAACCCCTACCCTAACCATAACACGTACCCTAATCCTAACCCGTATCCTAAACCGAGCCCTAACCCTAACACTAACCCTAACCCTAACCCTAACCCATACCCTATGCCGTACCCGCACCCCTCCCCGAACCCGTACCCTAAGCCGTACCCTAAGCCTAACCCTAAGCCTAACCCTAACCCTAGGCTACCCTTGACTGCTTCTGCCTCCAATAGATTTCCTAAGCACTAGTGTTTTAAGGAACAGCTTAAAAAGAGAATCCTAATGTGATTTCTTTATAATGGGTGTGTTCCTTATCTTATCCTAGTGTCTAAACTCTTCTCCATGGCTGCACCCCCAAATAATATTCCCTTACGTGCTAAGGGGTATCTAGAGAGTGGGATAGGTTTACTAACTACCCTAGCCCTAACGCGTAACCTAACCCTAACCCCTACCCTAACCATAACACGTACCCTAATCCTAACCCGTATCCTAAACCGAGCCCTAACCCTAACACTAACCCTAACCCTAACCCTAAACCATACCCTACGCCGTACCCGAACCCCTCCCCGAACCCATTCCCCAAGCCGTACCCTAAACCTAACCCTAAGCCTAACCCTAACCCTAGGCTACCCTTGACTGCTTCTGCCTCCAATAGATTTCCTAAGCACTAGTGTTTTAAGGAACAGCTTAAAAAGAGAATCCTAATGTGATTTCTTTATAATGGGTGTGTTCCTTATCTTATCCTAGTGTCTAAACTCTTCTCCATGGCTGGACCCCCAAATAATATACCTTTACGTGCTAAGGGGGAGCTAGAGAGTGGGATAGGTTTACTAACTACCCTAGCCCTAACGCGTAACCTAACCCTAACCCCTACCCTAACCATAACACGTACCCTAATCCTAACCCGTATCCTAAACCGAGCCCTAACCCTAACACTAACCCTAACCCTAACCCTAACCCATACCCTATGCCGTACCCGCACCCCTCCCCGAACCCGTACCCTAAGCCGGACCCTAAGCCTAACCCTAAGCCTAACCCTAACCCTAGGCTACCCTTGACTGCTTCTGCCTCCAATAGATTTCCTAAGCACTAGTGTTTTAAGGAACAGCTTAAAAAGAGAATCCTAATGTGATTTCTTTATAATGGGTGTGTTCCTTATCTTATCCTAGTGTCTAAACTCTTCTCCATGGCTGCACCCCCAAATAATATTCCCTTACGTGCTAAGGGGTATCTAGAGAGTGGGATAGGTTTAATAAATATCCTAACCCTAACGCGTACCCTAACCCTAACCCCTACCCTAACCCTAACACGTACCCTAATCCTAACCCGTACCCTAAACCGAGCCCTAACCCTAACACTAACCCTAACCCTAACCCTAAACCATACCCTACGCCGTACCCGAAACCCTCCCTGAACCCATTCCCCAAGCCGTACCCTAAACCTAACCCTAAGCCTAACCCTAACCCTAGGCTACCCTTGACTGCTTCTGCCTCCAATAGATTTCCTAAGCACTAGTGTTTTAAGGAACAGCTTAAAAAGAGAATCCTAAAGTGATTTCTTTATAATGGGTGTGTTCCTTATCTTATCCTAGTGTCTAAACTCTTCTCCATGGCTGGACCCTCAAATAATATTCCTTTACGGGCTAAGGGGTATCTAGAGAGTGGGATAGGTTTAATAACTACCCTAACCCTAACGCGTACCCTAACCCTAACCCCTACCCTAACCTTAACACGTACCCTAATCCTAACCCGTACCCTAAACCGAGCCCTAACCCTAACACTAACCCTAACCCTAACCCTAACCCATACCCTACGCCGTACCCGAAGCCCTCTCCGAACCCATTCCCCAAGCCGTACCCTAAACCTAACCCTAAGCCTAACCCTAACCCTAGGCTACCCTTGACTGCTTCTGCCTCCAAAAGATTTCCTAAGCACTAGTGTTTTAAGGAACAGCTTAAAAAGAGAATCCTAATGTGATTTCTTTATAATGGGTGTGTTCCTTATCTTATCCTAGTGTCTAAACTCTTCTCCATGGCTGCACCCCCAAATAATATTGCCTTACGTGCTAAGGGGTATCTAGAGAGTGGGATAGGTTTAATAACTACCCTAACCCTAATGCGTACTCTAAACCTAACCCCTACCCTAACACTAACACGTACCCTAATCCTAAACCGTACCCTAAACCGAGCCCTAACCCTAACACTAACACTAACCCTAACCCTAACCCATACCCTACGCCGTACCCGAACCCCTCCCCAAACCCGTACCCTAAGCCATACCCTAAGCCTAACCCTAAGACTAACACTAACCCTAGGCTTCCCTTGACTGCTTCTGCCTCCAATAGTTTTCCTAAGCACTAGTGTTTTAAGCAACAGCTTAAAAAGAGAATCCTAATGTGATTTCTTTATAATGGGTGTGTTCCTTATCTTATCCTAGTGTCTAAACTCTTCTCCATGGCTGGACCCCCAAATAATATTCCTTTACGTGCTAAGGGGTATCTAGAGAGTGGGATAGGTTTACTAACTACCCTAACCCTAACGCGTACCCTAACCCTAACCCCTACCCTAAACCTAACACGTACCCTAATCCTAACCGTACCCTAAACCGAGCCCTAACCCTAACACTAACCCTAACCCTAACCCTAACCCATACCCTATGCCGTACCCGAAACCCTCCCCGAACCCGTACCCTAAGCCGTACCCTAAGCCTAACCCTAAGCCTAACCCTAACCCTAGGCTACCCTTGACTGCTTCTGCCTCCAATAGATTTCCTAAGCACTAGTGTTTTAAGGAACAGCTGAAAAATAGAATCCTAATGTGATTTCTTTATAATGGGTGTGTTCCTTATCTTATCCTAGTGTCTAAATTCTTCTCCATGGTTGGACCCCAAAATAATATTCCTTTACGTGCTAAGGGGTATCTAGAGAGTGGGATAGGTTTAATAACTACCCTAATCCTAACGCGTACCCTAACCCTAACCCCTACCCTAACCCTAACACGTACCCTAATCCTAACCCGTACCCTAAACCGAGCCCTAACCCTAACACTAACCCTAACCCTAAACCTAACCCATACCGTACGCCGTACCCGCACCCCTCCCCGAACCCGTACCCTAAGCCGTACCCTAAGCCGAACCCTAAGCCTAACCCTAACCCTAAGATACCCTTGACTGCTTCTGCCTCCAATAGATTTCCTAAGCACTAGTGTTTTAAGGAACAGCTTAAAAAGAGAATCCTAATGTGATTTCTTTATAATGGGTGTGTTCCTTATCTTATCCTAGTGTCTAAACTCTTCTCCATGGCTGCACCCCCAAATAATATTCCCTTACGTGCTAAGGGGTATCTAGAGAGTGGGATAGGTTTAATAAATACCCTAACCCTAACGTGTACCCTAACCCTAACCCCTACCCTAACCCTAACACGTACCCTAATCCTAACCCGTACCCTAAACCGAGCCCTAACCCTAACACTAACCCTAACCCTAACCCTAAACCATACCCTACGCCGTACCCGAACCCCTCCCCGAACCCATTCCCCAAGCCGTACCCTAAACCTAACCGTAAGCCTAACCCTAACCCTAGGCTTCCCTTGACTGCTTCTGCCTCCAATAGATTTCCTAAGCACTAGTGTTTTAAGGAACAGCTTAAAAAGAGAATCCTAAAGTGATTTCTTTATAATGGGTGTGTTCCTTATCTTATCCTAGTGTCTAAACTCTTCTCCATGGCTGGACCCCCAAATAATATTCCTTTACGTGCTAAGGGGTATCTAGAGAGTGGGATAGGTTTAATAACTACCCTAACCCTAACGCGTACCCTAACCCTAACCCCTACCCTAACCCTAACACGTACCCTATTCCTAACCCGTACCCTAAACCGAGCCCTAACCCTAACACTAACCCTAACCCTAACCCTAACCCATACCCTACGCCGTACCCGAACCCCTCCCCAAACCTGTACCTTAAGCCTAACCCTAAGCCTAACACTAACCCTAGGCTACCCTTGACTGCTTCTGCCTCCAATAGATTTCCTAAGCACTAGTGTTTTAAGGAACAGCTTAAAAAGAGAATCCTAATGTGATTTCTTTATAATGGGTGTGTTCCTTATCTTATCCTAGTGTCTAAACTCTTCTCCATGGCTGGACCCCCAAATAATATTCCTTTACGTGCTAAGGGGTATCTAGAGAGTGGGATAGGTTTACTAACTACCCTAACCCGAACGCGTACCCTAACCCTAACCCCTACCGTAAACCTAACACGTACCCTAATCCTAACCGTACCCTAAACCGAGCCCTAACCCTAACACTAACCCTAACCCTAACCCATACCCTACGCCGTACCCGAACCCCTCCCCAAACCCGTACCCTAAGCCATACCCTAAGCCTAACCCTAAGACTAACACTAACCCTAGGCTTCCCTTGACTGCTTCTGCCTCCAATAGTTTATCTAAGCACTAGTGTTTTAAGCAACAGCTTAAAAAGAGAATCCTAATGTGATTTCTTTATAATGGGTGTGTTCCTTATCTTATCCTAGTGTCTAAACTCTTCTCCATGGCTGGACCCCCAAATAATATTCCTTTACGTGCTAAGGGGTATCTAGAGAGTGGGATAGGTTTACTAACTACCCTAACCCTAACGCGTACCCTAACCCTAACCCCTACCCTAAACCTAACACGTACCCTAATCCTAACCGTACCCTAAACCGAGCCCTAACCCTAACACTAACCCTAACCCTAACCCTAACCCATACCCTATGCCGTACCCGAAACCCTCCCCGAACCCGTACCCTAAGCCGAACCCTAAGCCTAACCCTAAGCCTAACCCTAACCCTAGGCTACCCTTGACTGCTTCTGCCTCCAATAGATTTCCTAAGCACTAGTGTTTTAAGGAACAGCTGAAAAAGAGAATCCTAATGTGATTTCTTTATAATGGGTGTGTTCCTTATCTTATCCTAGTGTCTAAACTCTTCTCCATGGTTGGACCCCAAAATAATATTCCTTTACGTGCTAAGGGGTATCTAGAGAGTGGGATAGGTTTAATAACTACCCTAATCCTAACGCGTACCCTAACCCTAACCCCTACCCTAACCCTAACACGTACCCTAATCCTAACCCGTACTCTAAACCGAGCCCTAACCCTAACACTAACCCTAACCCTAAACCTAACCCATACCGTACGCCGTACCCGCACCCCTCCCCGAACCCATTCCCCAAGCCGTACCCTAAACCTAACCCTAAGCCTAACCCTAACCCTAGGCTTCCCTTGACTGCTTCTGCCTCCAATAGATTTCCTAAGCACTAGTGTTTTAAGGAACAGCTTAAAAAGAGAATCCTAAAGTGATTTCTTTATAATGGGTGTGTTCCTTATCTTATCCTAGTGTCTAAACTCTTCTCCATGGCTGCACCCCCAAATAATATTCCCTTACGTGCTAAGGGGTATCTAGAGAGTGGGATAGGTTTAATAGCTACCCTAACCCTAACGCGTACCCTAACCGTAACCCTTACCCTAACCCTAACACGTACCCTACTCCTAACCCGTACCCTAAACCGAGCCCTAACCCTAACACTAACCCTAATACTAACCCTAACCCATACCCTATGCCGTACCCGAACCCCTCCCCGAACCCATACCCCAAGCCGTACCCTAACCCTAACCCTAAGCCTAACCCTAACCCTAGGCTACCCTTGACTGCTTCTGCCTCCAATAGATTTCCTAAGCACTAGTGTTTTAAGGAACAGCTTAAAAAGAGAATCCTAAAGTGATTTCTTTATAATGGGTGTGTTCCTTATCTTATCCTAGTGTCTAAACTCTTCTCCATGGCTGGACCCCCAAATAATATTCCTTTACGTGCTAAGGGGTATCTAGAGATTGGGATAGGTTTAATAACTACCCTAACCCTAACGCGTACCCTAACCCTAACCCCTACCCTAACCCTAACACGTACCCTAATGCTAACCCGTACCCTAAACCGAGCCCTAACCTTAACACTAACCCTAACCCTAACCCTAACCCATACCCTACGCTGTACCCGAACCCCTCCCCGAACCCGTACCCTAAGCCGTACCCTAAGCCTAACCCTAAGCCTAACCCTAACCCTAGGCTACCCTTGACTGCTTCTGCCTCCAATAGGTTTCCTAAGCACTAGTGTTTTAAGGAACAGCTTAAAAAGAGAATCCTAATGTGATTTCTTTATAATGGGTGTGTTCCTTATCTTATCTTAGTGTCTAAACTCTTCTCCATGGCTGCACCCCCAAATAATATTCCTTTACGTGCTAAGGGGTATCTAGAGAGTGGGATAGGTTTACTAACTACCCTAACCCTAACGCGTACCCTAACCCTAACCCCTACCCTAACCCTAACACGTACCCTAATCCTAAACCGTAACCTAAACCGAGCCCTAACCCTAACACTAACCCTAACCCTAACCCTAACCCATACCCTACGCCGTACCCGCACCCCTCCCCGAACCCGTACCCTAAGCCGTACCCTAAGCCGAACCCTAAGCCTAACCCTAACCCTAAGATACCCTTGACTGCTTCTGCCTCCAATAGATTTCCTAAGCACTAGTGTTTTAAGGAACAGCTTAAAAAGAGAATCCTAATGTGATTTCTTTATAATGGGTGTGTTCCTTATCTTATCCTAGTGTCTAAACTCTTCTCCATGGCTGCACCCCCAAATAATATTCCCTTACGTGCTAAGGGGTATCTAGAGAGTGGGATAGGTTTAATAAATACCCTAACCCTAACGTGTACCCTAACCCTAACCCCTACCCTAACCCTAACACGTACCCTAATCCTAACCCGTACCCTAAACCGAGCCCTAACCCTAACACTAACCCTAACCCTAACCCTAAACCATACCCTACGCCGTACCCGAACCCCTCCCCGAACCCATTCCCCAAGCCGTACCCTAAACCTAACCGTAAGCCTAACCCTAACCCTAGGCTTCCCTTGACTGCTTCTGCCTCCAATAGATTTCCTAAGCACTAGTGTTTTAAGGAACAGCTTAAAAAGAGAATCCTAAAGTGATTTCTTTATAATGGGTGTGTTCCTTATCTTATCCTAGTGTCTAAACTCTTCTCCATGGCTGGACCCCCAAATAATATTCCTTTACGTGCTAAGGGGTATCTAGAGAGTGGGATAGGTTTAATAACTACCCTAACCCTAACGCGTACCCTAACCCTAACCCCTACCCTGACCCTAACACGTACCCTAATCCTAACCCGTACCCTAAAGCGAGCCCTAACCCTAACACTAACCCTAACCCTAACCCTAACCCATACCCTACGCCGTACCCGAACCCCTCCCCAAACCTGTACCTTAAGCCTAACCCTAAGCCTAACACTAACCCTAGGCTACCCTTGACTGCTTCTGCCTCCAATAGATTTCCTAAGCACTAGTGTTTTAAGGAACAGCTTAAAAAGAGAATCCTAATGTGATTTCTTTATAATGGGTGTGTTCCTTATCTTATCCTAGTGTCTAAACTCTTCTCCATGGCTGGACCCCCAAATAATATTCCTTTACGTGCTAAGGGGTATCTAGAGAGTGGGATAGGTTTACTAACTACCCTAACCCGAACGCGTACCCTAACCCTAACCCCTACCGTAAACCTAACACGTACCCTAATCCTAACCGTACCCTAAACCGAGCCCTAACCCTAACACTAACCCTAACCCTAACCCATACCCTACGCCGTACCCGAACCCCTCCCCAAACCCGTACCCTAAGCCATACCCTAAGCCTAACCCTAAGACTAACACTAACCCTAGGCTTCCCTTGACTGCTTCTGCCTCCAATAGTTTATCTAAGCACTAGTGTTTTAAGCAACAGCTTAATAAGAGAATCCTAATGTGATTTCTTTATAATGGGTGTGTTCCTTATCTTATCCTAGTGTCTAAACTCTTCTCCATGGCTGGACCCCCAAATAATATTCCTTTACGTGCTAAGGGGTATCTAGAGAGTGGGATAGGTTTACTAACTACCCTAACCCTAACGCGTACCCTAACCCTAACCCCTACCCTAAACCTAACACGTACCCTAATCCTAACCGTACCCTAAACCGAGCCCTAACCCTAACACTAACCCTAACCCTAACCCTAACCCATACCCTATGCCGTACCCGAAACCCTCCCCGAACCCGTACCCTAAGCCGAACCCTAAGCCTAACCCTAAGCCTAACCCTAACCCTAGGCTACCCTTGACTGCTTCTGCCTCCAATAGATTTCCTAAGCACTAGTGTTTTAAGGAACAGCTTAAAAAGAGAATCCTAATGTGATTTCTTTATAATGGGTGTGTTCCTCATCTTATCCTAGTGTCTAAACTCTTCTCCATGGTTGGACCCCAAAATAATATTCCTTTACGTGCTAAGGGGTATCTAGAGAGTGGGATAGGTTTAATAACTACCCTAATCCTAACGCGTACCCTAACCCTAACCCCTACCCTAACCCTAACACGTACCCTAATCCTAACCCGTACTCTAAACCGAGCCCTAACCCTAACACTAACCCTAACCCTAAACCTAACCCATACCGTACGCCGTACCCGCACCCCTCCCCGAACCCATTCCCCAAGCCGTACCCTAAACCTAACCCTAAGCCTAACCCTAACCCTAGGCTTCCCTTGACTGCTTCTGCCTCCAATAGATTTCCTAAGCACTAGTGTTTTAAGGAACAGCTTAAAAAGAGAATCCTAAAGTGATTTCTTTATAATGGGTGTGTTCCTTATCTTATCCTAGTGTCTAAACTCTTCTCCATGGCTGCACCCCCAAATAATATTCCCTTACGTGCTAAGGGGTATCTAGAGAGTGGGATAGGTTTAATAGCTACCCTAACCCTAACGCGTACCCTAACCGTAACCCTTACCCTAACCCTAACACGTACCCTACTCCTAACCCGTACCCTAAACCGAGCCCTAACCCTAACACTAACCCTAATACTAACCCTAACCCATACCCTATGCCGTACCCGAACCCCTCCCCGAACCCATACCCCAAGCCGTACCCTAACCCTAACCCTAAGCCTAACCCTAACCCTAGGCTACCCTTGACTGCTTCTGCCTCCAATAGATTTCCTAAGCACTAGTGTTTTAAGGAACAGCTTAAAAAGAGAATCCTAAAGTGATTTCTTTATAATGGGTGTGTTCCTTATCTTATCCTAGTGTCTAAACTCTTCTCCATGGCTGGACCCCCAAATAATATTCCTTTACGTGCTAAGGGGTATCTAGAGATTGGGATAGGTTTAATAACTACCCTAACCCTAACGCGTACCCTAACCCTAACCCCTACCCTAACCCTAACACGTACCCTAATGCTAACCCGTACCCTAAACCGAGCCCTAACCTTAACACTAACCCTAACCCTAACCCTAACCCATACCCTACGCTGTACCCGAACCCCTCCCCGAACCCGTACCCTAAGCCGTACCCTAAGCCTAACCCTAAGCCTAACCCTAACCCTAGGCTACCCTTGACTGCTTCTGCCTCCAATAGGTTTCCTAAGCACTAGTGTTTTAAGGAACAGCTTAAAAAGAGAATCCTAATGTGATTTCTTTATAATGGGTGTGTTCCTTATCTTATCTTAGTGTCTAAACTCTTCTCCATGGCTGCACCCCCAAATAATATTCCTTTACGTGCTAAGGGGTATCTAGAGAGTGGGATAGGTTTACTAACTACCCTAACCCTAACGCGTACCCTAACCCTAACCCCTACCCTAACCCTAACACGTACCCTAATCCTAAACCGTAACCTAAACCGAGCCCTAACCCTAACACTAACCCTAACCCTAACCCTAACCCATACCCTACGCCGTACCCGCACCCCTCCCCGAACCCGTACCCTAAGCCGTACCCTAAGCCTAACCCTAAGCCTAACCCTAACCCTAGGCTACCCTTGACTGCTTCTGCCTCCAATAGATTTCCTAAGCACTAGTGTTTTAAGGAACAGCTTAAAAAGAGAATCCTAATGTGATTTCTTTATAATGGGTGTGTTCCTTATCTTATCTTAGTGTCTAAACTCTTCTCCATGGCTGCACCCCCAAATAATATTCCCTTACGTGCTAAGGGTATCTAGAGAGTGGGATAGGTTTAATAACTACCCTAACCCTAATGGGTACTCTAACCCTAACCCCTACCCTAACCCTAACACGTACCCTAATCCTAACCCGTACCCTAAACCGAGCCCTAACCCTAACACTAACCCTAACCCTAACCCTAACCCATACCATACGCCGTACCCGAACCCCTCCCCAAACCCGTACCCTAAGCCTAACCCTAAGCCTAACACTAACCCTAGGCTACCCTTGACTGCTTCTGCCTCCAATAGATTTCCTAAGCACTAGTGTTTTAAGGAACAGCTTAAAAAGAGAATCGTAATGTGATTTCTTTATAATGGGTGTGTTCCTTATTTATCCTAGTGTCTAAACTCTTCTCCATGGCTGGACCCCCAAATAATATTCGTTTACGTGCTAAGGGGTATCTAGAGAGTGGGATAGGTTTAATAACTACCCTAACCCTAACGCGTACCCTAACTCTAACCCCTACCCTAACCCTAACACGTACCCTAATCCTGACCCGTACCCTAAACCGAGCCCTAACCGTAACACTAACCCTAACCCTAACCCTAAACCATATCCTACGCCGTACCCGCACCCCTCCCCTAACCCGTACCCTAAGCCGTACCCTAAGCCTAACCCTAAGCCTAACCCTAACCCTAGGCTACCCTTGACTGCTTCTGCCTCCAATAGGTTTCCTAAGCACTAGTGTTTTAAGGAACAGCTTAAAAAGAGAATCCTAATGTGATTTCTTTATAATGGGTGTGTTCCTTATCTTATCCTAGTGTTTAAACTCTCCTCCATGGCTGGACCCCCAAATAATATTCCTTTACGTGCTAAGGGGTATCTAGAGAGTGGGATAGGTTTAATAAATACCCTAACCCTAAAGCGTACCCTAACCCTAACCCCTACCCTAACCCTAACACGTACCCTAATCCTAACCCGTACCCTGAACCGAACCCTAACCCTAACACTAACCCTAACACTAACCCTAACCCATACCCTACGCCGTACCCGAACCCCTCCCCGAACCCGTACCCTAAGCCGTACCCTAAGCCTAACCCTAAGCCTAACCCTAACCCTAGGCTACCCTTGACTGCTTCTGCCTCCAATAGATTTCCTAAGCACTAGTGTTTTAAGGAACAGCTTAAAAAGAGAATCCTAATGTGATTTCTTTATAATGGGTGTGTTCCTTATCTTATCTTAGTGTCTAAACTCTTCTCCATGGCTGCACCCCCAAATAATATTCCCTTATGTGCTAAGGGGTATCTAGAGAGTGGGATAGGTTTAATAACTACCCTAACCCTAATGCGTACTCTAACCCTAAACCCTACCCTAACCCTAACACGTACCCTAATCCTAACCCGTACCCTAAACCGAGCCCTAACCCTAACACTAACCCTAACCCATACCCTACGCCGTACCCGAACCCCTCCCCAAACCCGTACCCTAAGCCGTACCCTAAGCCTAACCCTAAGCCTAACACTAACCCTAGGCTACCCTTGACTGCTTCTGCCTCCAATAGATTTCCTAAGCACTAGTGTTTTAAGGAAGAGCTTAAAAAGAGAATCCTAAAGTGATTTCTTTATAATGGGTGTGTTCCTTATCTTATCCTAGTGTCTAAACTCTTCTCCATGGCTGGACCCCCAAATAATATTCCTTTACGTGCTAAGGGGTATCTAGAGAGTGGGATAGGTTTAATAACTACCCTAACCCTAACCCCTACCCTAACCCTAACACGTACCCTAATCCTAACCCGTACCCTAAACCGAGCCCTAACCCTAACACTAACCCTAACCCTAACCCGAACCCATACCCTACGCCGTACCCGAAACCCTCCCCGAACCCTTAACCTAAGCCGTACCCTAAGCCTAACCCTAAGCCTAACCCTAACCCTAGGCTACCCTTGACTGCTTCTGCCTCCAATAGATTTCCTAAGCACTAGTGTTTTAAGCAACAGCTTAAAAAGAGAATCCTAATGTGATTTCTTTATAATGGGTGTGTTCCTTATCTTATCCTAGTGTCTAAACTCTTCTCCATGGCTGGACCCTCAAATAATATTCCTTTACGTGCTAAGGGGTATCTAGAGAGTGGGATAGGTTTAATAACTACCCTAACCCTAACGCGTACCCTAACCCTAACCCCTACCCTAACCCTAACACGTACCCTAATCCTAACCCGTACCCTAAACCGAGCCCTAATCCTAACACTAACCCTAACCCTAACCCTAACCCATACCCTACGCCGTACCCACACCCCTCCCCGAACCCGTACCCTACGCCGTACCCTAAGCCTAACCCTAAGCCTAACCCTAACCCTAGGCTACCCTTGACTGCTTCTGCCTCCAATAGATTTCCTAAGCACTAGTGTTTTAAGGAACAGCTTAAAAAGAGAATCCTAATGTGATTTCTTTATAATGGGTGTGTTCCTTATCTTATCCTAGTGTCTAAACTCTTCTCCATGGCTGCACCCCCAAATAATATTCCCTTACGTGCTAAGGGGTATCTAGAGAGTGGGATAGGTTTAATAGCTACCCTAACCCTAACGCGTACCCTAACCCTAACCCCTACCCTAACCCTAACACGTACCCTACTCCTAACCCGTACGTTAAACCGAGCCCTAACCCTAACACTAACCCTAACACTAACCCTAACCCATACAATATGCCGTACCCGAACCCCTCCCTGAACCCATACCCCAAGCCGTACCCTAACCCTAACCCTAAGCCTAACCCTAACCCTAGGCTACCCTTGACTGCTTCTGCCTCCAATTGATTTCCTAAGCACTAGTGTTTTAAGGAACAGCTTAAAAAGAGAATCCTAAAGTGATTTCTTTATAATGGGTGTGTTCCTTATCTTATCCTAGTGTCTAAACTCTTCTCCATGGCTGGACTCCCAAATAATATTCCTTTACGTGCTAAGGGGGAGCTAGAGAGTGGGATAGGTTTAATAACTACCCTAACCCTAACGCGTACCCTAACCCTAACACGTACCCTAATCCTAACCCTTACCCTAAACCGAGCCCTAACCCTAACACTAACCCTAACCCTAACCCTAACCCATACCCTACGCCGTACCCGCACCCCTCCCCGAACCCGTACCCTAAGCCGTACCCTAAGCCTAACCCTAAGCCTAACACTAACCCTAGGCTACCCTTGACTGCTTCTGCCTCCAATAGATTTCCTAAGCACTAGTGTTTTAAGGAACAGCTTAAAAAGAGAATCCTAATGTGATTTCTTTATAATGGGTGTGTTCCTTATCTTATCCTAGTGTCTAAATTCTTCTCCATGGCTGCACCCCCAAATAATATTCCCTTACGTGCTAAGGGGTGTCTAGAGAGTGGGATAGGTTTAATAACTACTCTAACCCTAACGCGTACCCTAACCCTAACCCCTACCCTAACCCTAACACGTACCCTAATCCTAACCTGTACCCTAAACCGAGCCCTAACCCTAACACTAACACTAACCCTAACCCTAACCCATACCCTACGCCGTACCCGCACCCCTCCCCGAACCCGTACCCTAAACCTAACCCTAAGACTAACCCTAACCCTCGGCTACCCTTGACTGCTTCTGCCTCCAATTGATTTCCTAAGCAGTAGTGTTTTAAGAAACAGCTTAAAAAGAGAATCCTAATGTGATTTCTTTATAATGGGTGTGTTCCTTATCTTATCCTAGTGTCTAAACTCTTCTCCATGGCTGAACCCCCAAATAATATTCCTTTACGTGCTAAGGGGTATGTAGAGAGTGGGATAGGTTTACTAACTACCCTAACCCTAACGCGTACCCTAACCCTAACCCCTACCCTAAACCTAACACGTACACTAATCCTAACCGTACCCTAAACCGAGCCCTAACCCTAACACTAACCCTAACCCTAACCCTAACCCATACCCTATGCCGTACCCGAAACCCTCCCCGAACCCGTACCTTAAGCCGTACCCTAAGCCTAAACCTAAGCCTAACCGTAACCCTAGGCTACCCTTGACTGCTTCTGCCTCCAATAGATTTCCTAAGCACTAATGTTTTAAGGAACAGCTTAAAAAGAGAATCCTAATGTGATTTCTTTATAATGGGTGTGTTCCTTATCTTATCCTAGTGTCTAAATTCTTCTCCATGGCTGCACCCCCAAATAATATTCCCTTACGTGCTAAGGGGTATCTAGAGAGTGGGATAGGTTTAATAACTACTCTAACCCTAACGCGTACCCTAACCCTAACCCCTACCCTAACCCTAACACGTACCCTAATCCTAACCTGTACCCTAAACCGAGCCCTAACCCTAACACTAACACTAACCCTAACCCTAACCCATACCCTACGCCATACCCGCACCCCTCCCCGAACCCGTACCCTAAACCTAACCCTAAGCCTAACCCTAACCCTAGGCTACCCTTGACTGCTTCTGCCTCCAATTGATTTCCTAAGCAGTAGTGTTTTAAGAAACAGCTTAAAAAGAGAATCCTAATGTGATTTCTTTATAATGCGTGTGTTCCTTATCTTATCCTAGTGTCTAAACTCTTCTCCATGGCTGGACTCCCAAATAATATTCCTTTACGTGCTAAGGGGGAGCTAGAGAGTGGGATAGGTTTACTAACTACCCTAGCCCTAACGCGTAACCTAACCCTAACCCCTACCCTAACCCTAACACGTACCCTAATCCTAACCCGTACCCTAAACCGAGCCCTAACCCTAACACTAACACTAACCCTAACCCTAAACCATACCCTACGCCGTACCCGAACCCCTCCCCGAACCCATTCCCCAAGCCCTACCCTAAACCTAACCCTAAGCCTAACCCTAACCCTAGGCTACCCTTGACTGCTTCTGCCTCCAATAGATTTCCTAAGCACTAGTGTTTTAAGGAACAGCTTAAAAAGAGAATCCTAAAGTGATTTCTTTATAATGGTTGTGTTCCTTATCTTATCCTAGTGTCTAAACTCTTCTCCATGGCTGCACCCCCATATAATATTGCCTTACGTGCTAAGGGGTATCTAGAGAGTGGGATAGGTTTAATAACTACCCTAACCCTAATGCGTACTCTAAACCTAACCCCTACCCTAACACTAACACGTACCCTAATCCTAACCCATACCCTAAACCGAGCCCTAACCCTAACACTAACACTAACCCTAACCCTAACCCATACCCTACTCCGTACCCGAACCCCTCCCCAAACCCGTACCCTAAGCCATACCCTAAGCCTAACCCTAAGCCTAACACTAACCCTAGGCTACCCTTGACTGCTTCTGCCTCCAATAGATTTCCTAAGCACTAGTGTTTTAAGCAACAGCTTGAAAAGAGAATCCTAATGTGATTTCTTTATAATGGGTGTGTTCCTTATCTTATCCTAGTGTCTAAACTCTTCTCCATGGCTGGACCCCCAAATAATATTCCTTTACGTGCTAAGGGGTATTTAGAGAGTGGGATAGGTTTACTAACTACCCTAACCCTAACGCGTACCCTAACCCTAACCCCTACCCTAAACCTAACACGTACACTAATCCTAACCGTACCCTAAACCGAGCCCTAACCCTAACACTAACCCTAACCCTAACCCTAACCCATACCCTATGCCGTACCCGAAACCCTCCCCGAACCCGTACCCTAAGCCGTACCCTAAGCCTAACCCTAAGCCTAACCCTAACCCTAGGCTACCCTTGACTGCTTCTGCCTCCAATAGATTTCCTAAGCACTAGTGTTTTAAGGAACAGCTTAAAAAGAGAATCCTAATGTGATTTCTTTATAATGGGTGTGTTCCTTATCTTATCCTAGTGTCTAAACTCTTCTCCATGGTTGGACCCCCAAATAATATTCCTTTACGTGCTAAGGGGTATCTAGAGACTGGGATAGGTTTAATAACTACCCTAACCCTAACGCGTACCCTAACCCTAACCCCTACCCTAACCCTAACACGTACCCTAATCCTAACCCGTACCCTAAAACGAGCCCTAACCCTAACACTAACCCTAACCCTAAACCTAACCCATACCGTACGCCTTACCCGCACCTCTCCCCGAACCCGTACCCTATGCCGTACCCTAAGCCGAACCCTAAGCCTAACCCTAACCCTAGGCTACCCTTGACTGCTTCTGCCTCCAATAGATTTCCTAAGCACTAGTGTTTTAAGGAACAGCTTAAAAAGAGAATCCTAATGTGATTTCTTTATAATGGGTGTGTTCCTTATCTTATCCTAGTTCCTAAACTCTTCTTCATGGCTGGACCCCCAAATAATACTCCTTTACGTGCTAAGGGGTATCTAGAGAGTGGGATAGGTTTACTAACTACCCTAACCCTAACGCGTACCCTAACCCTAACCCCTACCCTAACCCTAACACGTACCCTAATCCTAACCCGTACCCTAAACCGAGCCCTAACCCTAACACTAACCCTAACCCTAACCCTAACCCATACCCTACGCCGTACCCGAACCCCTCCCCAAACCCGTACCCTAAGCCGTATCCTAAGCCTAACCCTAAGCCTAACCCTAACCCTAGGCTACCCTTGACTGCTTCTGCCTCCAATAGATTTCCTAAGCACTAGTGTTTTAAGGAACAGCTTAAAAAGAGAATCCTAATGTGATTTCTTTATAATGGGTGTGTTCCTTATCTTATCCTAGTGTCTAAACTCTTCTCCATGGCTGCACCCGCAAATAATATTGCCTTACGTGCTAAGGGGTATCTAGAGAGTGGGATAGGTTTAATAACTACCCTAACCCTAACGCGTACCCTAACCCTAACCCCTACCCTAACCCTAACACGTACCCTAATCCTAACCCGTACCCTAAACCGAGCCCTAACCCTAACACTAACCCTAACCCTAACCCTAACCCATACCCTACGCCGTACCCACACCCCTCACCGAACCCGTACCCTAAGCCGTACCCTAAGCCTAACCCTAAGCCTAACCCTAACCCTAGGCTACCCTTGACTGCTTCTGCCTCCAATAGATTTCCTAAGCACTAGTGTTTTAAGGAACAGCTTAAAAAGAGAATCCTAATGTGATTTCTTTATAATGGGTGTGTTCCTTATCTTATCCTAGTGTCTAAACTCTTCTCCATGGCTGCACCCCCAAATAATATTCCCTTACGTGCTAAGGGGTATCTAGAGAGTGGGATAGGTTTAATAACTACCCTAACCCTAATGCGTACTCTAACCCTAACCCCTACCCTAACCCTAACACGTACCCTAACCCTAACCCGTACCCTAAACCGAGCCCTAACCCTAACACTAACCCTAACCCATACCCTACGCCGTACCCGAACCCCTCCCCAAACCCGTACCCTAAGCCGTACCCTAAGCCTAACCCTAAGCCTAACACTAACCCTAGGCTACCCTTGACTGCTTCTGCCTCCAATAGATTTCCTAAGCACTAGTGTTTTAAGGAACAGCTTAAAAAGAGAATCCTAAAGTGATTTCTTTATACTGGGTGTGTTCCTTATCTTATCCTAGTGTCTAAACTCTTCTCCATGGCTGGACCCCCAAATAATATTCCTTTACGTGCTAAGGGGTATCTAGAGAGTGGGATAGGTTTAATAACTACCCTAACCCTAACCCCTACCCTAACCCTAACACGTACCCTAATCCTAACCCGTACCCTAAACCGAGCCCTAACCCTAACACTAACCCTAACCCTAACCCTAACCCATACCCTACGCCGTACCCGCACCCCTCCCCGAACCCGTACCCTAAGCCGTACCCTAAGCCTAACCCTAAGCCTAACCCTAACCCTAGGCTACCCTTGACTGCTTCTGCCTCCAATAGATTTGCTAAGCACTAGTGTTTTAAGGAACAGCTTAAAAAGAGAATCCTAAAGTGATTTCTTTATAATGGGTGTGTTCCTTATCTTATCCTAGTGTCTAAACTCTTCTCCATGGCTGCACCCCCAAATAATATTCCCTTACGTGCTAAGGGGTATCTAGAGAGTGGGATAGGTTTAATAGCTACCCTAACCCTAACGCGTACCCTAACCCTAACCCTTACCCTAACCCTAACACGTACCCTACTCCTAACCCGTACCCTAAACCGAGCCCTAACCCTAACACTAACCCTAACACTAACCCTAACCCATACCCTATGCCGTACCCGAACCCCTCCCCGAACCCATACCCCAAGCCGTACCCTAACCCTAACCCTAAGCCTAACCCTAACCCTAGGCTACCCTTGACTGCTTCTGCCTCCAATAGATTTCCTAAGCTCTAGTGTTTTAAGGAACAGCTTAAAAAGAGAATCCTAAAGTGATTTCTTTATAATGGGTGTGTTCCTTATCTTATCCTAGTGTCTAAACTCTTCTCCATGGCTGGACCCCCAAATAATATTCCTTTACGTGCTAAGGGGTATCTAGAGAGTGGGATAGGTTTAATAACTACCCTAACCCTAACGCGTACCCTAACCCTAACCCCTACCCTAACCCTAACACGTACCCTAATGCTAACCCGTACCCTAAACCGAGCCCTAACCTTAACACTAACCCTAACCCTAACCCTAACCCATACCCTACGCTGTACCCGAACCCCTCCCCGAACCCGTACCCTAAGCCGTACCCTAAGCCTAACCCTAAGCCTAACCCTAACCCTAGGCTACCCTTGACTGCTTCTGCCTCCAATAGATTTCCTAAGCACTAGTGTTTTAAGGAACAGCTTAAAAAGAGAATCCTAATGTGATTTCTTTATAATGGGTGTGTTCCTTATCTTATCCTAGTGTCTAAACTCTTCTCCATGGCTGGACCCTCAAATAATATTCCTTTACGTGCTAAGGGGTATCTAGAGAGTGGGATAGGTTTACTAACTACCCTAACCCTAACGCGTACCCTAACCCTAACCCCTACCCTAACCCTAACACGTACCCTAATCCTAAACCGTAACCTAAACCGAGCCCTAACCCTAACACTAACCCTAACCCTAACCCTAACCCATACCCTACGCCGTACCCGCACCCCTCCCCGAACCCGTACCCTAAGCTGTACCCTAAGCCTAACCCTAAGCCTAACCCTAACCCTAGGCTACCCTTGACTGCTTCTGCCTCCAATAGATTTCCTAAGCACTAGTGTTTTAAGGAACAGCTTAAAAAGAGAATCCTAATATGATTTATTTATAATGGGTGTGTTCCTTATTTATCCTAGTGTCTAAACTCTTCTCCATGGCTGGACCCCCAAATAATATTCCTTTACGTGCTAAGGGGTATCTAGAGAGTGGGATAGGTTTAATAACTACCCTAACCCTAACGCGTACCCTAACTCTAACCCCTACCCTAACCCTAACACGTACCCTAATCCTGACCCGTACCCTAAACCGAGCCCTAACCGTAACACTAACCCTAACCCTAACCCTAAACCATATCCTACGCCGTACCCGCACCCCTCCCCGAACCCGTACCCTAAGCCGTACCCTAAGCCTAACCCTAAGCCTTACCCTAACCCTAGGCTACCCTTGACTGCTTCTGCCTCCAATAGGTTTCCTAAGCACTAGTGTTTTAAGGAACAGCTTAAAAAGAGAATCCTAATGTGATTTCTTTATAATGGGTGTGTTCCTTATCTTATCCTAGTGTCTAAATTCTTCTCCATGGCTGGACCCCCAAATAATATTCCTTTACGTGCTAAGGGGTATCTAGAGAGTGGGATAGGTTCACTAACTACCCTAACCTAATGCGTACCCTAACCCTAACCCCTACCCTAACCCTAACACGTACCCTAATCCTAAACCGTACCCTAAACCGAGCCCTAACCCTAACACTAACCCTAACCCTAACCCTAACCCATACCCTACGCCGTACCCGAACCCCTCCCCAAACCCGTACCCTAAGCCATACCCTAAGCCTAACCCTAACCCTAGACTACCCTTGACTGCTTCTGCCTCCAATAGATTTCCTAAGCACTAGTGTTTTAAGGAACAGCTTAAAAAGAGAATCCTAATGTGATTTCTTTATAATGGGTGTGTTCCTTATCTTATCCTAGTGTCTAAACTCTTCTCCATGGCTGGACCCCCAAATAATATTCCTTTACGTGCTAAGGGGTATCTAGAGAGTGGGATAGGTTTACTAACTACCCTAACCCTAACGCGTACCCTAACCCTAACCCCTACCCTAAACCTAACACGTACACTAATCCTAACCGTACCCTAAACCGAGCCCTAACCCTAACACTAACCCTAACCCTAACCCTAACCCATACCCTATGCCGTACCCGAAACAATCCCCGAACCCGTACCCTAAGCCGTACCCTAAGCCTAACCCTAAGCCTAACCCTAACCCTAGGCTACCCTTGACTGCTTCTGCCTCCCATAGATTTCCTAAGCACTAATGTTTTAAGGAACAGCTTAAAAAGAGAATCCTAATGTGATTTCTTTATAATGGGTGTGTTCCTTATCTTATCCTAGTGTCTAAATTCTTCTCCATGGCTGCACCCCCAAATAATATTCCCTTACGTGCTAAGGGGTATCTAGAGAGTGGGATAGGTTTAATAACTACTCTAACCCTAACGCGTACCCTAACCCTAACCCCTACCCTAACCCTAACACGTACCCTAATCCTAACCCGTACCCTAAACCGAGCCCTAACCCTAACACTAACACTAACCCTAACCCTAACCCATACCCTACGCCGTACCCGAACCCCTCCCCGAACCCATTCCCCAAGCCGTACCCTAAACCTAACCCTAAGCCTAACCCTAACCCTAGGCTACCCTTGACTGCTTCTGCCTCCAATAGATTTCCTAAGCACTAGTGTTTTAAGGAACAGCTTAAAAAGAGAATCCTAAAGTGATTTCTTTATAATGGGTGTGTTCCTTATCTTATCCTAGTGTCTAAACTCTTCTCCATGGCTGGACCCCCAAATAATATTCCTTTACGTGCTAAGGGGTATCTAGAGAGTGGGATAGGTTTAATAACTACCCTAACCCTAACGTGTACCCTAACCCTAACCCCTACCCTAACCCTAACACGTACCCTAATCCTAACCCGTACCCTAAACCGAGCCCTAACCCTAACACTAACCCTAACACTAACCCTAACCCATACCCTACGCCGTACCCGAACCCCTCCCCAAACCCGTACCCTAAGCGATACCCTAAGCCTAACCCTAAGCCTAACCCTAACCCTAGGCTACCCTTGACTGCTTCTGCCTCCAATAGATTTCCTAAGCACTAGTGTTTTAAGGAACAGCTTAAAAAGAGAATCCTAATGTGATTTCTTTATAATGGGTGTGTTCCTTATCTTATCCTAGTGTCTAAACTCTTCTCCATGGCTGCACCCCCAAATAATATTGCCTTACGTGCTAAGGGGTATCTAGAGAGTGGGATAGGTTTAATAACTACCCTAACCCTAATGCGTACTCTAAACCTAACCCCTACCCTAACACTAACACGTACCCTAATCCTAACCCGTACCCTAAACCGAGCCCTAACCCTAACACTAACCCTAACCCTAACCCATACCCTACGCCGTACCCGAACCCCTCCCCAAACCCGTACCCTAAGCCATACCCTAAGCCTAACCCTAAGCCTAACACTAACCCTAGGCTACCCTTGACTGCTTCTGCCTCCAATAGATTTCCTAAGCACTAGTGTTTTAAGCAACAGCTTAAAAAGAGAATCCTAATGTGATTTCTTTATAATGGGTGTGTTCCTTATCTTATCCTAGTGTCTAAACTCTTCTCCATGGCTGGACCCCCAAATAATATTCCTTTACGTGCTAAGGGGTATCTAGAGAGTGGGATAGGTTTACTAACTACCCTAACCCTAACGCGTACCCTAACCCTAACCCCTACCCTAACCCTAACACGTACCCTAATCCTAACCCGTACCCTAAACCGAGCCCTAACCCTAACACTAACACTAACCCTAACCCTAACCCATACCCTACGCTGTACCCGAACCCCTCCCCAAACCCGTACCCTAAGCCGTACCCTAAGCCTCACCCTAAGCCTAACACTAACCCTAGGCTACCCTTGACTGCTTCTGCCTCCAATACATTTCCTAAGCACTAGTGTTTTAAGCAACAGCTTAAAAAGAGAATCCTAATGTGATTTCTTTATAATGGGTGTGTTCCTTATCTTATCCTAGTGTCTAAACTCTTCTCCATGGCTGAACCCCCAAATAATATTCGTTTACGTGCTAAGGGGTATATAGAGAGTGGGATAGGTTTACTAACTACCCTAACCCTAATGCGTACCCTAACCCTAACCCCTACCCTAACCCTAACACGTACCCTAATGATAACCCGTACCCTAAACCGAGCCCTAACCTTAACACTAACCCTAACCCTAACCCTAACCAATACCCTACGCTGTACCCGAACCCCTCCCCGAACCCGTACCCTAAGCCGTACCCTAAGCCTAACCCTAAGCCTAACCCTAACCCTAGGCTACCCTTGACTGCTTCTGCCTCCAAAAGATTTCCTAAGCACTAGTGTTTTAAGGAACAGCTTAAAAAGAGAATCCTAATGTGATTTCTTTATAATGGGTGTGTTCCTTATCTTATGCTAGTGTCTAAACTCTTCTCCATGGCTGGACCCTCAAATAATATTCCTTTACGTGCTAATGGGTATCTAGAGAGTGGGATAGGTTCACTAACTACCCTAACCCTAACGCGTACCCTAACCCTAACCCCTACCCTAACCCTAACACGTACCCTAATCCTAAGCCGTACCCTAAACCGAGCCCTAACCCTAACACTAACCCTAACCCTAACCCTAACCCATACCCTACGCCGTACCCGCACCCCTCCCCGAACCCGTACCCTAAGCCGTACCCTAAGCCTAACCCTAAGCCTAACCCTAACCCTAGGCTACCCTTGACTGCTTCTGCCTCCAATAGATTTCCTAAGCACTAGTGTTTTAAGGAACAGCTTAAAAAGAGAATCCTAATGTGATTTCTTTATAATGGGTGTGTTCCTTATCTTATCTTAGTGTCTAAACTCTTCTCCATGGCTGCACCCCCAAATAATATTCCCTTATGTGCTAAGGGGTATCTAGAGAGTGGGATAGGTTTAATAACTACCCTAACCCTAATGCGTACTCTAACCCTAAACCCTACCCTAACCCTAACACGTACCCTAATCCTAACCCGTACCCTAAACCGAGCCCTAACCCTAACACTAACCCTAACCCATACCCTACGCCGTACCCGAACCCCTCCCCAAACCCGTACCCTAAGCCGTACCCTAAGCCTAACCCTAAGCCTAACACTAACCCTAGGCTTCCCTTGACTGCTTCTGCCTCCAATAGATTTCCTAAGCACTAGTGTTTTAAGGAACAGCTTAAAAAGAGAATCCTAAAGTGATTTCTTTATAATGGGTGTGTTCCTTTTCTTATCCTAGTGTCTAAACTCTTCTCCATGGCTGGACCCCCAAATAATATTCCTTTACGTGCTAAGGGGTATCTAGAGAGTGGGATAGGTTTAATAACTACCCTAACCCTAACCCCTACCCTAACCCTAACACGTACCCTAATCCTAACACGTACCCTAATCCTAAACCGTAACCTAAACCGAGCCCTAACCCTAACACTAACCCTAACCCTAACCCTAACCCATACCCTACGCCGTACCCGCACCCCTCCCCGAACCCGTACCCTAAGCCGTACCCTAAGCCTAACCCTAAGCCTAACCCTAATCCTAGGCTACCCTTGACTGCTTCTGCCTCCAATAGATTTCCTAAGCACTAGTGTTTTAAGGAACAGCTTAAAAAGAGAATCCTAATGTGATTTCTTTATAATGGGTGTGTTCCTTATTTATCCTAGTGTCTAAACTCTTCTCCATGGCTGGACCCCCAAATAATATTCCTTTACGTGCTAAGGGGTATCTAGAGAGTGGGATAGGTTTAATAACTACCCTAACCCTAACGCGTACCCTAACTCTAACCCCTACCCTAACCCTAACACGTACCCTAATCCTGACCCGTACCCTAAACCGAGCCCTAACCGTAACACTAACCCTAACCCTAACCCTAAACCATATCCTACGCCGTACCCGCACCCCTCCCCGAACCCGTACCCTAAGCCGTACCCTAAGCCTAACCCTAAGCCTTACCCTAACCCTAGGCTACCCTTGACTGCTTCTGCCTCCAATAGGTTTCCTAAGCACTAGTGTTTTAAGGAACAGCTTAAAAAGAGAATCCTAATGTGATTTCTTTATAATGGGTGTGTTCCTTATCTTATCCTAGTGTTTAAACTCTCCTCCATGGCTGGACCCCCAAATAATATTCCTTTACGTGCTAAGGGGTATCTAGAGAGTGGGATAGGTTTAATAAATACCCTAACCCTAAAGCGTACCCTAACCCTAACCCCTACCCTAACCCTAACACGTACCCTAATCCTAACCGTACCCTGAACCGAACCCTAACCCTAACACTAACCCTAACACTAACCCTAACCCATACCCTACGCCGTACCCGAACCCCTCCCCGAACCCGTACCCTAAGCCGTACCCTAAGCCTAACCCTAAGCCTAACCCTAACCCTAGGCTACCCTTGACTGCTTCTGCCTCCAATAGATTTCCTAAGCACTAGTGTTTTAAGGAACAGCTTAAAAAGAGAATCCTAATGTGATTTCTTTATAATGGGTGTGTTCCTTATCTTATCTTAGTGTCTAAACTCCTCTCCATGGCTGCACCCCCAAATAATATTCCCTTATGTGCTAAGGGGTATCTAGAGAGTGGGATAGGTTTAATAACTACCCTAACCCTAATGCGTACTCTAACCCTAAACCCTACCCTAACCCTAACACGTACCCTAATCCTAACCCGTACCCTAAACCGAGCCCTAACCCTAACACTAACCCTAACCCATACCCTACGCCGTACCCGAACCCCTCCCCAAACCCGTACCCTAAGCCGTACCCTAAGCCTAACCCTAAGCCTAACACTAAACCTAGGCTACCCTTGACTGCTTCTGCCTCCAATAGATTTCCTAAGCACTAGTGTTTTAAGGAATAGCTTAAAAAGAGAATCCTAAAGTGATTTCTTTATAATGGGTGTGTTCCTTATCTTATCCTAGTGTCTAAACTCTTCTCCATGGCTGGACCCCCAAATAATATTCCTTTACGTGCTAAGGGGTATCTAGAGAGTGGGATAGGTTTAATAACTACCCTAACCCTAACGCGTACCCTAACCCTAACCCCTACCCTAACCCTAACACGTACCCTAATCCTAACCCGTACCCTAAACCGAGCCCTAACCCTAACACTAACCCTAACCCTAACCCTAACCCATACCCTACGCCGTACCCGCACCCCTCCCCGAACCCGTACCCTAAGCCGTACCCTAAGTCGTACCCTAAGCCTAACCCTAACCCTAGGCTACCCTTGACTGCTTCTGCCTCCAATAGATTTCCTAAGCACTAGTGTTTTAAGGAACAGCTTAAAAAGAGAATCCTAATGTGATTTCTTTATAATGGGTGTGTTCCTTATCTTATCCTAGTGTCTAAATTCTTCTCCATGGCTGCACCCCCAAATAATATTCCCTTACGTGCTAAGGGGTGTCTAGAGAGTGGGATAGGTTTAATAACTACTCTAACCCTAACGCGTACCCTAACCCTAACCCCTACCCTAACCCTAACACGTACCCTAATCCTAACCTGTACCCTAAACCGAGCCCTAACCCTAACACTAACACTAACCCTAACCCTAACCCATACCCTACGCCGTACCCGCACCCCTCCCCGAACCCGTACCCTAAACCTAACCCTAAGCCTAACCCTAACCCTAGGCTACCGTTGACTGCTTCTGCCTCCAATTGATTTCCTAAGCAGTAGTGTTTTAAGAAACAGCTTAAAAAGAGAATCCTAATGTGATTTCTTTATAATGGGTGTGTTCCTTATCTTATCCTAGTGTCTAAACTCTTCTCCATGGCTGGACCCCCAAATAATATTCCTTTACGTGCTAAGGGGGAGCTAGAGAGTGGGATAGGTTTACTAACTACCCTAGCCCTAACGCGTAACCTAACCCTAACCCCTACCCTAACCCTAACACGTACCCTAATCCTAACCCGTACCCTAAACCGAGCCCTAACCCTAACACTAACCCTAACCCTAACCCTAAACCATACCCTACGCCGTACCCGAACCCCTCCCCGAACCCATTCCCCAAGCCGTACCCTAAACCTAACCCTAAGCCTAACCCTAACCCTAGGCTACCCTTGACTGCTTCTGCCTCCAATAGATTTCCTAAGCACTAGTGTTTTAAGGAACAGCTTAAAAAGAGAATCCTAAAGTGATTTCTTTATAATGGGTGTGTTCCTTATCTTATCCTAGTGTCTAAACTCTTCTCCATGGCTGGACCCCCAAATAATATTCCTTTACGTGCTAAGGGGTATCTAGAGAGTGGGATAGGTTTACTAACTACCCTAACCCTAACGTGTACCCTAACCCTAACCCCTACCCTAACCCTAACAGGTACCCTAATCCTAACCCGTACCCTAAACCGAGCCCTAACCCTAACACTAACCCTAACCCTAACCCTAACCCATACCCTACGCCGTACCCGAACCCCTCCCCAAACCCGTACCCTAAGCCATACCCTAAGCCTAACCCTAAGCCTAACCCTAACCCTAGGCTACCCTTGACTGCTTCCGCCTCCAATAGATTTCCTAAGCACTAGTGTTTTAAGGAACAGCTTAAAAAGAGAATCCTAATGTGATTTCTTTATAATGGGTGTGTTCCTTATCTTATCCTAGTGTCTAAACTCTTCTCCATGGCTGCACCCCCAAATAATATTGCCTTACGTGCTAAGGGGTATCTAGAGAGTGGGATAGGTTTAATAACTACCCTAACCCTAATGCGTACCCTAACCCTAACCCCTACCCTAACCCTAACACGTACCCTAATCCTAACCCGTACCCTAAACCGAGCCCTAACCCTAACACTAACCCTAACACTAACCCTAACCCATACCCTACGCCGTACCCGAACCCCTCCCCAAACCCGTACCCTAAGCGATACCCTAAGCCTAACCCTAAGCCTAACCCTAACCCTAGGCTACCCTTGACTGCTTCTGCCTCCAATAGATTTCCTAAGCACTAGTGTTTTAAGGAACAGCTTAAAAAGAGAATCCTAATGTGATTTCTTTATAATGGGTGTGTTCCTTATCTTATCCTAGTGTCTAAACTCTTCTCCATGGCTGCACCCCCAAATAATATTGCCTTACGTGCTAAGGGGTATCTAGAGAGTGGGATAGGTTTAATAACTACCCTAACCCTAATGCGTACTCTAAACCTAACCCCTACCCTAACACTAACACGTACCCTAATCCTAACCCGTACCCTAAACCGAGCCCTAACCCTAACACTAACCCTAACCCTAACCCATACCCTACGCCGTACCCGAACCCCTCCCCAAACCCGTACCCTAAGCCATACCCTAAGCCTAACCCTAAGCCTAACACTAACCCTAGGCTACCCTTGACTGCTTCTGCCTCCAATAGATTTCCTAAGCACTAGTGTTTTAAGCAACAGCTTAAAAAGAGAATCCTAATGTGATTTCTTTATAATGGGTGTGTTCCTTATCTTATCCTAGTGTCTAAACTCTTCTCCATGGCTGGACCCCCAAATAATATTCCTTTACGTGCTAAGGGGTATCTAGAGAGTGGGATAGGTTTACTAACTACCCTAACCCTAACGCGTACCCTAACCCTAACCCCTACCCTAACCCTAACACGTACCCTAATCCTAACCCGTACCCTAAACCGAGCCCTAACCCTAACACTAACACTAACCCTAACCCTAACCCATACCCTACGCTGTACCCGAACCCCTCCCCAAACCCGTACCCTAAGCCGTACCCTAAGCCTCACCCTAAGCCTAACACTAACCCTAGGCTACCCTTGACTGCTTCTGCCTCCAATACATTTCCTAAGCACTAGTGTTTTAAGCAACAGCTTAAAAAGAGAATCCTAATGTGATTTCTTTATAATGGGTGTGTTCCTTATCTTATCCTAGTGTCTAAACTCTTCTCCATGGCTGAACCCCCAAATAATATTCGTTTACGTGCTAAGGGGTATATAGAGAGTGGGATAGGTTTACTAACTACCCTAACCCTAATGCGTACCCTAACCCTAACCCCTACCCTAACCCTAACACGTACCCTAATGATAACCCGTACCCTAAACCGAGCCCTAACCTTAACACTAACCCTAACCCTAACCCTAACCAATACCCTACGCTGTACCCGAACCCCTCCCCGAACCCGTACCCTAAGCCGTACCCTAAGCCTAACCCTAAGCCTAACCCTAACCCTAGGCTACCCTTGACTGCTTCTGCCTCCAAAAGATTTCCTAAGCACTAGTGTTTTAAGGAACAGCTTAAAAAGAGAATCCTAATGTGATTTCTTTATAATGGGTGTGTTCCTTATCTTATGCTAGTGTCTAAACTCTTCTCCATGGCTGGACCCTCAAATAATATTCCTTTACGTGCTAATGGGTATCTAGAGAGTGGGATAGGTTCACTAACTACCCTAACCCTAACGCGTACCCTAACCCTAACCCCTACCCTAACCCTAACACGTACCCTAATCCTAAGCCGTACCCTAAACCGAGCCCTAACCCTAACACTAACCCTAACCCTAACCCTAACCCATACCCTACGCCGTACCCGCACCCCTCCCCGAACCCGTACCCTAAGCCGTACCCTAAGCCTAACCCTAAGCCTAACCCTAACCCTAGGCTACCCTTGACTGCTTCTGCCTCCAATAGATTTCCTAAGCACTAGTGTTTTAAGGAACAGCTTAAAAAGAGAATCCTAATGTGATTTCTTTATAATGGGTGTGTTCCTTATCTTATCTTAGTGTCTAAACTCTTCTCCATGGCTGCACCCCCAAATAATATTCCCTTATGTGCTAAGGGGTATCTAGAGAGTGGGATAGGTTTAATAACTACCCTAACCCTAATGCGTACTCTAACCCTAAACCCTACCCTAACCCTAACACGTACCCTAATCCTAACCCGTACCCTAAACCGAGCCCTAACCCTAACACTAACCCTAACCCATACCCTACGCCGTACCCGAACCCCTCCCCAAACCCGTACCCTAAGCCGTACCCTAAGCCTAACCCTAAGCCTAACACTAACCCTAGGCTTCCCTTGACTGCTTCTGCCTCCAATAGATTTCCTAAGCACTAGTGTTTTAAGGAACAGCTTAAAAAGAGAATCCTAAAGTGATTTCTTTATAATGGGTGTGTTCCTTTTCTTATCCTAGTGTCTAAACTCTTCTCCATGGCTGGACCCCCAAATAATATTCCTTTACGTGCTAAGGGGTATCTAGAGAGTGGGATAGGTTTAATAACTACCCTAACCCTAACCCCTACCCTAACCCTAACACGTACCCTAATCCTAACACGTACCCTAATCCTAAACCGTAACCTAAACCGAGCCCTAACCCTAACACTAACCCTAACCCTAACCCTAACCCATACCCTACGCCGTACCCGCACCCCTCCCCGAACCCGTACCCTAAGCCGTACCCTAAGCCTAACCCTAAGCCTAACCCTAATCCTAGGCTACCCTTGACTGCTTCTGCCTCCAATAGATTTCCTAAGCACTAGTGTTTTAAGGAACAGCTTAAAAAGAGAATCCTAATGTGATTTCTTTATAATGGGTGTGTTCCTTATTTATCCTAGTGTCTAAACTCTTCTCCATGGCTGGACCCCCAAATAATATTCCTTTACGTGCTAAGGGGTATCTAGAGAGTGGGATAGGTTTAATAACTACCCTAACCCTAACGCGTACCCTAACTCTAACCCCTACCCTAACCCTAACACGTACCCTAATCCTGACCCGTACCCTAAACCGAGCCCTAACCGTAACACTAACCCTAACCCTAACCCTAAACCATATCCTACGCCGTACCCGCACCCCTCCCCGAACCCGTACCCTAAGCCGTACCCTAAGCCTAACCCTAAGCCTTACCCTAACCCTAGGCTACCCTTGACTGCTTCTGCCTCCAATAGGTTTCCTAAGCACTAGTGTTTTAAGGAACAGCTTAAAAAGAGAATCCTAATGTGATTTCTTTATAATGGGTGTGTTCCTTATCTTATCCTAGTGTTTAAACTCTCCTCCATGGCTGGACCCCCAAATAATATTCCTTTACGTGCTAAGGGGTATCTAGAGAGTGGGATAGGTTTAATAAATACCCTAACCCTAAAGCGTACCCTAACCCTAACCCCTACCCTAACCCTAACACGTACCCTAATCCTAACCGTACCCTGAACCGAACCCTAACCCTAACACTAACCCTAACACTAACCCTAACCCATACCCTACGCCGTACCCGAACCCCTCCCCGAACCCGTACCCTAAGCCGTACCCTAAGCCTAACCCTAAGCCTAACCCTAACCCTAGGCTACCCTTGACTGCTTCTGCCTCCAATAGATTTCCTAAGCACTAGTGTTTTAAGGAACAGCTTAAAAAGAGAATCCTAATGTGATTTCTTTATAATGGGAGTGTTCCTTATCTTATCCTAGTGTCTAAACTCTTCTGCATGGCTGGACCCTCAAATAATATTCCTTTACGTGCTAAGGGGTATCTAGAGAGTGGGATAGGTTTACTAACTACCCTAACCCTAACGCGTACCCTAACCCTAACCCCTACCCTAACCCTAACACGTACCCTAATCCTAACCCGTACCCTAAACCGAGCCCTAACCCTAACACTAACCCTAACCCTAACCCTAACCCATACCATACGCCGTACCCGCACCCCTCACCGAACCCGTACCCTAAGCCGTACCCTAAGCCTAACCGTAAGCCTAACCCTAACCCTAGGCTACCCTTGACTGCATCTGCCTCCAATAGATTTCCTAAGCACTAGTGTTTTAAGGAACAGCTTAAAAAGAGAATCCTAATGTGATTTCTTTATAATGGGTGTGTTCCTTATCTTATCTTAGTGTCTAAACTCCTCTCCATGGCTGCACCCCCAAATAATATTCCCTTATGTGCTAAGGGGTATCTAGAGAGTGGGATAGGTTTAATAACTACCCTAACCCTAATGCGTACTCTAACCCTAAACCCTACCCTAACCCTAACACGTACCCTAATCCTAACCCGTACCCTAAACCGAGCCCTAACCCTAACACTAACCCTAACCCATACCCTACGCCGTACCCGAACCCCTCCCCAAACCCGTACCCTAAGCCGTACCCTAAGCCTAACCCTAAGCCTAACACTAAACCTAGGCTACCCTTGACTGCTTCTGCCTCCAATAGATTTCCTAAGCACTAGTGTTTTAAGGAATAGCTTAAAAAGAGAATCCTAAAGTGATTTCTTTATAATGGGTGTGTTCCTTATCTTATCCTAGTGTCTAAACTCTTCTCCATGGCTGGACCCCCAAATAATATTCCTTTACGTGCTAAGGGGTATCTAGAGAGTGGGATAGGTTTAATAACTACCCTAACCCTAACGCGTACCCTAACCCTAACCCCTACCCTAACCCTAACACGTACCCTAATCCTAACCCGTACCCTAAACCGAGCCCTAACCCTAACACTAACCCTAACCCTAACCCTAACCCATACCCTACGCCGTACCCGCACCCCTCCCCGAACCCGTACCCTAAGCCGTACCCTAAGTCGTACCCTAAGCCTAACCCTAACCCTAGGCTACCCTTGACTGCTTCTGCCTCCAATAGATTTCCTAAGCACTAGTGTTTTAAGGAACAGCTTAAAAAGAGAATCCTAATGTGATTTCTTTATAATGGGTGTGTTCCTTATCTTATCCTAGTGTCTAAATTCTTCTCCATGGCTGCACCCCCAAATAATATTCCCTTACGTGCTAAGGGGTGTCTAGAGAGTGGGATAGGTTTAATAACTACTCTAACCCTAACGCGTACCCTAACCCTAACCCCTACCCTAACCCTAACACGTACCCTAATCCTAACCTGTACCCTAAACCGAGCCCTAACCCTAACACTAACACTAACCCTAACCCTAACCCATACCCTACGCCGTACCCGCACCCCTCCCCGAACCCGTACCCTAAACCTAACCCTAACCCTAGGCTACCGTTGACTGCTTCTGCCTCCAATTGATTTCCTAAGCAGTAGTGTTTTAAGAAACAGCTTAAAAAGAGAATCCTAATGTGATTTCTTTATAATGGGTGTGTTCCTTATCTTATCCTAGTGTCTAAACTCTTCTCCATGGCTGGACCCCCAAATAATATTCCTTTACGTGCTAAGGGGGAGCTAGAGAGTGGGATAGGTTTACTAACTACCCTAGCCCTAACGCGTAACCTAACCCTAACCCCTACCCTAACCCTAACACGTACCCTAATCCTAACCCGTACCCTAAACCGAGCCCTAACCCTAACACTAACCCTAACCCTAACCCTAAACCATACCCTACGCCGTACCCGAACCCCTCCCCGAACCCATTCCCCAAGCCGTACCCTAAACCTAACCCTAAGCCTAACCCTAACCCTAGGCTACCCTTGACTGCTTCTGCCTCCAATAGATTTCCTAAGCACTAGTGTTTTAAGGAACAGCTTAAAAAGAGAATCCTAAAGTGATTTCTTTATAATGGGTGTGTTCCTTATCTTATCCTAGTGTCTAAACTCTTCTCCATGGCTGGACCCCCAAATAATATTCCTTTACGTGCTAAGGGGTATCTAGAGAGTGGGATAGGTTTACTAACTACCCTAACCCTAACGTGTACCCTAACCCTAACCCCTACCCTAACCCTAACAGGTACCCTAATCCTAACCCGTACCCTAAACCGAGCCCTAACCCTAACACTAACCCTAACCCTAACCCTAACCCATACCCTACGCCGTACCCGAACCCCTCCCCAAACCCGTACCCTAAGCCATACCCTAAGCCTAACCCTAAGCCTAACCCTAACCCTAGGCTACCCTTGACTGCTTCCGCCTCCAATAGATTTCCTAAGCACTAGTGTTTTAAGGAACAGCTTAAAAAGAGAATCCTAATGTGATTTCTTTATAATGGGTGTGTTCCTTATCTTATCCTAGTGTCTAAACTCTTCTCCATGGCTGCACCCCCAAATAATATTGCCTTACGTGCTAAGGGGTATCTAGAGAGTGGGATAGGTTTAATAACTACCCTAACCCTAATGCGTACTCTAAACCTAACCCCTACACTAACACTAACACGTACCCTAATCCTAACCCGTACTCTAAACCGAGCCCTAACCCTAACACTAACACTAACCCTAACCCTAACCCATACCCTACGCCGTACCCGAACCCCTCCCCAAACCCGTACCCTAAGCCATACCCTAAGCCTAACCCTAAGCCTAACACTAACCCTAGGCTACCCTTGACTGCTTCTGCCTCCAATAGATTTCCTAAGCACTAGTGTTTTAAGCAACAGCTTGAAAAGAGAATCCTAATGTGATTTCTTTATAATGGGTGTGTTCCTTATCTTATCCTAGTGTCTAAACTCTTCTCCATGGCTGGACCCCCAAATAATATTCCTTTACGTGCTAAGGGGTATGTAGAGAGTGGGATAGGTTTACTAACTACCCTAACCCTAACGCGTACCCTAACCCTAACCCCTACCCTAAACCTAACACGTACACTAATCCTAACCGTACCCTAAACCGAGCCCTGACCCTAACACTAACCCTAACCCTAACCCTAACCCATACCCTATGCCGTACCCGAAACCCTCCCCGAACCCGTACCCTAAGCCGTACCCTAAGCCTAACCCTAAGCCTAACCCTAACCCTAGGCTACCCTTGACTGCTTCTGCCTCCAATAGATTTCCTAAGCACTAATGTTTTAAGGAACAGCTTAAAAAGAGAATCCTAATGTGATTTCTTTATAATGGGTGTGTTCCTTATCTTATCCTAGTGTCTAAATTCTTCTCCATGGCTGCACCCCCAAATAATATTCCCTTACGTGCTAAGGGGTATCTAGAGAGTGGGATAGGTTTAATAACTACTCTAACCCTAACGCGTACCCTAACCCGAACCCCTACCCTAACCCTAACACGTACCCTAATCCTAACCTGTACCCTAAACCGAGCCCTAACCCTAACACTAACACTAACCCTAAGCCTAACCCATACCCTACGCCGTACCCGCACCCCTCCCCGAACCCGTACCCTAAACCTAACCCTAAGCCTAACCCTAACCCTAGGCTACCCTTGACTGCTTCTGCCTCCAATTGATTTCCTAAGCAGTAGTGTTTTAAGAAACAGCTTAAAAAGAGAATCCTAATGTGATTTCTTTATAATGCGTGTGTTCCTTATCTTATCCTAGTGTCTAAACTCTTCTCCATGGCTGGACTCCCAAATAATATTCCTTTACGTGCTAAGGGGGAGCTAGAGAGTGGGATAGGTTTACTAACTACCCTAGCCCTAACGCGTAACCTAACCCTAACCCCTACCCTAACCCTAACCCGTACCCTAATCCTAACCCGTACCCTAAACCGAGCCCTAACCCTAACACTAACCCTAACCCTAACCCTAAACCATACCCTACGCCGTACACGAACCCCTCCCCGAACCCATTCCCCAAGCCGTACCCTAAACCTAACCCTAAGCCTAACCCTAACCCTAGGCTACCCTTGACTGCTTCTGCCTCCAATAGATTTCCTAAGCACTAGTGTTTTAAGGAACAGCTTAAAAAGAGAATCCTAAAGTGATTTCTTTATAATGGGTGTGTTCCTTATCTTATCCTAGTGTCTAAACTCTTCTCCATGGCTGGACCCCCAAATAATATTCCTTTACGTGCTAAGGGGTATCTAGAGAGTGGGATAGGTTTACTAACTACCCTAACCCTAACGTGTACCCTAACCCTAACCCCTACCCTAACCCTAACAGGTACCCTAATCCTAACCCGTACCCTAAACCGAGCCCTAACCCTAACACTAACCCTAACCCTAACCCTAACCCATACCCTACGCCGTACCCGAACCCCTCCCCAAACCCGTACCCTAAGCCATACCCTAAGCCTAACCCTAAGCCTAACCCTAACCCTAGGCTACCCTTGACTGCTTCTGCCTCCAATAGATTTCCTAAGCACTAGTGTTTTAAGGAACAGCTTAAAAAGAGAATCCTAATGTGATTTCTTTATAATGGGTGTGTTCCTTATCTTATCCTAGTGTCTAAACTCTTCTCCATGGCTGCACCCCCAAATAATATTGCCTTACGTGCTAAGGGGTATCTAGAGAGTGGGATAGGTTTAATAACTACCCTAACCCTAATGCGTACTCTAAACCTAACCCCTACCCTAACACTAACACGTACCCTAATCCTAACCCGTACTCTAAACCGAGCCCTAACCCTAACACTAACACTAACCCTAACCCTAACCCATACCCTACGCCGTACCCGAACCCCTCCCCAAACCCGTACCCTAAGCCATACCCTAAGCCTAACCCTAAGCCTAACACTAACCCTAGGCTACCCTTGACTGCTTCTGCCTCCAATAGATTTCCTAAGCACTAGTGTTTTAAGCAACAGCTTAAAAAGAGAATCCTAATGTGATTTCTTTATAATGGGTGTGTTCCTTATCTTATCCTAGTGTCTAAACTCTTCTCCATGGCTGGACCCCCAAATAATATTCCTTTACGTGCTAAGGGGTATGTAGAGAGTGGGATAGGTTTACTAACTACCCTAACCCTAACGCGTACCCTAACCCTAACCCCTACCCTAAACCTAACACGTACACTAATCCTAACCGTACCCTAAACCGAGCCCTAACCCTAACACTAACCCTAACCCTAACCCTAACCCATACCCTATGCCGTACCCGAAACCCTCCCCGAACCCGTACCCTAAGCCGTACCCTAAGCCTAACCCTAAGCCTAACCCTAACCCTAGGCTACCCTTGACTGCTTCTGCCTCCAATAGATTTCCTAAGCACTAATGTTTTAAGGAACAGCTTAAAAAGAGAATCCTAATGTGATTTCTTTATAATGGGTGTGTTCCTTATCTTATCCTAGTGTCTAAATTCTTCTCCATGGCTGCACCCCCAAATAATATTCCCTTACGTGCTAAGGGGTATCTAGAGAGTGGGATAGGTTTAATAACTACTCTAACCCTAATGCGTACCCTAACCCGAACCCCTACCCTAACCCTAACACGTACCCTAATCCTAACCTGTACCCTAAACCGAGCCCTAACCCTAACACTAACACTAACCCTAACCCTAACCCATACCCTACGCCGTACCCGCACCCCTCCCCGAACCCGTACCCTAAACCTAACCCTAAGCCTAACCCTAACCCTAGGCTACCCTTGACTGCTTCTGCCTCCAATTGATTTCCTAAGCAGTAGTGTTTTAAGAAACAGCTTAAAAAGAGAATCCTAATGTGATTTCTTTATAATGCGTGTGTTCCTTATCTTATCCTAGTGTCTAAACTCTTCTCCATGGCTGGACTCCCAAATAATATTCCTTTACGTGCTAAGGGGGAGCTAGAGAGTGGGATAGGTTTACTAACTACCCTAGCCCTAACGCGTAACCTAACCCTAACCCCTACCCTAACCCTAACCCGTACCCTAATCCTAACCCGTACCCTAAACCGAGCCCTAACCCTAACACTAACCCTAACCCTAACCCTAAACCATACCCTACGCCGTACACGAACCCCTCCCCGAACCCATTCCCCAAGCCGTACCCTAAACCTAACCCTAAGCCTAACCCTAACCCTAGGCTACCCTTGACTGCTTCTGCCTCCAATAGATTTCCTAAGCACTAGTGTTTTAAGGAACAGCTTAAAAAGAGAATCCTAAAGTGATTTCTTTATAATGGGTGTGTTCCTTATCTTATCCTAGTGTCTAAACTCTTCTCCATGGCTGGACCCCCAAATAATATTCCTTTACGTGCTAAGGGGTATCTAGAGAGTGGGATAGGTTTAATAACTACCCTAACCCTAACGTGTACCCTAACCCTAACCCCTACCCTAACCCTAACACGTACCCTAATCCTAACCCGTACCCTAAACCGAGCCCTAACCCTAACACTAACCCTAACCCTAACCCTAACCCATACCCTACGCCGTACCCGAACCCCTCTCCAAACCCGTACCCTAAGCCATACCCTAAGCCTAACCCTAAGCCTAACACTAACCCTATGCTACCCTTGACTGCTTCTGCCTCCAATAGATTTCCTAAGCACTAGTGTTTTAAGCAACAGCTTAAAAAGAGAATCCTAATGTGATTTCTTTATAATGGGTGTGTTCCTTATCTTATCCTAGTGTCTAAACTCTTCTCCATGGCTGGACCCCCAAATAATATTCCTTTACGTGCTAAGGGGTATCTAGAGAGTGGGATAGGTTTACTAACTACCCTAACCCTAACGCGTACCCTAACCCTAACCCCTACCCTAAACCTAACACGTACACTAATCCTAACCGTACCCTAAACCGAGCCCTAACCCTAACACTAACCCTAACCCTAACCCTAACCCATACCCTATGCCGTACCCGAAACCCTCCCCGAACCCGTACCCTAAGCCTAACCCTAAGCCTAACCCTAAGCCTAACCCTAACCCTAGGCTACCCTTGACTGCTTCTGCCTCCAATAGATTTCCTAAGCACTAGTGTTTTAAGGAACAGCTTAAAAAGAGAATCCTAATGTGATTTCTTTATAATGGGTGTGTTCCTTATCTTATCCTAGTGTGTAAACTCTTCTCCATGGTTGGACCCCCAAATAATATTCCTTTACGTGCTAAGGGGTATCTAGAGACTGGCATAGGTTTAATAACTACCCTAACCCTAACGCGTACCCTAACCCTAACCCCTACCCTAACCCTAACACGTACCCTAATCCTAACCCGTACCCTAAAACGAGCCCTAACCCTAACACTAACCCTAACCCTAAACCTAACCCATACCGTACGCCGTACCCGCACCCCTCCCCGAACCCGTACCCTATCCCGTACCCTAAGCCGAACCCTAAGCCTAACCCTAACCCTAGGGTACCCTTGACTGCTTCTGCCTCCAATAGATTTCCTAAGCACTAGTGTTTTAAGGAACAGCTTAAAAAGAGAATCCTAATGTGATTTCTTTATAATGGGTGTGTTCCTTATCTTATCCTAGTGCCTAAACTCTTCTCCATGGCTGGACCCCCAAATAATACTCCTTTACGTGCTAAGGGGTATCTAGAGAGTGGGATAGGTTTACTAACTACCCTAACCCTAAGGCGTACCCTAACCCTAACCCCTATCCTAACCCTAACACGTACCCTAATCCTAACCCGTACCCTAAACCGAGCCCTAACCCTAATACTAACACTAACCCTAACCCTAACCCATACCCTACGCTGTACCCGAACCCCTCTCCAAACCCGTACCCTAAGCCGTACCCTAAGCCTAACCCTAAGCCTAACACTAACCCTAGGCTACCCTTGACTGCTTCTGCCTCCAATAGATTTCCTAAGCACTAGTGTTTTAAGGAACAGCTTAAAAAGAGAATCCTAATGTGATTTCTTTATAATGGGTGTGTTCCTTATCTTATCCTAGTGTCTAAACTCTTCTCCATGGCTGGACCCTCAAATAATATTCCTTTACGTGCTAATGGGTATCTAGAGAGTGGGATAGGTTCACTAACTACCCTAACCCTAATGCGTACCCTAACCCTAACCCCTACCCTAACCCTAACACGTACCCTAATCCTAAACCGTACCCTAAACCGAGCCCTAACCCTAACACTAACCCTAACCCTAACCCTAACCCATACCCTACGCCGTACCCGAACCCCTCCCCAAACCCGTACCCTAAGCGATACCCTAAGCCTAACCCTAACCCTAGACTACCCTTGACTGCTTCTGCCTCCAATAGATTTCCTAAGCACTAGTGTTTTAAGGAACAGCTTAAAAAGAGAATCCTAATGTGATTTCTTTATAATGGGTGTGTTCCTTATCTTATCCTAGTGTCTAAACTCTCCTCCATGGCTGCACCCCCAAATAATATTGCCTTACGTGCTAAGGGGTATCTAGAGAGTGGGATAGGTTTAATAACTACCCTAACCCTAATGCGTACTCTAAACCTAACCCCTACCCTAACACTAACACGTACCCTAATCCTAACCCGTACCCTAAACCGAGCCCTAACCCTAACACTAACACTAACCCTAACCCTAACCCCTACCCTACGCCGTACCCGAACCCCTCCCCAAACCCGTACCCTAAGCCATACCCTAAGCCTAACCCTAAGCCTAACACTAACCCTAGGCTACCCTTGAATGCTTCTGCCTCCAATAGATTTCCTAAGCACTAGTGTTTTAAGCAACAGCTTAAAAAGAGAATCCTAATGTGATTTCTTTATAATGGGTGTGTTCCTTATCTTATCCTAGTGTCTAAACTCTTCTCCATGGCTGGACCCCCAAATAATATTCCTTTACGTGCTAAGGGGTATGTAGAGAGTGGGATAGGTTTACTAACTACCCTAACCCTAACGCGTACCCTAACCCTAACCCCTACCCTAAACCTAACACGTACACTAATCCTAACCGTACCCTAAACCGAGCCCTGACCCTAACACTAACCCTAACCCTAACCCTAACCCATACCCTATGCCGTACCCGAAACCCTCCCCGAACCCGTACCCTAAGCCGTACCCTAAGCCTAACCCTAAGCCTAACCCTAACCCTAGGCTACCCTTGACTGCTTCTGCCTCCAATAGATTTCCTAAGCACTAATGTTTTAAGGAACAGCTTAAAAAGAGAATCCTAATGTGATTTCTTTATAATGGGTGTGTTCCTTATCTTATCCTAGTGTCTAAATTCTTCTCCATGGCTGCACCCCCAAATAATATTCCCTTACGTGCTAAGGGGTATCTAGAGAGTGGGATAGGTTTAATAACTACTCTAACCCTAACGCGTACCCTAACCCGAACCCCTACCCTAACCCTAACACGTACCCTAATCCTAACCTGTACCCTAAACCGAGCCCTAACCCTAACACTAACACTAACCCTAAGCCTAACCCATACCCTACGCCGTACCCGCACCCCTCCCCGAACCCGTACCCTAAACCTAACCCTAAGCCTAACCCTAACCCTAGGCTACCCTTGACTGCTTCTGCCTCCAATTGATTTCCTAAGCAGTAGTGTTTTAAGAAACAGCTTAAAAAGAGAATCCTAATGTGATTTCTTTATAATGCGTGTGTTCCTTATCTTATCCTAGTGTCTAAACTCTTCTCCATGGCTGGACTCCCAAATAATATTCCTTTACGTGCTAAGGGGGAGCTAGAGAGTGGGATAGGTTTACTAACTACCCTAGCCCTAACGCGTAACCTAACCCTAACCCCTACCCTAACCCTAACCCGTACCCTAATCCTAACCCGTACCCTAAACCGAGCCCTAACCCTAACACTAACCCTAACCCTAACCCTAAACCATACCCTACGCCGTACACGAACCCCTCCCCGAACCCATTCCCCAAGCCGTACCCTAAACCTAACCCTAAGCCTAACCCTAACCCTAGGCTACCCTTGACTGCTTCTGCCTCCAATAGATTTCCTAAGCACTAGTGTTTTAAGGAACAGCTTAAAAAGAGAATCCTAAAGTGATTTCTTTATAATGGGTGTGTTCCTTATCTTATCCTAGTGTCTAAACTCTTCTCCATGGCTGGACCCCCAAATAATATTCCTTTACGTGCTAAGGGGTATCTAGAGAGTGGGATAGGTTTACTAACTACCCTAACCCTAACGTGTACCCTAACCCTAACCCCTACCCTAACCCTAACAGGTACCCTAATCCTAACCCGTACCCTAAACCGAGCCCTAACCCTAACACTAACCCTAACCCTAACCCTAACCCATACCCTACGCCGTACCCGAACCCCTCCCCAAACCCGTACCCTAAGCCATACCCTAAGCCTAACCCTAAGCCTAACCCTAACCCTAGGCTACCCTTGACTGCTTCTGCCTCCAATAGATTTCCTAAGCACTAGTGTTTTAAGGAACAGCTTAAAAAGAGAATCCTAATGTGATTTCTTTATAATGGGTGTGTTCCTTATCTTATCCTAGTGTCTAAACTCTTCTCCATGGCTGCACCCCCAAATAATATTGCCTTACGTGCTAAGGGGTATCTAGAGAGTGGGATAGGTTTAATAACTACCCTAACCCTAATGCGTACTCTAAACCTAACCCCTACCCTAACACTAACACGTACCCTAATCCTAACCCGTACTCTAAACCGAGCCCTAACCCTAACACTAACACTAACCCTAACCCTAACCCATACCCTACGCCGTACCCGAACCCCTCCCCAAACCCGTACCCTAAGCCATACCCTAAGCCTAACCCTAAGCCTAACACTAACCCTAGGCTACCCTTGACTGCTTCTGCCTCCAATAGATTTCCTAAGCACTAGTGTTTTAAGCAACAGCTTAAAAAGAGAATCCTAATGTGATTTCTTTATAATGGGTGTGTTCCTTATCTTATCCTAGTGTCTAAACTCTTCTCCATGGCTGGACCCCCAAATAATATTCCTTTACGTGCTAAGGGGTATGTAGAGAGTGGGATAGGTTTACTAACTACCCTAACCCTAACGCGTACCCTAACCCTAACCCCTACCCTAAACCTAACACGTACACTAATCCTAACCGTACCCTAAACCGAGCCCTAACCCTAACACTAACCCTAACCCTAACCCTAACCCATACCCTATGCCGTACCCGAAACCCTCCCCGAACCCGTACCCTAAGCCGTACCCTAAGCCTAACCCTAAGCCTAACCCTAACCCTAGGCTACCCTTGACTGCTTCTGCCTCCAATAGATTTCCTAAGCACTAATGTTTTAAGGAACAGCTTAAAAAGAGAATCCTAATGTGATTTCTTTATAATGGGTGTGTTCCTTATCTTATCCTAGTGTCTAAATTCTTCTCCATGGCTGCACCCCCAAATAATATTCCCTTACGTGCTAAGGGGTATCTAGAGAGTGGGATAGGTTTAATAACTACTCTAACCCTAATGCGTACCCTAACCCGAACCCCTACCCTAACCCTAACACGTACCCTAATCCTAACCTGTACCCTAAACCGAGCCCTAACCCTAACACTAACACTAACCCTAACCCTAACCCATACCCTACGCCGTACCCGCACCCCTCCCCGAACCCGTACCCTAAACCTAACCCTAAGCCTAACCCTAACCCTAGGCTACCCTTGACTGCTTCTGCCTCCAATTGATTTCCTAAGCAGTAGTGTTTTAAGAAACAGCTTAAAAAGAGAATCCTAATGTGATTTCTTTATAATGCGTGTGTTCCTTATCTTATCCTAGTGTCTAAACTCTTCTCCATGGCTGGACTCCCAAATAATATTCCTTTACGTGCTAAGGGGGAGCTAGAGAGTGGGATAGGTTTACTAACTACCCTAGCCCTAACGCGTAACCTAACCCTAACCCCTACCCTAACCCTAACCCGTACCCTAATCCTAACCCGTACCCTAAACCGAGCCCTAACCCTAACACTAACCCTAACCCTAACCCTAAACCATACCCTACGCCGTACACGAACCCCTCCCCGAACCCATTCCCCAAGCCGTACCCTAAACCTAACCCTAAGCCTAACCCTAACCCTAGGCTACCCTTGACTGCTTCTGCCTCCAATAGATTTCCTAAGCACTAGTGTTTTAAGGAACAGCTTAAAAAGAGAATCCTAAAGTGATTTCTTTATAATGGGTGTGTTCCTTATCTTATCCTAGTGTCTAAACTCTTCTCCATGGCTGGACCCCCAAATAATATTCCTTTACGTGCTAAGGGGTATCTAGAGAGTGGGATAGGTTTAATAACTACCCTAACCCTAACGTGTACCCTAACCCTAACCCCTACCCTAACCCTAACACGTACCCTAATCCTAACCCGTACCCTAAACCGAGCCCTAACCCTAACACTAACCCTAACCCTAACCCTAACCCATACCCTACGCCGTACCCGAACCCCTCTCCAAACCCGTACCCTAAGCCATACCCTAAGCCTAACCCTAAGCCTAACACTAACCCTATGCTACCCTTGACTGCTTCTGCCTCCAATAGATTTCCTAAGCACTAGTGTTTTAAGCAACAGCTTAAAAAGAGAATCCTAATGTGATTTCTTTATAATGGGTGTGTTCCTTATCTTATCCTAGTGTCTAAACTCTTCTCCATGGCTGGACCCCCAAATAATATTGCCTTACGTGCTAAGGGGTATCTAGAGAGTGGGATAGGTTTAATAACTACCCTAACCCTAACGCGTACCCTAACCCTAACCCCTACCCTAAACCTAACACGTACACTAATCCTAACCGTACCCTAAACCGAGCCCTAACCCTAACACTAACCCTAACCCTAACCCTAACCCATACCCTATGCCGTACCCGAAACCCTCCCCGAACCCGTACCCTAAGCCTAACCCTAAGCCTAACCCTAAGCCTAACCCTAACCCTAGGCTACCCTTGACTGCTTCTGCCTCCAATAGATTTCCTAAGCACTAGTGTTTTAAGGAACAGCTTAAAAAGAGAATCCTAATGTGATTTCTTTATAATGGGTGTGTTCCTTATCTTATCCTAGTGTCTAAACTCTTCTCCATGGCTGGACCCCCAAATAATATTCCTTTACGTGCTAAGGGGTATGTAGAGAGTGGGATAGGTTTACTAACTACCCTAACCCTAACGCGTACCCTAACCCTAACCCCTACCCTAACCCTAACACGTACCCTAATCCTAACCCGTACCCTAAACCGAGCCCTAACCCTAACACTAACCCTAACCCTAACCCTAACCCATACCCTACGCCGTACCCGAACCCCTCCCCAAACCCGTACCCTAAGCGATACCCTAAGCCTAACCCTAACCCTAGACTACCCTTGACTGCTTCTGCCTCCAATAGATTTCCTAAGCACTAGTGTTTTAAGGAACAGCTTAAAAAGAGAATCCTAATGTGATTTCTTTATAATGGGTGTGTTCCTTATCTTATCCTAGTGTCTAAACTCTCCTCCATGGCTGCACCCCCAAATAATATTGCCTTACGTGCTAAGGGGTATCTAGAGAGTGGGATAGGTTTAATAACTACCCTAACCCTAATGCGTACTCTAAACCTAACCCCTACCCTAACACTAACACGTACCCTAATCCTAACCCGTACCCTAAACCGAGCCCTAACCCTAACACTAACACTAACCCTAACCCTAACCCATACCCTACGCCGTACCCGAACCCCTCCCCAAACCCGTACCCTAAGCCATACCCTAAGCCTAACCCTAAGCCTAACACTAACCCTAGGCTACCCTTGAATGCTTCTGCCTCCAATAGATTTCCTAAGCACTAGTGTTTTAAGCAACAGCTTAAAAAGAGAATCCTAATGTGATTTCTTTATAATGGGTGTGTTCCTTATCTTATCCTAGTGTCTAAACTCTTCTCCATGGCTGGACCCCCAAATAATATTCCTTTACGTGCTAAGGGGTATGTAGAGAGTGGGATAGGTTTACTAACTACCCTAACCCTAACGCGTACCCTAACCCTAACCCCTACCCTAAACCTAACACGTACACTAATCCTAACCGTACCCTAAACCGAGCCCTGACCCTAACACTAACCCTAACCCTAACCCTAACCCATACCCTATGCCGTACCCGAAACCCTCCCCGAACCCGTACCCTAAGCCGTACCCTAAGCCTAACCCTAAGCCTAACCCTAACCCTAGGCTACCCTTGACTGCTTCTGCCTCCAATAGATTTCCTAAGCACTAATGTTTTAAGGAACAGCTTAAAAAGAGAATCCTAATGTGATTTCTTTATAATGGGTGTGTTCCTTATCTTATCCTAGTGTCTAAATTCTTCTCCATGGCTGCACCCCCAAATAATATTCCCTTACGTGCTAAGGGGTATCTAGAGAGTGGGATAGGTTTAATAACTACTCTAACCCTAACGCGTACCCTAACCCGAACCCCTACCCTAACCCTAACACGTACCCTAATCCTAACCTGTACCCTAAACCGAGCCCTAACCCTAACACTAACACTAACCCTAAGCCTAACCCATACCCTACGCCGTACCCGCACCCCTCCCCGAACCCGTACCCTAAACCTAACCCTAAGCCTAACCCTAACCCTAGGCTACCCTTGACTGCTTCTGCCTCCAATTGATTTCCTAAGCAGTAGTGTTTTAAGAAACAGCTTAAAAAGAGAATCCTAATGTGATTTCTTTATAATGCGTGTGTTCCTTATCTTATCCTAGTGTCTAAACTCTTCTCCATGGCTGGACTCCCAAATAATATTCCTTTACGTGCTAAGGGGGAGCTAGAGAGTGGGATAGGTTTACTAACTACCCTAGCCCTAACGCGTAACCTAACCCTAACCCCTACCCTAACCCTAACCCGTACCCTAATCCTAACCCGTACCCTAAACCGAGCCCTAACCCTAACACTAACCCTAACCCTAACCCTAAACCATACCCTACGCCGTACACGAACCCCTCCCCGAACCCATTCCCCAAGCCGTACCCTAAACCTAACCCTAAGCCTAACCCTAACCCTAGGCTACCCTTGACTGCTTCTGCCTCCAATAGATTTCCTAAGCACTAGTGTTTTAAGGAACAGCTTAAAAAGAGAATCCTAAAGTGATTTCTTTATAATGGGTGTGTTCCTTATCTTATCCTAGTGTCTAAACTCTTCTCCATGGCTGGACCCCCAAATAATATTCCTTTACGTGCTAAGGGGTATCTAGAGAGTGGGATAGGTTTACTAACTACCCTAACCCTAACGTGTACCCTAACCCTAACCCCTACCCTAACCCTAACAGGTACCCTAATCCTAACCCGTACCCTAAACCGAGCCCTAACCCTAACACTAACCCTAACCCTAACCCTAACCCATACCCTACGCCGTACCCGAACCCCTCCCCAAACCCGTACCCTAAGCCATACCCTAAGCCTAACCCTAAGCCTAACCCTAACCCTAGGCTACCCTTGACTGCTTCTGCCTCCAATAGATTTCCTAAGCACTAGTGTTTTAAGGAACAGCTTAAAAAGAGAATCCTAATGTGATTTCTTTATAATGGGTGTGTTCCTTATCTTATCCTAGTGTCTAAACTCTTCTCCATGGCTGCACCCCCAAATAATATTGCCTTACGTGCTAAGGGGTATCTAGAGAGTGGGATAGGTTTAATAACTACCCTAACCCTAATGCGTACTCTAAACCTAACCCCTACCCTAACACTAACACGTACCCTTATCCTAACCCGTACTCTAAACCGAGCCCTAACCCTAACACTAACACTAACCCTAACCCTAACCCATACCCTACGCCGTACCCGAACCCCTCCCCAAACCCGTACCCTAAGCCATACCCTAAGCCTAACCCTAAGCCTAACACTAACCCTAGGCTACCCTTGACTGCTTCTGCCTCCAATAGATTTCCTAAGCACTAGTGTTTTAAGCAACAGCTTAAAAAGAGAATCCTAATGTGATTTCTTTATAATGGGTGTGTTCCTTATCTTATCCTAGTGTCTAAACTCTTCTCCATGGCTGGACCCCCAAATAATATTCCTTTACGTGCTAAGGGGTATGTAGAGAGTGGGATAGGTTTACTAACTACCCTAACCCTAACGCGTACCCTAACCCTAACCCCTACCATAAACCTAACACGTACACTAATCCTAACCGTACCCTAAACCGAGCCCTAACCCTAACACTAACCCTAACCCTAACCCTAACCCATACCCTATGCCGTACCCGAAACCCTCCCCGAACCCGTACCCTAAGCCTAACCCTAAGCCTAACCCTAAGCCTAACCCTAACCCTAGGCTACCCTTGACTGCTTCTGCCTCCAATAGATTTCCTAAGCACTAATGTTTTAAGGAACAGCTTAAAAAGAGAATCCTAATGTGATTTCTTTATAATGGGTGTGTTCCTTATCTTATCCTAGTGTGTAAACTCTTCTCCATGGTTGGACCCCCAAATAATATTCCTTTACGTGCTAAGGGGTATCTAGAGACTGGCATAGGTTTAATAACTACCCTAACCCTAACGCGTACCCTAACCCTAACCCCTACCCTAACCCTAACACGTACCCTAATCCTAACCCGTACCCTAAAACGAGCCCTAACCCTAACACTAACCCTAACCCTAAACCTAACCCATACCGTACGCCGTACCCGCACCCCTCCCCGAACCCGTACCCTATCCCGTACCCTAAGCCTAACCCTAACCCTAGGCTACCCTTGACTGCTTCTGCCTCCAATAGATTTCCTAAGCACTAGTGTTTTAAGGAACAGCTTAAAAAGAGAATCCTAATGTGATTTCTTTATAATGGGTGTGTTCCTTATCTTATCCTAGTGCCTAAACTCTTCTCCATGGCTGGACCCCCAAATAATACTCCTTTACGTGCTAAGGGGTATCTAGAGAGTGGGATAGGTTTACTAACTACCCTAACCCTAAGGCGTACCCTAACCCTAACCCCTATCCTAACCCTAACACGTACCCTAATCCTAACCCGTACCCTAAACCGAGCCCTAACCCTAACACTAACACTAACCCTAACCCTAACCCATACCCTACGCTGTACCCGAACCCCTCTCCAAACCCGTACCCTAAGCCGTACCCTAAGCCTAACCCTAAGCCTAACACTAACCCTAGGCTACCATTGACTGCTTCTGCCTCCAATAGATTTCCTAAGCACTAGTGTTTTAAGGAACAGCTTAAAAAGAGAATCCTAATGTGATTTCTTTATAATGGGTGTGTTCCTTATCTTATCCTAGTGTCTAAACTCTTCTCCATGGCTGGACCCTCAAATAATATTCCTTTACGTGCTAATGGGTATCTAGAGAGTGGGATAGGTTCACTAACTACCCTAACCCTAATGCGTACCCTAACCCTAACCCCTACCCTAACCCTAACACGTACCCTAATCCTAAACCGTACCCTAAACCGAGCCCTAACCCTAACACTAACCCTAACCCTAACCCTAACCCATACCCTACGCCGTACCCGAACCCCTCCCCAAACCCGTACCCTAAGCGATACCCTAAGCCTAACCCTAACCCTAGACTACCCTTGACTGCTTCTGCCTCCAATAGATTTCCTAAGCACTAGTGTTTTAAGGAACAGCTTAAAAAGAGAATCCTAATGTGATTTCTTTATAATGGGTGTGTTCCTTATCTTATCCTAGTGTCTAAACTCTCCTCCATGGCTGCACCCCCAAATAATATTGCCTTACGTGCTAAGGGGTATCTAGAGAGTGGGATAGGTTTAATAACTACCCTAACCCTAATGCGTACTCTAAACCTAACACCTACCCTAACACTAACACGTACCCTAATCCTAACCCGTACCCTAAACCGAGCCCTAACCCTAACACTAACACTAACCCTAACCCTAACCCATACCCTACGCCGTACCCGAACCCCTCCCCAAACCCGTACCCTAAGCCATACCCTAAGCCTAACCCTAAGCCTAACACTAACCCTAGGCTACCCTTGAATGCTTCTGCCTCCAATAGATTTCCTAAGCACTAGTGTTTTAAGCAACAGCTTAAAAAGAGAATCCTAATGTGATTTCTTTATAATGGGTGTGTTCCTTATCTTATCCTAGTGTCTAAACTCTTCTCCATGGCTGGACCCTCAAATAATATTCCTTTACGTGCTAATGGGTATCTAGAGAGTGGGATAGGTTCACTAACTACCCTAACCCTAACGCGTACCCTAACCCTAACCCCTACCCTAACCCTAACACGTACCCTAATCCTAAGCCGTACCCTAAACCGAGCCCTAACCCTAACACTAACCCTAACCCTAACCCTAACCCATACCCTACGCCGTACCCACACCCCTCCCCGAACCCGTACCCTAAGCCGTACCCTAAGCCTAACCCTAAGCCTAACCCTAACCCTAGGCTACCCTTGACTGCTTCTGCCTCCAATAGATTTCCTAAGCACTAGTGTTTTAAGGAACAGCTTAAAAAGAGAATCCTAATGTGATTTCTTTATAACGGGTGTGTTCCTTATCTTATCTTAGTTTCTAAACCCTTCTCCATGGCTGCACCCCCAAATAATATTCCCTTACGTGCTAAGGGGTATCTAGAGAGTGGGATAGGTTTAATAACTACCCTAACCCTAATGCGTACTCTAACCCTAACCCCTACCCTAACCCTAACACGTAACCTAATCCTAACCCGTACCCTAAACCGAGCCCTAACCCTAACACTAACCCTAACCCTAACCCTAACCCATACCCTACGCCGTACCCGAACCCCTCCCCAATCCCGTACCCTAAGCCTGACCCTAAGCCTAACACTAACCCTAGGCTACCCTTGACTGCTTCTGCCTCCAATTGATTTCCTAAGCAGTAGTGTTTTAAGAAACAGCTTAAAAAGAGAATCCTAATGTGATTTCTTTATAATGCGTGTGTTCCTTATCTTATCCTAGTGTCTAAACTCTTCTCCATGGCTGGACTCCCAAATAATATTCCTTTACGTGCTAAGGGGGAGCTACAGAGTGGGATAGGTTTACTAACTACCCTAGCCCTAACGCGTAACCTAACCCTAACCCCTACCCTAACCCTAACCCGTACCCTAATCCTAACCCGTACCCTAAACCGAGCCCTAACCCTAACACTAACCCTAACCCTAACCCTAAACCATACCCTACGCCGTACACGAACCCCTCCCCGAACCCATTCCCCAAGCCGTACCCTAAACCTAACCCTAAGCCTAACCCTAACCCTAGGCTACCCTTGACTGCTTCTGCCTCCAATAGATTTCCTAAGCACTAGTGTTTTAAGGAACAGCTTAAAAAGAGAATCCTAAAGTGATTTCTTTATAATGGGTGTGTTCCTTATCTTATCCTAGTGTCTAAACTCTTCTCCATGGCTGGACCCCCAAATAATATTCCTTTACGTGCTAAGGGGTATCTAGAGAGTGGGATAGGTTTAATAACTACCCTAACCCTAACGTGTACCCTAACCCTAACCCCTACCCTAACCCTAACACGTACCCTAATCCTAACCCGTACCCTAAACCGAGCCCTAACCCTAACACTAACCCTAACCCTAACCCTAACCCATACCCTACGCCGTACCCGAACCCCTCTCCAAACCCGTACCCTAAGCCATACCCTAAGCCTAACCCTAAGCCTAACACTAACCCTATGCTACCCTTGACTGCTTCTGCCTCCAATAGATTTCCTAAGCACTAGTGTTTTAAGCAACAGCTTAAAAAGAGAATCCTAATGTGATTTCTTTATAATGGGTGTGTTCCTTATCTTATCCTAGTGTCTAAACTCTTCTCCATGGCTGGACCCCCAAATAATATTGCCTTACGTGCTAAGGGGTATCTAGAGAGTGGGATAGGTTTAATAACTACCCTAACCCTAACGCGTACCCTAACCCTAACCCCTACCCTAAACCTAACACGTACACTAATCCTAACCGTACCCTAAACCGAGCCCTAACCCTAACACTAACCCTAACCCTAACCCTAACCCATACCCTATGCCGTACCCGAAACCCTCCCCGAACCCGTACCCTAAGCCTAACCCTAAGCCTAACCCTAAGCCTAACCCTAACCCTAGGCTACCCTTAACTGCTTCTGCCTCCAATAGATTTCCTAAGCACTAGTGTTTTAAGGAACAGCTTAAAAAGAGAATCCTAATGTGATTTCTTTATAATGGGTGTGTTCCTTATCTTATCCTAGTGTGTAAACTCTTCTCCATGGTTGGACCCCCAAATAATATTCCTTTACGTGCTAAGGGGTATCTAGAGACTGGCATAGGTTTAATAACTACCCTAACCCTAACGCGTACCCTAACCCTAACCCCTACCCTAACCCTAACACGTACCCTAATCCTAACCCGTACCCTAAAACGAGCCCTAACCCTAACACTAACCCTAACCCTAAACCTAACCCATACCGTACGCCGTACCCGCACCCCTCCCCGAACCCGTACCCTATCCCGTACCCTAAGCCGAACCCTAAGCCTAACCCTAACCCTAGGCTACCCTTGACTGCTTCTGCCTCCAATAGATTTCCTAAGCACTAGTGTTTTAAGGAACAGCTTAAAAAGAGAATCCTAATGTGATTTCTTTATAATGGGTGTGTTCCTTATCTTATCCTAGTGCCTAAACTCTTCTCCATGGCTGGACCCCCAAATAATACTCCTTTACGTGCTAAGGGGTATCTAGAGAGTGGGATAGGTTTACTAACTACCCTAACCCTAAGGCGTACCCTAACCCTAACCCCTATCCTAACCCTAACACGTACCCTAATCCTAACCCGTACCCTAAACCGAGCCCTAACCCTAACACTAACACTAACCCTAACCCTAACCCATACCCTACGCTGTACCCGAACCCCTCTCCAAACCCGTACCCTAAGCCGTACCCTAAGCCTAACCCTAAGCCTAACACTAACCCTAGGCTACCCTTGACTGCTTCTGCCTCCAATAGATTTCCTAAGCACTAGTGTTTTAAGGAACAGCTTAAAAAGAGAATCCTAATGTGATTTCTTTATAATGGGTGTGTTCCTTATCTTATCCTAGTGTCTAAACTCTTCTCCATGGCTGGACCCTCAAATAATATTCCTTTACGTGCTAATGGGTATCTAGAGAGTGGGATAGGTTCACTAACTACCCTAACCCTAATGCGTACCCTAACCCTAACCCCTACCCTAACCCTAACACGTACCCTAATCCTAAACCGTACCCTAAACCGAGCCCTAACCCTAACACTAACCCTAACCCTAACCCTAACCCATACCCTACGCCGTACCCGAACCCCTCCCCAAACCCGTACCCTAAGCGATACCCTAAGCCTAACCCTAACCCTAGACTACCCTTGACTGCTTCTGCCTCCAATAGATTTCCTAAGCACTAGTGTTTTAAGGAACAGCTTAAAAAGAGAATCCTAATGTGATTTCTTTATAATGGGTGTGTTCCTTATCTTATCCTAGTGTCTAAACTCTCCTCCATGGCTGCACCCCCAAATAATATTGCCTTACGTGCTAAGGGGTATCTAGAGAGTGGGATAGGTTTAATAACTACCCTAACCCTAATGCGTACTCTAAACCTAACACCTACCCTAACACTAACACGTACCCTAATCCTAACCCGTACCCTAAACCGAGCCCTAACCCTAACACTAACACTAACCCTAACCCTAACCCATACCCTACGCCGTACCCGAACCCCTCCCCAAACCCGTACCCTAAGCCATACCCTAAGCCTAACCCTAAGCCTAACACTAACCCTAGGCTACCCTTGAATGCTTCTGCCTCCAATAGATTTCCTAAGCACTAGTGTTTTAAGCAACAGCTTAAAAAGAGAATCCTAATGTGATTTCTTTATAATGGGTGTGTTCCTTATCTTATCCTAGTGTCTAAACTCTTCTCCATGGCTGGACCCCCAAATAATATTCCTTTACGTGCTAAGGGGTATCTAGAGAGTGGGATAGGTTTACTAACTACCCTAACCCTAACGCGTACCCTAACCCTAACCCCTACCCTAAACCTAACACGTACACTAATCCTAACCGTACCCTAAACCGAGCCCTAACCCTAACACTAACCCTAACCGTAACCCTAACCCATACCCTATGCCGTACCCGAAACCCTCCCCGAACCCGTACCCTAAGCCGTACCCTAAGCCTAACCCTAAGCCTAACCCTAACCCTAGGCTACCCTTGACTGCTTCTGCCTCCAATAGATTTCCTAAGCACTAGTGTTTTAAGGAACAGCTTAAAAAGAGAATCCTAATGTGATTTCTTTATAATGGGTGTGTTCCTTATCTTATCCTAGTGTCTAAACTCTTCTCCATGGCTGGACCCTCAAATAATATTCCTTTACGTGCTAATGGGTATCTAGAGAGTGGGATAGGTTCACTAACTACCCTAACCCTAACGCGTACCCTAACCCTAACCCCTACCCTAACCCTAACACGTACCCTAATCCTAAGCCGTACCCTAAACCGAGCCCTAACCCTAACACTAACCCTAACCCTAACCCTAACCCATACCCTACGCCGTACCCGCACCCCTCCCCGAACCCGTACCCTAAGCCGTACCCTAAGCCTAACCCTAAGCCTAACCCTAACCCTAGGCTACCCTTGACTGCTTCTGCCTCCAATAGATTTCCTAAGCACTAGTGTTTTAAGGAACAGCTTAAAAAGAGAATCCTAATGTGATTTCTTTATAACGGGTGTGTTCCTTATCTTATCTTAGTTTCTAAACCCTTCTCCATGGCTGCACCCCCAAATAATATTCCCTTACGTGCTAAGGGGTATCTAGAGAGTGGGATAGGTTTAATAACTACCCTAACCCTAATGCGTACTCTAACCCTAACCCCTACCCTAACCCTAACACGTAACCTAATCCTAACCCGTACCCTAAACCGAGCCCTAACCCTAACACTAACCCTAACCCTAACCCTAACCCATACCCTACGCCGTACCCGAACCCCTCCCCAATCCCGTACCCTAAGCCTGACCCTAAGCCTAACACTAACCCTAGGCTACCCTTGACTGCTTCTGCCTCCAATTGATTTCCTAAGCAGTAGTGTTTTAAGAAACAGCTTAAAAAGAGAATCCTAATGTGATTTCTTTATAATGCGTGTGTTCCTTATCTTATCCTAGTGTCTAAACTCTTCTCCATGGCTGGACTCCCAAATAATATTTCTTTACGTGCTAAGGGGGAGCTACAGAGTGGGATAGGTTTACTAACTACCCTAGCCCTAACGCGTAACCTAACCCTAACCCCTACCCTAACCCTAACACGTACCCTAATCCTAACCCGTACCCTAAACCGAGCCCTAACCCTAACACTAACCCTAACCCTAACCCTAAACCATACCCTACGCCGTACCCGAACCCCTCCCCGAACCCATTCCCCAAGCCGTACCCTAAACCTAACCCTAAGCCTAACCCTAACCCTAGGCTACCCTTGACTGCTTCTGCCTCCAATAGATTTCCTAAGCACTAGTGTTTTAAGGAACAGCTTAAAAAGAGAATCCTAAAGTGATTTCTTTATAATGGGTGTGTTCCTTATCTTATCCTAGTGTCTAAACTCTTCTCCATGGCTGGACCCCCAAATAATATTCCTTTACGTGCTAAGGGGTATCTAGAGAGTGGGATAGGTTTAATAACTACCCTAACCCTAACGTGTACCCTAACCCTAACCCCTACCCTAACCCTAACACGTACCCTAATCCTAACCCGTACCCTAAACCGAGCCCTAACCCTAACACTAACCCTAACCCTAACCCTAACCCATACCCTAAGCCGTACCCGAACCCCTCCCCAAACCCGTACCCTAAGCGATACCCTAAGCCTAACCCTAAGCCTAACCCTAACCCTAGGCTACCCTTGACTGCTTCTGCCTCCAATAGATTTCCTAAGCACTAGTGTTTTAAGGAACAGCTTAAAAAGTGAATCCTAATGTGATTTCTTTATAATGGGTGTGTTCCTTATCTTATCCTAGTGTCTAAACTCTTCTCAATGGCTGCACCCCCATATAATATTGCCTTACGTGCTAAGGGGTATCTAGAGAGTGGGATAGGTTTAATAACTACCCTAACCCTAATGCGTACTCTAAACCTAACCCCTACCCTAACACTAACACGTACCCTAATTCTAACCCATACCCTAAACCGAGACCTAACCCTAACACTAACACTAACCCTAACCCTAACCCATACCCTACTCCATTCCCGAACCCCTCCCCAAACCCGTACCCTAAGCCATACCCTAAGCCTAACCCTAAGCCTAACACTAACCCTAGGCTACCCTTGACTGCTTCTGCCTCCAATAGATTTCCTAAGCACTAGTGTTTTAAGCAACAGCTTAAAAAGAGAATCCTAATGTGATTTCTTTATAATGGGTGTGTTCCTTATCTTATCCTAGTGTCTAAACTCTTCTCCATGGCTGGACCCCCAAATAATATTCCTTTACGTGCTAAGGGGTATCTAGAGAGTGGGATAGGTTTACTAACTACCCTAACCCTAACGCGTACCCTAACCCTAACCCCTACCCTAAACCTAACACGTACACTAATCCTAACCGTACCCTAAACCGAGCCCTAACCCTAACACTAACCCTAACCGTAACCCTAACCCATACCCTATGCCGTACCCGAAACCCTCCCCGAACCCGTACCCTAAGCCGTACCCTAAGCCTAACCCTAAGCCTAACCCTAACCCTAGGCTACCCTTGACTGCTTCTGCCTCCAATAGATTTCCTAAGCACTAGTGTTTTAAGGAACAGCTTAAAAAGAGAATCCTAATGTGATTTCTTTATAATGGGTGTGTTCCTTATCTTATCCTAGTGTCTAAACTCTTCTCCATGGCTGGACACTCAAATAATATTCCTTTACGTGCTAATGGGTATCTAGAGAGTGGGATAGGTTCACTAACTACCCTAACCCTAACGCGTACCCTAACCCTAACCCCTACCCTAACCCTAACACGTACCCTAATCCTAAGCCGTACCCTAAACCGAGCCCTAACCCTAACACTAACCCTAACCCTAACCCTAACCCATACCCTACGCCGTACCCGCACCCCTCCCCGAACCCGTACCCTAAGCCGTACCCTAAGCCTAACCCTAAGCCTAACCCTAACCCTAGGCTACCCTTGACTGCTTCTGCCTCCAATAGATTTCCTAAGCACTAGTGTTTTAAGGAACAGCTTAAAAAGAGAATCCTAATGTGATTTCTTTATAACGGGTGTGTTCCTTATCTTATCTTAGTTTCTAAACCCTTCTCCATGGCTGCACCCCCAAATAATATTCCCTTACGTGCTAAGGGGTATCTAGAGAGTGGGATAGGTTTAATAACTACCCTAACCCTAATGCGTACTCTAACCCTAACCCCTACCCTAACCCTAACACGTAACCTAATCCTAACCCGTACCCTAAACCGAGCCCTAACCCTAACACTAACCCTAACCCTAACCCTAACCCATACCCTACGCCGTACCCGAACCCCTCCCCAATCCCGTACCCTAAGCCTGACCCTAAGCCTAACACTAACCCTAGGCTACCCTTGACTGCTTCTGCCTCCAATTGATTTCCTAAGCAGTAGTGTTTTAAGAAACAGCTTAAAAAGACAATCCTAATGTGATTTCTTTATAATGCGTGTGTTCCTTATCTTATCCTAGTGTCTAAACTCTTCTCCATGGCTGGACTCCCAAATAATATTCCTTTACGTGCTAAGGGGGAGCTACAGAGTGGGATAGGTTTACTAACTACCCTAGCCCTAACGCGTAACCTAACCCTAACCCCTACCCTAACCCTAACCCGTACCCTAATCCTAACCCGTACCCTAAACCGAGCCCTAACCCTAACACTAACCCTAACCCTAACCCTAAACCATACCCTACGCCGTACCCGAACCCCTCCCCGAACCCATTCCCCAAGCCGTACCCTAAACCTAACCCTAAGCCTAACCCTAACCCTAGGCTACCCTTGACTGCTTCTGCCTCCAATAGATTTCCTAAGCACTAGTGTTTTAAGGAACAGCTTAAAAAGAGAATCCTAAAGTGATTTCTTTATAATGGGTGTGTTCCTTATCTTATCCTAGTGTCTAAACTCTTCTCCATGGCTGGACCCCCAAATAATATTCCTTTACGTGCTAAGGGGTATCTAGAGAGTGGGATAGGTTTAATAACTACCCTAACCCTAACGTGTACCCTAACCCTAACCCCTACCCTAACCCTAACACGTACCCTAATCCTAACCCGTACCCTAAACCGAGCCCTAACCCTAACACTAACCCTAACCCTAACCCTAACCCATACCCTAAGCCGTACCCGAACCCCTCCCCAAACCCGTACCCTAAGCGATACCCTAAGCCTAACCCTAAGCCTAACCCTAACCCTAGGCTACCCTTGACTGCTTCTGCCTCCAATAGATTTCCTAAGCACTAGTGTTTTAAGGAACAGCTTAAAAAGTGAATCCTAATGTGATTTCTTTATAATGGGTGTGTTCCTTATCTTATCCTAGTGTCTAAACTCTTCTCAATGGCTGCACCCCCATATAATATTGCCTTACGTGCTAAGGGGTATCTAGAGAGTGGGATAGGTTTAATAACTACCCTAACCCTAATGCGTACTCTAAACCTAACCCCTACCCTAACACTAACACGTACCCTAATTCTAACCCATACCCTAAACCGAGACCTAACCCTAACACTAACACTAACCCTAACCCTAACCCATACCCTACTCCATTCCCGAACCCCTCCCCAAACCCGTACCCTAAGCCATACCCTAAGCCTAACCCTAAGCCTAACACTAACCCTAGGCTACCCTTGACTGCTTCTGCCTCCAATAGATTTCCTAAGCACTAGTGTTTTAAGCAACAGCTTAAAAAGAGAATCCTAATGTGATTTCTTTATAATGGGTGTGTTCCTTATCTTATCCTAGTGTCTAAACTCTTCTCCATGGCTGGACCCCCAAATAATATTCCTTTACGTGCTAAGGGGTATCTAGAGAGTGGGATAGGTTTACTAACTACCCTAACCCTAACGCGTACCCTAACCCTAACCCCTACCCTAAACCTAACACGTACACTAATCCTAACCGTACCCTAAACCGAGCCCTAACCCTAACACTAACACTAACCCTAACCCTAACCCATACCCTATGCCGTACCCGAAACCCTCCCCGAACCCGTACCCTAAGCCGTACCCTAAGCCTAACCCTAAGCCTAACCCTAACCCTAGGCTACCCTTGACTGCTTCTGCCTCCAATAGATTTCCTAAGCACTAGTGTTTTAAGGAACAGCTTAAAAAGAGAATCCTAATGTGATTTCTTTATAATGGGTGTGTTCCTTATCTTATCCTAGTGTCTAAACTCTTCTCCATGGTTGGACCCCCAAATAATATTCCTTTACGTGCTAAGGGGTATCTAGAGAGTGGGATAGGTTTAATAACTACCCTAACCGTAACGCGTACCCTAACCCTAACCCCTACCCTAACCCTAACACGTACCCTAATCCTAACCCGTACCCTAAACCGAGCCCTAACCCTAACAGTAACCCTAACCCTAAACCTAACCCATACCGTACGCCGTACCCGCACCCCTCCCCGAACCCGTACCCTATGCCGTACCCTAAGCCGAACCCTAAGCCTAACCCTAACCCTAGGCTACCCTTGACTGCTTCTGCCTCCAATAGATTTCCTAAGCACTAGTGTTTTAAGGAACAGCTTAAAAAGAGAATCCTAATGTGATTTCTTTATAATGGGTGTGTTCCTTATCTTTTCCTAGTGCCTAAACTCTTCTCCATGGCTGGACCCCCAAATAATACTCCTTTACGTGCTAAGGGGTATCTAGAGAGTGGGATAGGTTTACTAACTACCCTAACCCTAACGCGTACCCTAACCCTAACCCCTACCCTAACCCTAACACGTACCCTAATCCTAACCCGTACCCTAAACCGAGCCCTAACCCTAACACTAACACTAACCCTAACCCTAACACATACCCTACGCTGTACCCGAACCCCTCCCCAAACCCGTACCCTAAGCCGTACCCTAAGCCTATCCCTAAGCCTAACACTAACCCTAGGCTACCCTTGACTGCTTCTGCCTCCAATAGATTTCCTAAGCACTAGTGTTTTAAGCAACAGCTTAAAAAGAGAATCCTAATGTGATTTCTTTATAATGGGTGTGTTCCTTATCTTATCCTAGTGTCTAAACTCTTCTCCATGGCTGGACCCCCAAATAATATTCCTTTACGTGCTAAGGGGTATGTAGAGAGTGGGATAGGTTTACTAACTACCCTAACCCTAACGCGTACCCTAACCCTAACCCCTACCCTAAACCTAACACGTACACTAATCCTAACCGTACCCTAAACCGAGCCCTAACCCTAACACTAACCCTAACCCTAACCCTAACCCATACCCTATGCCGTACCCGAAACCCTCCCCGAACCCGTACCCTAATCCGTACCCTAAGCCTAACCCTAAGCCTAACCCTAACCCTAGGCTACCCTTGACTGCTTCTGCCTCCAATAGATTTCCTAAGCACTAATGTTTTAAGGAACAGCTTAAAAAGAGAATCCTAATGTGATTTCTTTATAATGGGTGTGTTCCTTATCTTATCCTAGTGTCTAAATTCTTCTCCATGGCTGCACCCCCAAATAATATTCCCTTACGTGCTAAGGGGTATCTAGAGAGTGGGATAGGTTTAATAACTACTCTAACCCTAATGCGTACCCTAACCCGAACCCCTACCCTAACCCTAACACGTACCCTAATCCTAACCTGTACCCTAAACCGAGCCCTAACCCTAACACTAACACTAACCCTAACCCTAACCCATACCCTACGCCGTACCCGCACCCCTCCCCGAACCCGTACCCTAAACCTAACCCTAAGCCTAACCCTAACCCTAGGCTACCCTTGACTGCTTCTGCCTCCAATTGATTTCCTAAGCAGTAGTGTTTTAAGAAACAGCTTAAAAAGAGAATCCTAATGTGATTTCTTTATAATGCGTGTGTTCCTTATCTTATCCTAGTGTCTAAACTCTTCTCCATGGCTGGACTCCCAAATAATATTCCTTTACGTGCTAAGGGGGAGCTAGAGAGTGGGATAGGTTTACTAACTACCCTAGCCCTAACGCGTAACCTAACCCTAACCCCTACCCTAACCCTAACCCGTACCCTAATCCTAACCCGTACCCTAAACCGAGCCCTAACCCTAACACTAACCCTAACCCTAACCCTAAACCATACCCTACGCCGTACACGAACCCCTCCCCGAACCCATTCCCCAAGCCGTACCCTAAACCTAACCCTAAGCCTAACCCTAACCCTAGGCTACCCTTGACTGCTTCTGCCTCCAATAGATTTCCTAAGCACTAGTGTTTTAAGGAACAGCTTAAAAAGAGAATCCTAAAGTGATTTCTTTATAATGGGTGTGTTCCTTATCTTATCCTAGTGTCTAAACTCTTCTCCATGGCTGGACCCCCAAATAATATTCCTTTACGTGCTAAGGGGTATCTAGAGAGTGGGATAGGTTTAATAACTACCCTAACCCTAACGTGTACCCTAACCCTAACCCCTACCCTAACCCTAACACGTACCCTAATCCTAACCCGTACCCTAAACCGAGCCCTAACCCTAACACTAACCCTAACCCTAACCCTAACCCATACCCTACGCCGTACCCGAACCCCTCTCCAAACCCGTACCCTAAGCCATACCCTAAGCCTAACCCTAAGCCTAACACTAACCCTATGCTACCCTTGACTGCTTCTGCCTCCAATAGATTTCCTAAGCACTAGTGTTTTAAGCAACAGCTTAAAAAGAGAATCCTAATGTGATTTCTTTATAATGGGTGTGTTCCTTATCTTATCCTAGTGTCTAAACTCTTCTCCATGGCTGGACCCCCAAATAATATTCCTTTACGTGCTAAGGGGTATCTAGAGAGTGGGATAGGTTTACTAACTACCCTAACCCTAACGCGTACCCTAACCCTAACCCCTACCCTAAACCTAACACGTACACTAATCCTAACCGTACCCTAAACCGAGCCCTAACCCTAACACTAACCCTAACCCTAACCCTAACCCATACCCTATGCCGTACCCGAAACCCTCCCCGAACCCGTACCCTAAGCCTAACCCTAAGCCTAACCCTAAGCCTAACCCTAACCCTAGGCTACCCTTGACTGCTTCTGCCTCCAATAGATTTCCTAAGCACTAGTGTTTTAAGGAACAGCTTAAAAAGAGAATCCTAATGTGATTTCTTTATAATGGGTGTGTTCCTTATCTTATCCTAGTGTGTAAACTCTTCTCCATGGTTGGACCCCCAAATAATATTCCTTTACGTGCTAAGGGGTATCTAGAGACTGGCATAGGTTTAATAACTACCCTAACCCTAACGCGTACCCTAACCCTAACCCCTACCCTAACCCTAACACGTACCCTAATCCTAACCCGTACCCTAAAACGAGCCCTAACCCTAACACTAACCCTAACCCTAAACCTAACCCATACCGTACGCCGTACCCGCACCCCTCCCCGAACCCGTACCCTATCCCGTACCCTAAGCCGAACCCTAAGCCTAACCCTAACCCTAGGGTACCCTTGACTGCTTCTGCCTCCAATAGATTTCCTAAGCACTAGTGTTTTAAGGAACAGCTTAAAAAGAGAATCCTAATGTGATTTCTTTATAATGGGTGTGTTCCTTATCTTATCCTAGTGCCTAAACTCTTCTCCATGGCTGGACCCCCAAATAATACTCCTTTACGTGCTAAGGGGTATCTAGAGAGTGGGATAGGTTTACTAACTACCCTAACCCTAAGGCGTACCCTAACCCTAACCCCTATCCTAACCCTAACACGTACCCTAATCCTAACCCGTACCCTAAACCGAGCCCTAACCCTAACACTAACACTAACCCTAACCCTAACCCATACCCTACGCTGTACCCGAACCCCTCTCCAAACCCGTACCCTAAGCCGTACCCTAAGCCTAACCCTAAGCCTAACACTAACCCTAGGCTACCCTTGACTGCTTCTGCCTCCAATAGATTTCCTAAGCACTAGTGTTTTAAGGAACAGCTTAAAAAGAGAATCCTAATGTGATTTCTTTATAATGGGTGTGTTCCTTATCTTATCCTAGTGTCTAAACTCTTCTCCATGGCTGGACCCTCAAATAATATTCCTTTACGTGCTAATGGGTATCTAGAGAGTGGGATAGGTTCACTAACTACCCTAACCCTAATGCGTACCCTAACCCTAACCCCTACCCTAACCCTAACACGTACCCTAATCCTAAACCGTACCCTAAACCGAGCCCTAACCCTAACACTAACCCTAACCCTAACCCTAACCCATACCCTACGCCGTACCCGAACCCCTCCCCAAACCCGTACCCTAAGCGATACCCTAAGCCTAACCCTAACCCTAGACTACCCTTGACTGCTTCTGCCTCCAATAGATTTCCTAAGCACTAGTGTTTTAAGGAACAGCTTAAAAAGAGAATCCTAATGTGATTTCTTTATAATGGGTGTGTTCCTTATCTTATCCTAGTGTCTAAACTCTCCTCCATGGCTGCACCCCCAAATAATATTGCCTTACGTGCTAAGGGGTATCTAGAGAGTGGGATAGGTTTAATAACTACCCTAACCCTAATGCGTACTCTAAACCTAACCCCTACCCTAACACTAACACGTACCCTAATCCTAACCCGTACCCTAAACCGAGCCCTAACCCTAACACTAACACTAACCCTAACCCTAACCCATACCCTACGCCGTACCCGAACCCCTCCCCAAACCCGTACCCTAAGCCATACCCTAAGCCTAACCCTAAGCCTAACACTAACCCTAGGCTACCCTTGAATGCTTCTGCCTCCAATAGATTTCCTAAGCACTAGTGTTTTAAGCAACAGCTTAAAAAGAGAATCCTAATGTGATTTCTTTATAATGGGTGTGTTCCTTATCTTATCCTAGTGTCTAAACTCTTCTCCATGGCTGGACCCCCAAATAATATTCCTTTACGTGCTAAGGGGTATGTAGAGAGTGGGATAGGTTTACTAACTACCCTAACCCTAACGCGTACCCTAACCCTAACCCCTACCCTAAACCTAACACGTACACTAATCCTAACCGTACCCTAAACCGAGCCCTGACCCTAACACTAACCCTAACCCTAACCCTAACCCATACCCTATGCCGTACCCGAAACCCTCCCCGAACCCGTACCCTAAGCCGTACCCTAAGCCTAACCCTAAGCCTAACCCTAACCCTAGGCTACCCTTGACTGCTTCTGCCTCCAATAGATTTCCTAAGCACTAATGTTTTAAGGAACAGCTTAAAAAGAGAATCCTAATGTGATTTCTTTATAATGGGTGTGTTCCTTATCTTATCCTAGTGTCTAAATTCTTCTCCATGGCTGCACCCCCAAATAATATTCCCTTACGTGCTAAGGGGTATCTAGAGAGTGGGATAGGTTTAATAACTACTCTAACCCTAACGCGTACCCTAACCCGAACCCCTACCCTAACCCTAACACGTACCCTAATCCTAACCTGTACCCTAAACCGAGCCCTAACCCTAACACTAACACTAACCCTAAGCCTAACCCATACCCTACGCCGTACCCGCACCCCTCCCCGAACCCGTACCCTAAACCTAACCCTAAGCCTAACCCTAACCCTAGGCTACCCTTGACTGCTTCTGCCTCCAATTGATTTCCTAAGCAGTAGTGTTTTAAGAAACAGCTTAAAAAGAGAATCCTAATGTGATTTCTTTATAATGCGTGTGTTCCTTATCTTATCCTAGTGTCTAAACTCTTCTCCATGGCTGGACTCCCAAATAATATTCCTTTACGTGCTAAGGGGGAGCTAGAGAGTGGGATAGGTTTACTAACTACCCTAGCCCTAACGCGTAACCTAACCCTAACCCCTACCCTAACCCTAACCCGTACCCTAATCCTAACCCGTACCCTAAACCGAGCCCTAACCCTAACACTAACCCTAACCCTAACCCTAAACCATACCCTACGCCGTACACGAACCCCTCCCCGAACCCATTCCCCAAGCCGTACCCTAAACCTAACCCTAAGCCTAACCCTAACCCTAGGCTACCCTTGACTGCTTCTGCCTCCAATAGATTTCCTAAGCACTAGTGTTTTAAGGAACAGCTTAAAAAGAGAATCCTAAAGTGATTTCTTTATAATGGGTGTGTTCCTTATCTTATCCTAGTGTCTAAACTCTTCTCCATGGCTGGACCCCCAAATAATATTCCTTTACGTGCTAAGGGGTATCTAGAGAGTGGGATAGGTTTACTAACTACCCTAACCCTAACGTGTACCCTAACCCTAACCCCTACCCTAACCCTAACAGGTACCCTAATCCTAACCCGTACCCTAAACCGAGCCCTAACCCTAACACTAACCCTAACCCTAACCCTAACCCATACCCTACGCCGTACCCGAACCCCTCCCCAAACCCGTACCCTAAGCCATACCCTAAGCCTAACCCTAAGCCTAACCCTAACCCTAGACTACCCTTGACTGCTTCTGCCTCCAATAGATTTCCTAAGCACTAGTGTTTTAAGGAACAGCTTAAAAAGAGAATCCTAATGTGATTTCTTTATAATGGGTGTGTTCCTTATCTTATCCTAGTGTCTAAACTCTCCTCCATGGCTGCACCCCCAAATAATATTGCCTTACGTGCTAAGGGGTATCTAGAGAGTGGGATAGGTTTAATAACTACCCTAACCCTAATGCGTACTCTAAACCTAACACCTACCCTAACACTAACACGTACCCTAATCCTAACCCGTACCCTAAACCGAGCCCTAACCCTAACACTAACACTAACCCTAACCCTAACCCATACCCTACGCCGTACCCGAACCCCTCCCCAAACCCGTACCCTAAGCCATACCCTAAGCCTAACCCTAAGCCTAACACTAACCCTAGGCTACCCTTGAATGCTTCTGCCTCCAATAGATTTCCTAAGCACTAGTGTTTTAAGCAACAGCTTAAAAAGAGAATCCTAATGTGATTTCTTTATAATGGGTGTGTTCCTTATCTTATCCTAGTGTCTAAACTCTTCTCCATGGCTGGACCCCCAAATAATATTCCTTTACGTGCTAAGGGGTATCTAGAGAGTGGGATAGGTTTACTAACTACCCTAACCCTAACGCGTACCCTAACCCTAACCCCTACCCTAAACCTAACACGTACACTAATCCTAACCGTACCCTAAACCGAGCCCTAACCCTAACACTAACCCTAACCGTAACCCTAACCCATACCCTATGCCGTACCCGAAACCCTCCCCGAACCCGTACCCTAAGCCGTACCCTAAGCCTAACCCTAAGCCTAACCCTAACCCTAGGCTACCCTTGACTGCTTCTGCCTCCAATAGATTTCCTAAGCACTAGTGTTTTAAGGAACAGCTTAAAAAGAGAATCCTAATGTGATTTCTTTATAATGGGTGTGTTCCTTATCTTATCCTAGTGTCTAAACTCTTCTCCATGGCTGGACCCTCAAATAATATTCCTTTACGTGCTAATGGGTATCTAGAGAGTGGGATAGGTTCACTAACTACCCTAACCCTAACGCGTACCCTAACCCTAACCCCTACCCTAACCCTAACACGTACCCTAATCCTAAGCCGTACCCTAAACCGAGCCCTAACCCTAACACTAACCCTAACCCTAACCCTAACCCATACCCTACGCCGTACCCGCACCCCTCCCCGAACCCGTACCCTAAGCCGTACCCTAAGCCTAACCCTAAGCCTAACCCTAACCCTAGGCTACCCTTGACTGCTTCTGCCTCCAATAGATTTCCTAAGCACTAGTGTTTTAAGGAACAGCTTAAAAAGAGAATCCTAATGTGATTTCTTTATAACGGGTGTGTTCCTTATCTTATCTTAGTTTCTAAACCCTTCTCCATGGCTGCACCCCCAAATAATATTCCCTTACGTGCTAAGGGGTATCTAGAGAGTGGGATAGGTTTAATAACTACCCTAACCCTAATGCGTACTCTAACCCTAACCCCTACCCTAACCCTAACACGTAACCTAATCCTAACCCGTACCCTAAACCGAGCCCTAACCCTAACACTAACCCTAACCCTAACCCTAACCCATACCCTACGCCGTACCCGAACCCCTCCCCAATCCCGTACCCTAAGCCTGACCCTAAGCCTAACACTAACCCTAGGCTACCCTTGACTGCTTCTGCCTCCAATTGATTTCCTAAGCAGTAGTGTTTTAAGAAACAGCTTAAAAAGAGAATCCTAATGTGATTTCTTTATAATGCGTGTGTTCCTTATCTTATCCTAGTGTCTAAACTCTTCTCCATGGCTGGACTCCCAAATAATATTCCTTTACGTGCTAAGGGGGAGCTACAGAGTGGGATAGGTTTACTAACTACCCTAGCCCTAACGCGTAACCTAACCCTAACCCCTACCCTAACCCTAACCCGTACCCTAATCCTAACCCGTACCCTAAACCGAGCCCTAACCCTAACACTAACCCTAACCCTAACCCTAAACCATACCCTACGCCGTACACGAACCCCTCCCCGAACCCATTCCCCAAGCCGTACCCTAAACCTAACCCTAAGCCTAACCCTAACCCTAGGCTACCCTTGACTGCTTCTGCCTCCAATAGATTTCCTAAGCACTAGTGTTTTAAGGAACAGCTTAAAAAGAGAATCCTAAAGTGATTTCTTTATAATGGGTGTGTTCCTTATCTTATCCTAGTGTCTAAACTCTTCTCCATGGCTGGACCCCCAAATAATATTCCTTTACGTGCTAAGGGGTATCTAGAGAGTGGGATAGGTTTAATAACTACCCTAACCCTAACGTGTACCCTAACCCTAACCCCTACCCTAACCCTAACACGTACCCTAATCCTAACCCGTACCCTAAACCGAGCCCTAACCCTAACACTAACCCTAACCCTAACCCTAACCCATACCCTACGCCGTACCCGAACCCCTCTCCAAACCCGTACCCTAAGCCATACCCTAAGCCTAACCCTAAGCCTAACACTAACCCTATGCTACCCTTGACTGCTTCTGCCTCCAATAGATTTCCTAAGCACTAGTGTTTTAAGCAACAGCTTAAAAAGAGAATCCTAATGTGATTTCTTTATAATGGGTGTGTTCCTTATCTTATCCTAGTGTCTAAACTCTTCTCCATGGCTGGACCCCCAAATAATATTGCCTTACGTGCTAAGGGGTATCTAGAGAGTGGGATAGGTTTAATAACTACCCTAACCCTAACGCGTACCCTAACCCTAACCCCTACCCTAAACCTAACACGTACACTAATCCTAACCGTACCCTAAACCGAGCCCTAACCCTAACACTAACCCTAACCCTAACCCTAACCCATACCCTATGCCGTACCCGAAACCCTCCCCGAACCCGTACCCTAAGCCTAACCCTAAGCCTAACCCTAAGCCTAACCCTAACCCTAGGCTACCCTTGACTGCTTCTGCCTCCAATAGATTTCCTAAGCACTAGTGTTTTAAGGAACAGCTTAAAAAGAGAATCCTAATGTGATTTCTTTATAATGGGTGTGTTCCTTATCTTATCCTAGTGTGTAAACTCTTCTCCATGGTTGGACCCCCAAATAATATTCCTTTACGTGCTAAGGGGTATCTAGAGACTGGCATAGGTTTAATAACTACCCTAACCCTAACGCGTACCCTAACCCTAACCCCTACCCTAACCCTAACACGTACCCTAATCCTAACCCGTACCCTAAAACGAGCCCTAACCCTAACACTAACCCTAACCCTAAACCTAACCCATACCGTACGCCGTACCCGCACCCCTCCCCGAACCCGTACCCTATCCCGTACCCTAAGCCGAACCCTAAGCCTAACCCTAACCCTAGGCTACCCTTGACTGCTTCTGCCTCCAATAGATTTCCTAAGCACTAGTGTTTTAAGGAACAGCTTAAAAAGAGAATCCTAATGTGATTTCTTTATAATGGGTGTGTTCCTTATCTTATCCTAGTGCCTAAACTCTTCTCCATGGCTGGACCCCCAAATAATACTCCTTTACGTGCTAAGGGGTATCTAGAGAGTGGGATAGGTTTACTAACTACCCTAACCCTAAGGCGTACCCTAACCCTAACCCCTATCCTAACCCTAACACGTACCCTAATCCTAACCCGTACCCTAAACCGAGCCCTAACCCTAACACTAACACTAACCCTAACCCTAACCCATACCCTACGCTGTACCCGAACCCCTCTCCAAACCCGTACCCTAAGCCGTACCCTAAGCCTAACCCTAAGCCTAACACTAACCCTAGGCTACCCTTGACTGCTTCTGCCTCCAATAGATTTCCTAAGCACTAGTGTTTTAAGGAACAGCTTAAAAAGAGAATCCTAATGTGATTTCTTTATAATGGGTGTGTTCCTTATCTTATCCTAGTGTCTAAACTCTTCTCCATGGCTGGACCCTCAAATAATATTCCTTTACGTGCTAATGGGTATCTAGAGAGTGGGATAGGTTCACTAACTACCCTAACCCTAATGCGTACCCTAACCCTAACCCCTACCCTAACCCTAACACGTACCCTAATCCTAAACCGTACCCTAAACCGAGCCCTAACCCTAACACTAACCCTAACCCTAACCCTAACCCATACCCTACGCCGTACCCGAACCCCTCCCCAAACCCGTACCCTAAGCGATACCCTAAGCCTAACCCTAACCCTAGACTACCCTTGACTGCTTCTGCCTCCAATAGATTTCCTAAGCACTAGTGTTTTAAGGAACAGCTTAAAAAGAGAATCCTAATGTGATTTCTTTATAATGGGTGTGTTCCTTATCTTATCCTAGTGTCTAAACTCTCCTCCATGGCTGCACCCCCAAATAATATTGCCTTACGTGCTAAGGGGTATCTAGAGAGTGGGATAGGTTTAATAACTACCCTAACCCTAATGCGTACTCTAAACCTAACCCCTACCCTAACACTAACACGTACCCTAATCCTAACCCGTACCCTAAACCGAGCCCTAACCCTAACACTAACACTAACCCTAACCCTAACCCATACCCTACGCCGTACCCGAACCCCTCCCCAAACCCGTACCCTAAGCCATACCCTAAGCCTAACCCTAAGCCTAACACTAACCCTAGGCTACCCTTGAATGCTTCTGCCTCCAATAGATTTCCTAAGCACTAGTGTTTTAAGCAACAGCTTAAAAAGAGAATCCTAATGTGATTTCTTTATAATGGGTGTGTTCCTTATCTTATCCTAGTGTCTAAACTCTTCTCCATGGCTGGACCCCCAAATAATATTCCTTTACGTGCTAAGGGGTATCTAGAGAGTGGGATAGGTTTACTAACTACCCTAACCCTAACGCGTACCCTAACCCTAACCCCTACCCTAAACCTAACACGTACACTAATCCTAACCGTACCCTAAACCGAGCCCTAACCCTAACACTAACCCTAACCGTAACCCTAACCCATACCCTATGCCGTACCCGAAACCCTCCCCGAACCCGTACCCTAAGCCGTACCCTAAGCCTAACCCTAAGCCTAACCCTAACCCTAGGCTACCCTTGACTGCTTCTGCCTCCAATAGATTTCCTAAGCACTAGTGTTTTAAGGAACAGCTTAAAAAGAGAATCCTAATGTGATTTCTTTATAATGGGTGTGTTCCTTATCTTATCCTAGTGTCTAAACTCTTCTCCATGGCTGGACCCTCAAATAATATTCCTTTACGTGCTAATGGGTATCTAGAGAGTGGGATAGGTTCACTAACTACCCTAACCCTAACGCGTACCCTAACCCTAACCCCTACCCTAACCCTAACACGTACCCTAATCCTAAGCCGTACCCTAAACCGAGCCCTAACCCTAACACTAACCCTAACCCTAACCCTAACCCATACCCTACGCCGTACCCGCACCCCTCCCCGAACCCGTACCCTAAGCCGTACCCTAAGCCTAACCCTAAGCCTAACCCTAACCCTAGGCTACCCTTGACTGCTTCTGCCTCCAATAGATTTCCTAAGCACTAGTGTTTTAAGGAACAGCTTAAAAAGAGAATCCTAATGTGATTTCTTTATAACGGGTGTGTTCCTTATCTTATCTTAGTTTCTAAACCCTTCTCCATGGCTGCACCCCCAAATAATATTCCCTTACGTGCTAAGGGGTATCTAGAGAGTGGGATAGGTTTAATAACTACCCTAACCCTAATGCGTACTCTAACCCTAACCCCTACCCTAACCCTAACACGTAACCTAATCCTAACCCGTACCCTAAACCGAGCCCTAACCCTAACACTAACCCTAACCCTAACCCTAACCCATACCCTACGCCGTACCCGAACCCCTCCCCAATCCCGTACCCTAAGCCTGACCCTAAGCCTAACACTAACCCTAGGCTACCCTTGACTGCTTCTGCCTCCAATTGATTTCCTAAGCAGTAGTGTTTTAAGAAACAGCTTAAAAAGAGAATCCTAATGTGATTTCTTTATAATGCGTGTGTTCCTTATCTTATCCTAGTGTCTAAACTCTTCTCCATGGCTGGACTCCCAAATAATATTCCTTTACGTGCTAAGGGGGAGCTACAGAGTGGGATAGGTTTACTAACTACCCTAGCCCTAACGCGTAACCTAACCCTAACCCCTACCCTAACCCTAACACGTACCCTAATCCTAACCCGTACCCTAAACCGAGCCCTAACCCTAACACTAACCCTAACCCTAACCCTAAACCATACCCTACGCCGTACCCGAACCCCTCCCCGAACCCATTCCCCAAGCCGTACCCTAAACCTAACCCTAAGCCTAACCCTAACCCTAGGCTACCCTTGACTGCTTCTGCCTCCAATAGATTTCCTAAGCACTAGTGTTTTAAGGAACAGCTTAAAAAGAGAATCCTAAAGTGATTTCTTTATAATGGGTGTGTTCCTTATCTTATCCTAGTGTCTAAACTCTTCTCCATGGCTGGACCCCCAAATAATATTCCTTTACGTGCTAAGGGGTATCTAGAGAGTGGGATAGGTTTAATAACTACCCTAACCCTAACGTGTACCCTAACCCTAACCCCTACCCTAACCCTAACACGTACCCTAATCCTAACCCGTACCCTAAACCGAGCCCTAACCCTAACACTAACCCTAACCCTAACCCTAACCCATACCCTAAGCCGTACCCGAACCCCTCCCCAAACCCGTACCCTAAGCGATACCCTAAGCCTAACCCTAAGCCTAACCCTAACCCTAGGCTACCCTTGACTGCTTCTGCCTCCAATAGATTTCCTAAGCACTAGTGTTTTAAGGAACAGCTTAAAAAGTGAATCCTAATGTGATTTCTTTATAATGGGTGTGTTCCTTATCTTATCCTAGTGTCTAAACTCTTCTCAATGGCTGCACCCCCATATAATATTGCCTTACGTGCTAAGGGGTATCTAGAGAGTGGGATAGGTTTAATAACTACCCTAACCCTAATGCGTACTCTAAACCTAACCCCTACCCTAACACTAACACGTACCCTAATTCTAACCCATACCCTAAACCGAGACCTAACCCTAACACTAACACTAACCCTAACCCTAACCCATACCCTACTCCATTCCCGAACCCCTCCCCAAACCCGTACCCTAAGCCATACCCTAAGCCTAACCCTAAGCCTAACACTAACCCTAGGCTACCCTTGACTGCTTCTGCCTCCAATAGATTTCCTAAGCACTAGTGTTTTAAGCAACAGCTTAAAAAGAGAATCCTAATGTGATTTCTTTATAATGGGTGTGTTCCTTATCTTATCCTAGTGTCTAAACTCTTCTCCATGGCTGGACCCCCAAATAATATTCCTTTACGTGCTAAGGGGTATCTAGAGAGTGGGATAGGTTTACTAACTACCCTAACCCTAACGCGTACCCTAACCCTAACCCCTACCCTAAACCTAACACGTACACTAATCCTAACCGTACCCTAAACCGAGCCCTAACCCTAACACTAACACTAACCCTAACCCTAACCCATACCCTATGCCGTACCCGAAACCCTCCCCGAACCCGTACCCTAAGCCGTACCCTAAGCCTAACCCTAAGCCTAACCCTAACCCTAGGCTACCCTTGACTGCTTCTGCCTCCAATAGATTTCCTAAGCACTAGTGTTTTAAGGAACAGCTTAAAAAGAGAATCCTAATGTGATTTCTTTATAATGGGTGTGTTCCTTATCTTATCCTAGTGTCTAAACTCTTCTCCATGGTTGGACCCCCAAATAATATTCCTTTACGTGCTAAGGGGTATCTAGAGAGTGGGATAGGTTTAATAACTACCCTAACCGTAACGCGTACCCTAACCCTAACCCCTACCCTAACCCTAACACGTACCCTAATCCTAACCCGTACCCTAAACCGAGCCCTAACCCTAACAGTAACCCTAACCCTAAACCTAACCCATACCGTACGCCGTACCCGCACCCCTCCCCGAACCCGTACCCTATGCCGTACCCTAAGCCGAACCCTAAGCCTAACCCTAACCCTAGGCTACCCTTGACTGCTTCTGCCTCCAATAGATTTCCTAAGCACTAGTGTTTTAAGGAACAGCTTAAAAAGAGAATCCTAATGTGATTTCTTTATAATGGGTGTGTTCCTTATCTTTTCCTAGTGCCTAAACTCTTCTCCATGGCTGGACCCCCAAATAATACTCCTTTACGTGCTAAGGGGTATCTAGAGAGTGGGATAGGTTTACTAACTACCCTAACCCTAACGCGTACCCTAACCCTAACCCCTACCCTAACCCTAACACGTACCCTAATCCTAACCCGTACCCTAAACCGAGCCCTAACCCTAACACTAACACTAACCCTAACCCTAACCCATACCCTACGCTGTACCCGAACCCCTCCCCAAACCCGTACCCTAAGCCGTACCCTAAGCCTATCCCTAAGCCTAACACTAACCCTAGGCTACCCTTGACTGCTTCTGCCTCCAATACATTTCCTAAGCACTAGTGTTTTAAGCAACAGCTTAAAAAGAGAATCCTAATGTGATTTCTTTATAATGGGTGTGTTCCTTATCTTATCCTAGTGGCTAAACTCTTCTCCATGGCTGAACCCCCAAATAATATTCGTTTACGTGCTAAGGGGTATCTAGAGAGTGGGATAGGTTTACTAACTACCCTAACCCTAATGCGTACCCTAACCCTAACCCCTACCCTAACCCTAACACGTACCCTAATGCTAACCCGTACCCTAAACCGAGCCCTAACCTTAACACTAACCCTAACCCTAACCCTAACCAATACCCTACGCTGTACCAGAACCCCTCCCCGAACCCGTACCCTAAGCCATACCCTAAGCCTAACCCTAAGCCTAACCCTAACCCTAGGCTACCCTTGACTGCTTCTGCCTCCAATAGATTTCCTAAGCACTAGTGTTTTAAGGAACAGCTTAAAAAGAGAATCCTAATGTGATTTCTTTATAATGGGTGTGTTCCTTATCTTATCCTAGTGTCTAAACTCTTCTCCATGGCTGGACCCTCAAATAATATTCCTTTACGTGCTAATGGGTATCTAGAGAGTGGGATAGGTTCACTAACTACCCTAACCCTAACGCGTACCCTAACCCTAACCCCTACCCTAACCCTAACACGTACCCTAATCCTAAGCCGTACCCTAAACCGAGCCCTAACCCTAACACTAACCCTAACCCTAACCCTAACCCATACCCTACGCCGTACCCGCACCCCTCCCCGAACCCGTACCCTAAGCCGTACCCTAAGCCGAACCCTAAGCCTAACCCTAACCCTAGGCTACCCTTGACTGCTTCTGCCTCCAATAGATTTCCTAAGCACTAGTGTTTTAAGGAACAGCTTAAAAAGAGAATCCTAATGTGATTTCTTTATAATGGGTGTGTTCCTTATCTTATCCTAGTGCCTAAACTCTTCTCCATGGCTGCACCCCCAAATAATACTCCTTTACGTGCTAAGGGGTATCTAGAGAGTGGGATAGGTTTACTAACTACCCTAACCCTAAGGCGTACCCTAACCCTAACCCCTATCCTAACCCTAACACGTACCCTAATCCTAACCCGTACCCTAAACCGAGCCCTAACCCTAACACTAACACTAACCCTAACCCTAACCCATACCCTACGCTGTACCCGAACCCCTCTCCAAACCCGTACCCTAAGCCGTACCCTAAGCCTAACCCTAAGCCTAACACTAACCCTAGGCTACCCTTGACTGCTTCTGCCTCCAATAGATTTCCTAAGCACTAGTGTTTTAAGGAACAGCTTAAAAAGAGAATCCTAATGTGATTTCTTTATAATGGGTGTGTTCCTTATCTTATCCTAGTGTCTAAACTCTTCTCCATGGCTGGACCCTCAAATAATATTCCTTTACGTGCTAATGGGTATCTAGAGAGTGGGATAGGTTCACTAACTACCCTAACCCTAATGCGTACCCTAACCCTAACCCCTACCCTAACCCTAACACGTACCCTAATCCTAACCCGTACCCTAAACCGAGCCCTAACCCTAACACTAACCCTAACCCTAACCCTAACCCATACCCTACGCCGTACCCGAACCCCTCCCCAAACCCGTACCCTAAGCGATACCCTAAGCCTAACCCTAACCCTAGACTAACCTTGACTGCTTCTGCCTCCAATAGATTTCCTAAGCACTAGAGTTTTAAGGAACAGCTTAAAAAGAGAATCCTAATGTGATTTCTTTATAATGGGTGTGTTCCTTATCTTATCCTAGTGTCTAAACTCTTCTCCATGGCTGCACCCCCAAATAATATTCCCTTACGTGCTAAGGGCTATCTAGAGAGTGGGATAGGTTTAATAACTACCCTAACCCTAACGCGTACCCTAACCCTAACCCCTACCCTAACACTAACACGTACCCTAATCCTAACCCGTACCCTAAACCGAGCCCTAACCCTAACACTAACACTAACCCTAACCCTAACCCATACCCTACGCCGTACCCGAACCCCTCCCCAAACCCGTACCCTAAGCCATACCCTAAGCCTAACCCTAAGCCTAACACTAACCCTAGGCTACCCTTGACTGCTTCTGCCTCCAATAGATTTCCTAAGCACTAGTGTTTTAAGCAACAGCTTAAAAAGAGAATCCTAATGTGATTTCTTTATAATGGGTGTGTTCCTTATCTTATCCTAGTGTCTAAACTCTTCTCCATGGCTGGACCCCCAAATAATATTCCTTTACGTGCTAAGGGGTATCTAGAGAGTGGGATAGGTTTACTAACTACCCTAACCCTAACGCGTACCCTAACCCTAACCCCTACCCTAAACCTAACACGTACACTAATCCTAACCGTACCCTAAACCGAGCCCTAACCCTAACACTAACCCTAACCCTAACCCTAACCCATACCCTATGCCGTACCCGAAACCCTCCCCGAACCCGTACCCTAAGCCGTACCCTAAACCTAACCCTAAGCCTAACCCTAACCCTAGGCTACCCTTGACTGCTTCTGCCTCCAATAGATTTCCTAAGCACTAGTGTTTTAAGGAACAGCTTAAAAAGAGAATCCTAAAGTGATTTCTTTATAATGGGTGTGTTCCTTATCTTATCCTAGTGTCTAAACTCTTCTCCATGGCTGGACCCCCAAATAATATTCCTTTACGTGCTAAGGGGTATCTAGAGAGTGGGATAGGTTTAATAACTACCCTAACCCTAACGTGTACCCTAACCCTAACCCCTACCCTAACCCTAACACGTACCCTAATCCTAACCCGTACCCTAAACCGAGCCCTAACCCTAACACTAACCCTAACCCTAACCCTAACCCATACCCTACGCCGTACCCGAACCCCTCTCCAAACCCGTACCCTAAGCGATACCCTAAGCCTAACCCTAAGCCTAACCCTAACCCTAGGCTACCCTTGACTGCTTCTGCCTCCAATAGATTTCCTAAGCACTAGTGTTTTAAGGAACAGCTTAAAAAGAGAATCCTAATGTGATTTCTTTATAATGGGTGTGTTCCTTATCTTATCCTAGTGTCTAAACTCTTCTCCATGGCTGCACCCCCAAATAATATTGCCTTACGTGCTAAGGGGTATCTAGAGAGTGGGATAGGTTTAATAACTACCCTAACCCTAATGCGTACTCTAAACCTAACCCCTACCCTAACACTAACACGTACCCTAATCCTAACCCGTACCCTAAACCGAGCCCTAACCCTAACACTAACACTAACCCTAACCCTAACCCATACCCTACGCCGTACCCGAACCCCTCCCCAAACCCGTACCCTAAGCCATACCCTAAGCCTAACCCTAAGCCTAACACTAACCCTAGGCTACCCTTGACTGCTTCTGCCTCCAATAGATTTCCTAAGCACTAGTGTTTTAAGCAACAGCTTAAAAAGAGAATCCTAATGTGATTTCTTTATAATGGGTGTGTTCCTTATCTTATCCTAGTGTCTAAACTCTTCTCCAAGGCTGGACCCCCAAATAATATTCCTTTACGTGCTAAGGGGTATCTAGAGAGTGGGATAGGTTTACTAACTACCCTAACCCTAACGCATACCCTAACCCTAACCCCTACCCTAAACCTACCACGTACACTAATCCTAACCGTACCCTAAACCGAGCCCTAACCCTAACACTAACCCTAACCCTAACCCTAACCCATACCCTATGCCGTACCCGAAACCCTCCCCGAACCCGTACCCTAAGCCGTACCCTAAGCCTAACCCTAAGCCTAACCCTAACCCTAGGCTACCCTTGACTGCTTCTGCCTCCAATAGATTTCCTAAGCACTAGTGTTTTAAGGAACAGCTTAAAAAGAGAATCCTAATGTGATTTCTTTATAATGGGTGTGTTCCTTATCTTATCCTAGTGTCTAAACTCTTCTCCATGGTTGGACCCCCAAATAATATTCCTTTACGTGCTAAGGGGTATCTAGAGAGTGGGATAGGTTTAATAACTACCCTAACCGTAACGCGTACCCTAACCCTAACCCCTACCCTAACCCTAACACGTACCCTAATCCTAACCCGTACCCTAAACCGAGCCCTAACCCTAACACTAACCCTAACCCTAAACCTAACCCATACCGTACGCCGTACCCGCACCCCTCCCCGAACCCGTACCCTATGCCGTACCCTAAGCCGAACCCTAAGCCTAACCCTAACCCTAGGCTACCCTTGACTGCTTCTGCCTCCAATAGATTTCCTAAGCACTAGTGTTTTAAGGAACAGCTTAAAAAGAGAATCCTAATGTGATTTCTTTATAATGGGTGTGTTCCTTATCTTTTCCTAGTGCCTAAACTCTTCTCCATGGCTGGACCCCCAAATAATACTCCTTTACGTGCTAAGGGGTATCTAGAGAGTGGGATAGGTTTACTAACTACCCTAACCCTAACGCGTACCCTAACCCTAACCCCTACCCTAACCCTAACACGTACCCTAATCCTAACCCGTACCCTAAACCGAGCCCTAACCCTAACACTAACACTAACCCTAACCCTAACCCATACCCTACGCTGTACCCGAACCCCTCCCCAAACCCGTACCCTAAGCCGTACCCTAAGCCTAACCCTAAGCCTAACACTAACCCTAGGCTACCCTTGACTGCTTCTGCCTCCAATACATTTCCTAAGCACTAGTGTTTTAAGCAACAGCTTAAAAAGAGAATCCTAATGTGATTTCTTTATAATGCGTGTGTTCCTTATCTTATCCTAGTGTCTAAACTCTTCTCCATGGCTGAACCCCCAAATAATATTCGTTTACGTGCTAAGGGGTATATAGAGAGTGGGATAGGTTTACTAACTACCCTAACCCTAATGCGTACCCTAACCCTAACCCCTACCCTAACCCTAACACGTACCCTAATGCTAACCCGTACCCTAAACCGAGCCCTAACCTTAACACTAACCCTAACCCTAACCCTAACCAATACCCTACGCTGTACCCGAACCCCTCCCCGAACCCGTACCCTAAGCCGTACCCTAAGCCTAACCCTAAGCCTAACCCTAACCCTAGGCTACCCTTGACTGCTTCTGCCTCCAATAGATTTCCTAAGCACTAGTGTTTTAAGGAACAGCTTAAAAAGAGAATCCTAATGTGCTTTCTTTATAACGGGTGTGTTCCTTATCTTATCTTAGTGTCTAAACTCTTCTCCATGGCTGCACCCCCAAATAATATTCCCTTACGTGCTAAGGGGTATCTAGAGAGTGGGATAGGTTTAATAACTACCCTAACCCTAATTCGTACTCTAACCCTAACCCCTACCCTAACCCTAACACGTACCCTAATCCTAACCCGTACCCTAAACCGAGCCCTAACCCTAACACTAACCCTAACCCTAACCCTAACCCATACCCTACGCCGTACCCGAACCCCTCCCCAATCCCGTACCCTAAGCCTAACCCTAAGCCTAACACTAACCCTAGGCTACCCTTGACTGCTTCTGCCTCCAATAGATTTCCTAAGCACTAGTGTTTTAAGGAACAGCTTAAAAAGAGAATCCTAATGTGATTTCTTTATAATGGGTGTTTTCCTTATTTATCCTAGTGTCTAAACTCTTCTCCATGGCTGGACCCCCAAATAATATTCCTTTACGTGCTAAGGGGTATCTAGAGAGTGGGATAGGTTTAATAACTACCCTAACCCTAACGCGTACCCTAACTCTAACTCCTACCCTAACCCTAACACGTACCCTAATCCTGACCCGTACCCTAAACCGAGCACTAACCGTAACACTAACCCTAACCCTAACCCTAAACCATACCCTACGCCGTAACCGAACCACTCCCCGAACCCGTACCCTAAACCGTACCCTAAGCCTAACCCTTAGCCTAACCCTAACCCTAGGCTACCCTTGACTGCTTCTGCCTCCAATAGGTTTCCTAAGCACTAGTGTTTTAAGGAACAGCTTAAAAAGAGAATCCTAATGTGATTTCTTTATAATGGGTGTGTTCCTTATCTTATCCTAGTGTTTAAACTCTCCTCCATGGCTGGACCCCCAAATAATATTCCTTTACGTGCTAAGGGGTATCTAGAGAGTGGGATAGGTTTAATAACTACCCTAACCCTAAAGCGTACACTAACCCTAACCCCTACCCTAACCCTAACACGTACCCTAATCCTAACCCGTACTCTGAACCGAACCCTAACCCTAACACTAACACTAACACTAACCCTAACCCATACCCTACGCCGTACCCGAACCCCTCCCCGAACCCGTACCCTAAGCCGTACCCTAAGCCTAACCCTAAGCCTAACCCTAACCCTAGGCTACCCTTGACTGCTTCTGCCTCCAATAGATTTCCTAAGCACTAGTGTTTAAAGGAACAGCTTAAAAAGAGAATCCTAATGTGATTTCTTTATAATGGGTGTCTTCCTTATCTTATCCTAGTGTCTAAACTCTTCTCCATGGCTGGACCCTCAAATAATATTCCTTTACGTGCTAAGGGGTATCTAGAGAGTGGGATAGGTTTAATAACTACCCTAACCCTAACGCGTACCCTAACCCTAACCCCTACCCTAACCCTAACACGTACTCTAATCCTAACCCGTACCCTAAACCGAGCCCTAACCCTAACACTAACCCTAACCCTAACCCATACCCTACGCCGTACCCGCACCCCTCACCGAACCCGTACCCTAAGCCGTACCCTAAGCCTAACCCTAAGCCTAACCCTAACCCTAGGCTACCCTTGACTGCTTCTGCCTCCAATACATTTCCTAAGCACTAGTGTTTTAAGGAACAGCTTAAAAAGAGAATCCTAATGTGATTTCTTTATAATGGGTGTGTTCCTTATCTTATCTTAGTGTCTAAACTCTTCTCCATGGCTGCACCCCCAAATAATATTCCCTTACGTGCTAAGGGGTATCTAGAGAGTGGGATAGGTTTAATAACTACCCTAACCCTAATGAGTACTCTAACCCTAACCCCTACCCTAACCCTAACACGTACCCTAATCCTAACCCGTACCCTAAACCGAGCCCTAATCCTAACACTAACCCTAACCCATACCCTACGCCATACCCGAACCCCTCCCCAAACCCGTACCCTAAGCCGTACCCTAAGACTAATCCTAAGCCTAACACTAACCCTAGGCTACCCTTGACTGCTTCTGCCTCCAATAGATTTCCTAAGCACTAGTGTTTTAAGGAACAGCTTAAAAAGAGAATCCTAATGTGATTTCTTTATAATGGGTGTGTTCCTTATCTTATCCTAGTGTCTAAACTCTTCTCCATGGCTGTACCCCCAAATAATATTGCCTTACGTGCTAAGGGGTATCTAGAGAGTGGGATAGGTTTAATAACTACCCTAACCCTAATGCGTACTCTAACCCTAACCCCTACCCTAACACTAACACGTACCCTAATCCTAACCCGTACCCTAAACCGAGCCCTAACCCTAACACTAACACTAACCCTAACCCTAACCCATACCCTACGCCGTACCCGAACCCCTCCCCAAACCCGTACCCTAAGCCATACCCTAAGCCTAACCCTAAGCCTAACACTAACCCTACGCTACCCTTGACTGCTTCTGCCTCCAATAGATTTCCTAAGCCCTAGTGTTTTAAGCAACAGCTTAAAAAGAGAATCCTAATGTGATTTCTTTATAATGGGTGTGTTCCTTATCTTATCCTAGTGTCTAAACTCTTCTCCATGGCTGGACCCCCAAATAATATTCCTTTACGTGCTAAGGGGTATCTAGAGAGTGGGATAAGTTTACTAACTACCCTAACCCTAACGCGTACCCTAACCCTAACCCCTACCCTAAATCTAACACGTACCCTAATCCTAACCGTACCCTAAACCGAGCCCTAACCCTAACACTAACCCTAACCCTAACCCTAACCCATACCCTACGCCGTACCCGAAACCCTCCCCGAACCCGTACCCTCAGCCGTACCCTAAGCCTAACCCTAAGCCTAACCCTAACCCTAGGCTACCCTTGACTGCTTCTGCCTCCAATTGATTTCCTAAGCACTAGTGTTTTAAGGAACAGCTGAAAAAGAGAATCCTAATGTGATTTCTTTATAATGGGTGTGTTCCTTATATTATCCTAGTGTCTAAACTCTTCTCCATGGTTGGACCCCCAAATAATATTCCTTTACGTGCTAAGGGGTATCTAGAGAGTGGGATAGGTTTAACAACTACCCTAACCCTAACGCGTACCCTAACCCTAACCCCTACCCTAACCCTAACACGTACCCTAATCCTAACCCGTACCCTAAACCGAGCCCTAACCCTAACACTAACCCTAACCCTAACCCTAACCCATACCCTACGCCGTACCCGAACCCCTCCCCGAACCCGTACCCTAAGCCGTACCCTAACCCTAACCCTAAGCCTAACCCTAACCCTAGGCTACCCTTGACTGCTTCTGCCTCCAATAGATTTCCTAAGCACTAGTGTTTTAAGGAACAGCTTAAAAAGAGAATCCTAAAGTGATTTCTTTATAATGGGTGTGTTCCTTATCTTATCCTAGTGTCTAAACTCTTCTCCATGGCTGGACCCCCAAATAATATTCCTTTACGTGCTAAGGGGTATCTAGAGAGTGGGATAGGTTTACTAACTACCCTAACCCTAACGCGTACCCTAACCCTAACCCCTACCCTAACCCTAACACGTACCCTAATCCTAACCCGTACCCTAAACCGAGCCCTAACCCTAACACTAACCCTAACCCTAACCCTAACCCATACCCTACGCCGTACCCGCACCCCTCCCCGAACCCGTACCCTAAACCTAACCCTAAGCCTAACCCTAACCCTAGGCTACCCTTGACTGCTTCTGCCTCCAATTGATTTCCTAAGCAGTAGTGTTTTAAGAAACAGCTTAAAAAGAGAATCCTAATGTGATTTCTTTATAATGGGTGTGTTCCTTATCTTATCCTAGTGTCTAAACTCTTCTCCATGGCTGGACTCCCAAATAATATTCCTTTACGTGCTAAGGGGGCGCTAGAGAGTGGGATAGGTTTACTAACTACCCTAGCCCTAACGCGTAACCTAACCCTAACCCCTACCCTAACCCTAACACGTACCCTAATCCTAACCCGTACCCTAAACCGAGCCCTAACCCTAACACTAACCCTAACCCTAACCCTAAACCATACCCTACGCCGTACCCGAACCCCTCCCCGAACCCATTCCCCAAGCCGTACCCTAAACCTAACCCTAAGCCTAACCCTAACCCTAGGCTACCCTTGACTGCTTCTGCCTCCAATAGATTTCCTAAGCACTAGTGTTTTAAGGAACAGCTTAAAAAGAGAATCCTAAAGTGATTTCTTTATAATGGGTGTGTTCCTTATCTTATCCTAGTGTCTAAACTCTTCTCCATGGCTGGACCCCCAAATAATATTCCTTTACGTGCTAAGGGGTATCTAGAGAGTGGGATAGGTTTAATAACTACCCTAACCCTACCGTGTACCCTAACCCTAACCCCTACCCTAACCCTAACACGTACCCTAATCCTAACCCGTACCCTAAACCGAGCCCTAACCCTAACACTAACCCTAACCCTAACCCTAACCCATACCCTACGCCGTACCCGAACCCCTCTCCAAACCCGTACCCTAAGCGATACCCTAAGCCTAACCCTAAGCCTAACCCTAACCCTAGGCTACCCTTGACTGCTTCTGCCTCCAATAGATTTCCTAAGCACTAGTGTTTTAAGGAACAGCTTAAAAAGAGAATCCTAATGTGATTTCTTTATAATGGGTGTGTTCCTTATCTTATCCTAGTGTCTAAACTCTTCTCCATGGCTGCACCCCCAAATAATATTGCCTTACGTGCTAAGGGGTATCTAGAGAGTGGGATAGGTTTAATAACTACCCTAACCCTAATGCGTACTCTAAACCTAACCCCTACCCTAACACTAACACGTACCCTAATCCTAACCCGTACCCTAAACCGAGCCCTAACCCTAACACTAACACTAACCCTAACCCTAACCCATACCATACGCCGTACCCGAACCCTTCCCCAAACCCGTACCCTAAGCCATACCCTAAGCCTAACCCTAAGCCTAACACTAACCCTAGGCTACCCTTGACTGCTTCTGCCTCCAATAGATTTCCTAAGCACTAGTGTTTTAAGCAACAGCTTAAAAAGAGAATCCTAATGTGATTTCTTTATAATGGGTGTGTTCCTTATCTTATCCTAGTGTCTAAACTCTTCTCCATGGCTGGACCCCCAAATAATATTCCTTTACGTGCTAAGGGGTATCTAGAGAGTGGGATAGGTTTACTAACTACCCTAACCCTAACGCATACCCTAACCCTAACCCCTACCCTAAACCTACCACGTACACTAATCCTAACCGTACCCTAAACCGAGCCCTAACCCTAACACTAACCCGAACCCTAACCCTAACCCATACCCTATGCCGTACCCGAAACCCTCCCCGAACTCGTACCCTAAGCCGTACCCTAAGCCTAACCCTAAGCCTAACCCTAACCCTAGGCTACCCTTGACTGCTTCTGCCTCCAATAGATTTCCTAAGCACTAGTGTTTTAAGGAACAGCTTAAAAAGAGAATCCTAATGTGATTTCTTTATAATGGGTGTGTTCCTTATCTTATCCTAGTGTCTAAACTCTTCTCCATGGTTGGACCCCCAAATAATATTCCTTTACGTGCTAAGGGGTATCTAGAGAGTGGGATAGGTTTAATAACTACCCTAACCGTAACGCGTACCCTAACCCTAACCCCTACCCTAACCCTAACACGTACCCTAATCCTAACCCGTACCCTAAACCGAGCCCTAACCCTAACACTAACCCTAACCCTAAACCTAACCCATACCGTACGCCGTACCCGCACCCCTCCCCGAACCCGTACCCTATGCCGTACCCTAAGCCGAACCCTAAGCCTAACCCTAACCCTAGGCTACCCTTGACTGCTTCTGCCTCCAATAGATTTCCTAAGCACTAGTGTTTTAAGGAACAGCTTAAAAAGAGAATCCTAATGTGATTTCTTTATAATGGGTGTGTTCCTTATCTTTTCCTAGTGCCTAAACTCTTCTCCATGGCTGGACCCCCAAATAATACTCCTTTACGTGCTAAGGGGTATCTAGAGAGTGGGATAGGTTTACTAACTACCCTAACCCTAACGCGTACCCTAACCCTAACCCCTACCCTAACCCTAACACGTACCCTAATCCTAACCCGTACCCTAAACCGAGCCCTAACCCTAACACTAACACTAACCCTAACCCTAACCCATACCCTACGCTGTACCCGAACCCCTCCCCAAACCCGTACCCTAAGCCGTACCCTAAGCCTAACCCTAAGCCTAACACTAACCCTAGGCTACCCTTGACTGCTTCTGCCTCCAATACATTTCCTAAGCACTAGTGTTTTAAGCAACAGCTTAAAAAGAGAATCCTAATGTGATTTCTTTATAATGCGTGTGTTCCTTATCTTATCCTAGTGTCTAAACTCTTCTCCATGGCTGAACCCCCAAATAATATTCGTTTACGTGCTAAGGGGTATATAGAGAGTGGGATAGGTTTACTAACTACCCTAACCCTAATGCGTACCCTAACCCTAACCCCTACCCTAACCCTAACACGTACCCTAATGCTAACCCGTACCCTAAACCGAGCCCTAACCTTAACACTAACCCTAACCCTAACCCTAACCAATACCCTACGCTGTACCCGAACCCCTCCCCGAACCCGTACCCTAAGCCGTACCCTAAGCCTAACCCTAAGCCTAACCCTAACCCTAGGCTACCCTTGACTGCTTCTGCCTCCAATAGATTTCCTAAGCAGTAGTGTTTTAAGGAACAGCTTAAAAAGAGAATCCTAATGTGCTTTCTTTATAACGGGTGTGTTCCTTATCTTATCTTAGTGTCTAAACTCTTCTCCATGGCTGCACCCCCAAATAATATTCCCTTACGTGCTAAGGGGTATCTAGAGAGTGGGATAGGTTTAATAACTACCCTAACCCTAATTCGTACTCTAACCCTAACCCCTACCCTAACCCTAACACGTACCCTAATCCTAACCCGTACCCTAAACCGAGCCCTAACCCTAACACTAACCCTAACCCTAACCCTAACCCATACCATACGCCGTACCCGAACCCCTCCCCAATCCCGTACCCTAAGCCTAACCCTAAGCCTAACACTAACCCTAGGCTACCCTTGACTGCTTCTGCCTCCAATAGATTTCCTAAGCACTCGTGTTTTAAGGAACAGCTTAAAAAGAGAATCCTAATGTGATTTCTTTATAATGGGTGTTTTCCTTATTTATCCTAGTGTCTAAACTCTTCTCCATGGCTGGACCCCCAAATAATATTCCTTTACGTGCTAAGGGGTATCTAGAGAGTGGGATAGGTTTAATAACTACCCTAACCCTAACGCGTACCCTAACTCTAACTCCTACCCTAACCCTAACACGTACCCTAATCCTGACCCGTACCCTAAACCGAGCCCTAACCGTAACACTAACCCTAACCCTAACCCTAAACCATACCCTACGCCGTAACCGAACCACTCCCCGAACCCGTACCCTAAACCGTAACCTAAGCCTAACCCTTAGCCTAACCCTAACCCTAGGCTACCCTTGACTGCTTCTGCCTCCAATAGGTTTCCTAAGCACTAGTGTTTTAAGGAACAGCTTAAAAAGAGAATCCTAATGTGATTTCTTTATAATGGGTGTGTTCCTTATCTTATCCTAGTGTTTAAACTCTCCTCCATGGCTGGACCCCCAAATAATATTCCTTTACGTGCTAAGGGGTATCTAGAGAGTGGGATAGGTTTAATAACTACCCTAACCCTAAAGCGTACACTAACCCTAACCCCTACCCTAACCCTAACACGTACCCTAATCCTAACCCGTACTCTGAACCGAACCCTAACCCTAACACTAACACTAACACTAACCCTAACCCATACCCTACGCCGTACCCGAACCCCTCCCCGAACCCGTACCCTAAGCCGTACCCTAAGCCTAACCCTAAGCCTAACCCTAACCCTAGGCTACCCTTGACTGCTTCTGCCTCCAATAGATTTCCTAAGCACTAGTGTTTAAAGGAACAGCTTAAAAAGAGAATCCTAATGTGATTTCTTTATAATGGGTGTCTTCCTTATCTTATCCTAGTGTCTAAACTCTTCTCCATGGCTGGACCCTCAAATAATATTCCTTTACGTGCTAAGGGGTATCTAGAGAGTGGGATAGGTTTAATAACTACCCTAACCCTAACGCGTACCCTAACCCTAACCCCTACCCTAACCCTAACACGTACTCTAATCCTAACCCGTACCCTAAACCGAGCCCTAACCCTAACACTAACCCTAACCCTAACCCATACCCTACGCCGTACCCGCACCCCTCACCGAACCCGTACCCTAAGCCGTACCCTAAGCCTAACCCTAAGCCTAACCCTAACCCTAGGCTACCCTTGACTGCTTCTGCCTCCAATACATTTCCTAAGCACTAGTGTTTTAAGGAACAGCTTAAAAAGAGAATCCTAATGTGATTTCTTTATAATGGGTGTGTTCCTTATCTTATCTTAGTGTCTAAACTCTTCTCCATGGCTGCACCCCCAAATAATATTCCCTTACGTGCTAAGGGGTATCTAGAGAGTGGGATAGGTTTAATAACTACCCTAACCCTAATGAGTACTCTAACCGTAACCCCTACCCTAACCCTAACACGTACCCTAATCCTAACCCGTACCCTAAACCGAGCCCTAACCCTAACACTAACCCTAACCCATACCCTACGCCATACCCGAACCCCTCCCCAAACCCGTACCCTAAGCCGTACCCTAAGACTAATCCTAAGCCTAACACTAACCCTAGGCTACCCTTGACTGCTTCTGCCTCCAATAGATTTCCTAAGCACTAGTGCTTTAAGGAACAGCTTAAAAAGAGAATCCTAATGTGATTTCTTTATAATGGGTGTGTTCCTTATCTTATCCTAGTGTCTAAACTCTTCTCCATGGCTGTACCCCCAAATAATATTGCCTTACGTGCTAAGGGGTATCTAGAGAGTGGGATAGGTTTAATAACTACCCTAACCCTAATGCGTACTCTAACCCTAACCCCTACCCTAACACTAACACGTACCCTAATCCTAACCCGTACCCTAAACCGAGCCCTAACCCTAACACTAACACTAACCCTAACCCTAAACCATACCCTACGCCGTACCCGAACCCCTCCCCAAACCCGTACCCTAAGCCATACCCTAAGCCTAACCCTAAGCCTAACACTAACCCTAGGCTACCCTTGACTGCTTCTGCCTCCAATAGATTTCCTAAGCCCTAGTGTTTTAAGCAACAGCTTAAAAAGAGAATCCTAATGTGATTTCTTTATAATGGGTGTGTTCCTTATCTTATCCTAGTGTCTAAACACTTCTCCATGGCTGGACCCCCAAATAATATTCCTTTACGTGCTAAGGGGTATCTAGAGAGTGGGATAAGTTTACTAACTACCCTAACCCTAACGCGTACCCTAACCCTAACCCCTACCCTAAATCTAACACGTACCCTAATCCTAACCGTACCCTAAACCGAGCCCTAACCCTAACACTAACCCTAACCCTAACCCTAACCCATACCCTACGCCGTACCCGAAACCCTCCCCGAACCCGTACCCTCAGCCGTACCCTAAGCCTAACCCTAAGCCTAACCCTAACCCTAGGCTACCGTTGACTGCTTCTGCCTCCAATTGATTTCCTAAGCACTAGTGTTTTAAGGAACAGCTGAAAAAGAGAATCCTAATGTGATTTCTTTATAATGGGTGTGTTCCTTATATTATCCTAGTGTCTAAACTCTTCTCCATGGTTGGACCCCCAAATAATATTCCTTTACGTGCTAAGGGGTATCTAGAGAGTGGGATAGGTTTAACAACTACCCTAACCCTAACGCGTACCCTAACCCTAACCCCTACCCTAACCCTAACACGTACCCTAATCCTAACCCGTACCCTAAACCGAGCCCTAACCCTAACACTAACCCTAACCCTAACCCTAACCCATACCCTACGCCGTACCCGAACCCCTCCCCGAACCCGTACCCTAAGCCGTACCCTAACCCTAACCCTAAGCCTAACCCTAACCCTAGGCTACCCTTGACTGCTTCTGCCTCCAATAGATTTCCTAAGCACTAGTGTTTTAAGGAACAGCTTAAAAAGAGAATCCTAATGTGATTTCTTTATAATGGGTGTGTTCCTTATCTTTTCCTAGTGCCTAAACTCTTCTCCATGGCTGGACCCCCAAATAATACTCCTTTACGTGCTAAGGGGTATCTAGAGAGTGGGATAGGTTTACTAACTACCCTAACCCTAACGCGTACCCTAACCCTAACCCCTACCCTAACCCTAACACGTACCCTAATCCTAACCCGTACCCTAAACCGAGCCCTAACCCTAACACTAACACTAACCCTAACCCTAACCCATACCCTACGCTGTACCCGAACCCCTCCCCAAACCCGTACCCTAAGCCGTACCCTAAGCCTAACCCTAAGCCTAACACTAACCCTAGGCTACCCTTGACTGCTTCTGCCTCCAATACATTTCCTAAGCACTAGTGTTTTAAGCCACAGCTTAAAAAGAGAATCCTAATGTGATTTCTTTATAATGCGTGTGTTCCTTATCTTATCCTAGTGTCTAAACTCTTCTCCATGGCTGAACCCCCAAATAATATTCGTTTACGTGCTAAGGGGTATATAGAGAGTGGGATAGGTTTACTAACTACCCTAACCCTAAAGCGTACACTAACCCTAACCCCTACCCTAACCCTAACACGTACCCTAATCCTAACCCGTACTCTGAACCGAACCCTAACCCTAACACTAACACTAACACTAACCCTAACCCATACCCTACGCCGTACCCGAACCCCTCCCCGAACCCGTACCCTAAGCCGTACCCTAAGCCTAACCCTAAGCCTAACCCTAACCCTAGGCTACCCTTGACTGCTTCTGCCTCCAATAGATTTCCTAAGCACTAGTGTTTAAAGGAACAGCTTAAAAAGAGAATCCTAATGTGATTTCTTTATAATGGGTGTCTTCCTTATCTTATCCTAGTGTCTAAACTCTTCTCCATGGCTGGACCCTCAAATAATATTCCTTTACGTGCTAAGGGGTATCTAGAGAGTGGGATAGGTTTAATAACTACCCTAACCCTAACGCGTACCCTAACCCTAACCCCTACCCTAACACTAACACGTACTCTAATCCTAACCCGTACCCTAAACCGAGCCCTAACCCTAACACTAACCCTAACCCTAACCCATACCCTACGCCGTACCCGCACCCCTCACCGAACCCGTACCCTAAGCCGTACCCTAAGCCTAACCCTAAGCCTAACCCTAACCCTAGGCTACCCTTGACTGCTTCTGCCTCCAATACATTTCCTAAGCACTAGTGTTTTAAGGAACAGCTTAAAAAGAGAATCCTAATGTGATTTCTTTATAATGGGTGTGTTCCTTATCTTATCTTAGTGTCTAAACTCTTCTCCATGGCTGCACCCCCAAATAATATTCCCTTACGTGCTAAGGGGTATCTAGAGAGTGGGATAGGTTTAATAACTACCCTAACCCTAATGAGTACTCTAACCCTAACCCCTACCCTAACCCTAACACGTACCCTAATCCTAACCCTAACCCTAACCCTACCCTAACCCTAACACGTACCCTAATCCTAACCCGTACCCTAAACCGAGCCCTAACCCTAACACAAACCCTAACCCTAACCCTAACCCATAATGTACGCCGTACACGCACCCCTCCCCGAACCCGTACCCTAAGCCGTACCCTAAGCCGAACCCTAAGCCTAACCCTAACCCTAGGCTACCCTTGACTGCTTCTGCCTCCAATAGATTTCCTAAGCACTAGTGTTTTAAGGAACTGCTTAAAAAGGGAATCCTAATGTGATTTCTTTATAATGGGTGTGTTCCTTATCTTATCCTAGTGTCTAAACTCTTCTCCATGGCTGGACCCTCAAATAATATTCCTTTACGTGCTAAGGGGTATCTAGAGAGTGGGATAGGTTTACTAACTACCCTAACCCTAACGCGTACCCTAACCCTAACCCCTACCCTAACCCTAACACGTACCCTAATCCTAACCCGTACCCTAAACCGAGCCCTAACCCTAACACTAACCCTAACCCTAACCCTAACCCATACCCTACGCCGTACCCGCACCCCTCCCCGAACCCGTACCTTAAGCCGTACCCTAAGCCTAACCCTAAGCCTAACCCTAACCCTAGGCTACCCTTGACTGCTTCTGCCTCCAACAGATTTCCTAAGCACTAGTGTTTTAAGGAACAGTTTAAAAAGAGAATCCTAATGTGATTTCTTTATAATGGGTGTGTTCCTTATTTTATCTTAGTGTCTAAACTCTTCTCCATGGCTGCACCCCCAAATAATATTCCCTTACGTGCTAAGGGGTATCTAGAGAGTGGGATAGGTTTACTAACTACCCTAACCCTAATGCGTACCCTAACCCTAACCCCTACCCTAACCCTAACACGTACCCTAATGCTAACCCGTACACTAAACCGAGCCCTAACCTTAACACTAACCCTAACCCTAACCCTAACCAATACCCTACGCTGTACCCGAACCCCTCCCCGAACCCGTACCCTAAGCCGTACCCTAAGCCTAACCCTAAGCCTAACCCTAACCCTAGGCTACCCTTGACTGGTTCTGCCTCCAATAGATTTCCTAAGCACTAGTGTTTTAAGGAACAGCTTAAAAAGAGAATCCTAATGTGCTTTCTTTATAACGGGTGTGTTCCTTATCTTATCTTAGTGTCTAAACTCTTCTCCATGGCTGCACCCCCAAATAATATTCCCTTACGTGCTAAGGGGTATCTAGAGAGTGGGATAGGTTTAATAACTACCCTAACCCTAATGCGTACTCTAACCCTAACCCCTACCCTAACCCTAACACGTACCCTAATCCTAACCCGTACCCTAAACCGAGCCCTAACCCTAACACTAACCCTAACCCTAACCCTAACCCATACCCTACGCCGTACCCGAACCCCTCCCCAATCCCGTACCCTAAGCCTAACCCTAAGCCTAACACTAACCCTAGGCTACCCTTGACTGCTTCTGCCTCCAATAGATTTCCTAAGCACTCGTGTTTTAAGGAACAGCTTAAAAAGAGAATCCTAATGTGATTTCTTTATAATGGGTGTTTTCCTTATTTATCCTAGTGTCTAAACTCTTCTCCATGGCTGGACCCCCAAATAATATTCCTTTACGTGCTAGGGGGTATCTAGAGAGTGGGATAGGTTTAATAACTACCCTAACCCTAACGCGTACCCTAACTCTAACTCCTACCCTAACCCTAACACGTACCCTAATCCTGACCCGTACCCTAAACCGAGCCCTAACCGTAACACTAACCCTAACGCTAACCCTAAACCATACCCTACGCCGTAACCGAACCACTCCCCGAACCCGTACCCTAAACCGTACCCTAAGCCTAACCCTTAGCCTAACCCTAACCCTAGGCTACCCTTGACTGCTTCTGCCTCCAATAGGTTTCCTAAGCACTAGTGTTTTAAGGAACAGCTGAAAAAGAGAATCCTAATGTGATTTCTTTATAATGGGTGTGTTCCTTATATTATCCTAGTGTCTAAACTCTTCTCCATGGTTGGACCCCCAAATAATATTCCTTTACGTGCTAAGGGGTATCTAGAGAGTGGGATAGGTTTAACAACTACCCTAACCCTAACGCGTACCCTAACCCTAACCCCTACCCTAACCCTAACACGTACCCTAATCCTAACCCGTACCCTAAACCGAGCCCTAACCCTAACACTAACCCTAACCCTAACCCTAACCCATACCCTACGCCGTACCCGAACCCCTCCCCGAACCCGTACCCTAAGCCGTACCCTAACCCTAACCCTAAGCCTAACCCTAACCCTAGGCTACCCTTGACTGCTTCTGCCTCCAATAGATTTCCTAAGCACTAGTGTTTTAAGGAACAGCTTAAAAAGAGAATCCTAATGTGATTTCTTTATAATGGGTGTGTTCCTTATCTTTTCCTAGTGCCTAAACTCTTCTCCATGGCTGGACCCCCAAATAATACTCCTTTACGTGCTAAGGGGTATCTAGAGAGTGGGATAGGTTTACTAACTACCCTAACCCTAACGCGTACCCTAACCCTAACCCCTACCCTAACCCTAACACGTACCCTAATCCTAACCCGTACCCTAAACCGAGCCCTAACCCTAACACTAACACTAACCCTAACCCTAACCCATACCCTACGCTGTACCCGAACCCCTCCCCAAACCCGTACCCTAAGCCGTACCCTAAGCCTAACCCTAAGCCTAACACTAACCCTAGGCTACCCTTGACTGCTTCTGCCTCCAATACATTTCCTAAGCACTAGTGTTTTAAGCCACAGCTTAAAAAGAGAATCCTAATGTGATTTCTTTATAATGCGTGTGTTCCTTATCTTATCCTAGTGTCTAAACTCTTCTCCATGGCTGAACCCCCAAATAATATTCGTTTACGTGCTAAGGGGTATATAGAGAGTGGGATAGGTTTACTAACTACCCTAACCCTAAAGCGTACACTAACCCTAACCCCTACCCTAACCCTAACACGTACCCTAATCCTAACCCGTACTCTGAACCGAACCCTAACCCTAACACTAACACTAACACTAACCCTAACCCATACCCTACGCCGTACCCGAACCCCTCCCCGAACCCGTACCCTAAGCCGTACCCTAAGCCTAACCCTAAGCCTAACCCTAACCCTAGGCTACCCTTGACTGCTTCTGCCTCCAATAGATTTCCTAAGCACTAGTGTTTAAAGGAACAGCTTAAAAAGAGAATCCTAATGTGATTTCTTTATAATGGGTGTCTTCCTTATCTTATCCTAGTGTCTAAACTCTTCTCCATGGCTGGACCCTCAAATAATATTCCTTTACGTGCTAAGGGGTATCTAGAGAGTGGGATAGGTTTAATAACTACCCTAACCCTAACGCGTACCCTAACCCTAACCCCTACCCTAACCCTAACACGTACTCTAATCCTAACCCGTACCCTAAACCGAGCCCTAACCCTAACACTAACCCTAACCCTAACCCATACCCTACGCCGTACCCGCACCCCTCACCGAACCCGTACCCTAAGCCGTACCCTAAGCCTAACCCTAAGCCTAACCCTAACCCTAGGCTACCCTTGACTGCTTCTGCCTCCAATACATTTCCTAAGCACTAGTGTTTTAAGGAACAGCTTAAAAAGAGAATCCTAATGTGATTTCTTTATAATGGGTGTGTTCCTTATCTTATCTTAGTGTCTAAACTCTTCTCCATGGCTGCACCCCCAAATAATATTCCCTTACGTGCTAAGGGGTATCTAGAGAGTGGGATAGGTTTAATAACTACCCTAACCCTAATGAGTACTCTAACCCTAACCCCTACCCTAACCCTAACACGTACCCTAATCCTAACCCTAACCCTAACCCTACCCTAACCCTAACACGTACCCTAATCCTAACCCGTACCCTAAACCGAGCCCTAACCCTAACACAAACCCTAACCCTAACCCTAACCCATAATGTACGCCGTACACGCACCCCTCCCCGAACCCGTACCCTAAGCCGTACCCTAAGCCGAACCCTAAGCCTAACCCTAACCCTAGGCTACCCTTGACTGCTTCTGCCTCCAATAGATTTCCTAAGCACTAGTGTTTTAAGGAACTGCTTAAAAAGGGAATCCTAATGTGATTTCTTTATAATGGGTGTGTTCCTTATCTTATCCTAGTGTCTAAACTCTTCTCCATGGCTGGACCCTCAAATAATATTCCTTTACGTGCTAAGGGGTATCTAGAGAGTGGGATAGGTTTACTAACTACCCTAACCCTAACGCGTACCCTAACCCTAACCCCTACCCTAACCCTAACACGTACCCTAATCCTAACCCGTACCCTAAACCGAGCCCTAACCCTAACACTAACCCTAACCCTAACCCTAACCCATACCCTACGCCGTACCCGCACCCCTCCCCGAACCCGTACCTTAAGCCGTACCCTAAGCCTAACCCTAAGCCTAACCCTAACCCTAGGCTACCCTTGACTGCTTCTGCCTCCAACAGATTTCCTAAGCACTAGTGTTTTAAGGAACAGTTTAAAAAGAGAATCCTAATGTGATTTCTTTATAATGGGTGTGTTCCTTATTTTATCTTAGTGTCTAAACTCTTCTCCATGGCTGCACCCCCAAATAATATTCCCTTACGTGCTAAGGGGTATCTAGAGAGTGGGATAGGTTTACTAACTACCCTAACCCTAATGCGTACCCTAACCCTAACCCCTACCCTAACCCTAACACGTACCCTAATGCTAACCCGTACACTAAACCGAGCCCTAACCTTAACACTAACCCTAACCCTAACCCTAACCAATACCCTACGCTGTACCCGAACCCCTCCCCGAACCCGTACCCTAAGCCGTACCCTAAGCCTAACCCTAAGCCTAACCCTAACCCTAGGCTACCCTTGACTGGTTCTGCCTCCAATAGATTTCCTAAGCACTAGTGTTTTAAGGAACAGCTTAAAAAGAGAATCCTAATGTGCTTTCTTTATAACGGGTGTGTTCCTTATCTTATCTTAGTGTCTAAACTCTTCTCCATGGCTGCACCCCCAAATAATATTCCCTTACGTGCTAAGGGGTATCTAGAGAGTGGGATAGGTTTAATAACTACCCTAACCCTAATGCGTACTCTAACCCTAACCCCTACCCTAACCCTAACACGTACCCTAATCCTAACCCGTACCCTAAACCGAGCCCTAACCCTAACACTAACCCTAACCCTAACCCTAACCCATACCCTACGCCGTACCCGAACCCCTCCCCAATCCCGTACCCTAAGCCTAACCCTAAGCCTAACACTAACCCTAGGCTACCCTTGACTGCTTCTGCCTCCAATAGATTTCCTAAGCACTCGTGTTTTAAGGAACAGCTTAAAAAGAGAATCCTAATGTGATTTCTTTATAATGGGTGTTTTCCTTATTTATCCTAGTGTCTAAACTCTTCTCCATGGCTGGACCCCCAAATAATATTCCTTTACGTGCTAAGGGGTATCTAGAGAGTGGGATAGGTTTAATAACTACCCTAACCCTAACGCGTACCCTAACTCTAACTCCTACCCTAACCCTAACACGTACCCTAATCCTGACCCGTACCCTAAACCGAGCCCTAACCGTAACACTAACCCTAACGCTAACCCTAAACCATACCCTACGCCGTAACCGAACCACTCCCCGAACCCGTACCCTAAACCGTACCCTAAGCCTAACCCTTAGCCTAACCCTAACCCTAGGCTACCCTTGACTGCTTCTGCCTCCAATAGGTTTCCTAAGCACTAGTGTTTTAAGGAACAGCTTAAAAAGAGAATCCTAATGTGATTTCTTTATAATGGGTGTGTTCCTTATCTTATCCTAGTGTTTAAACTCTCCTCCATGGCTGGACCCCCAAATAATATTACTTTACGTGCTAAGGGGTATCTAGAGAGTGGGATAGGTTTAATAACTACCCTAACCCTAAAGCGTACACTAACCCTAACCCCTACCCTAACCCTAACACGTACCCTAATCCTAACCCGTACTCTGAACCGAACCCTAACCCTGACACTAACACTAACACTAACCCTAACACATACCCTACGCCGTACCCGAAACCCTCCCCGAACCCGTACCCTAAGCCGTACCCTAAGCCTAACCCTAAGCCTAACCCTAACCCTAGGCTACCCTTGACTGCTTCTGCCTCCAATAGATTTCCTAAGCACTAGTGTTTAAAGGAACAGCTTAAAAAGAGAATCCTAATGTGATTTCTTTATAATGGGTGTCTTCCTTATCTTATCCTAGTGTCTAAACTCTTCTCCATGGCTGGACTCTCAAATAATATTCCTTTACGTGCTAAGGGGTATCTAGAGAGTGGGATAGGTTTAATAACTACCCTAACCCTAACGCGTACCCTAACCCTAACCCCTACCCTAACCCTAACACGTACTCTAATCCTAACCCGTACCCAAACCGAGCCCTAACCCTAACACTAACCCTAACCCTAACCCATACCCTACGCCGTACCCGCACCCCTCACCGAACCCGTACCCTAAGCCGTACCCTAAGCCTAACCCTAAGCCTAACCCTAACCCTAGGCTACCCTTGACTGCTTCTGCCTCCAATACATTTCCTAAGCACTAGTGTTTTAAGGAACAGCTTAAAAAGAGAATCCTAATGTGATTTCTTTATAATGGGTGTGTTCCTTATCTTATCTTAGTGTCTAAACTCTTCTCCATGGCTGCACCCCCAAATAATATTCCCTTACGTGCTAAGGGGTATCTAGAGAGTGGGATAGGTTTAATAACTACCCTAACCCTAATGAGTACTCTAACCCTAACCCCTACCCTAACCCTAACACGTACCCTAATCCTAACCCGTACCCTAAACCGAGCCCTAACCCTAACACTAACCCTAACCCATACCCTACGCCATACCGGAACCCCTCCCCAAACCCGTACCCTAAGCCGTACCCTAAGACTAATCCTAAGCCTAACACTAACCCTAGGCTACCCTTGACTGCTTCTGCCTCCAATAGATTTCCTAAGCACTAGTGTTTTAAGGAACAGCTTAAAAAGAGAATCCTAATGTGATTTCTTTATAATGGTTGTGTTCCTTATCTTATCCTAGTGTCTAAACTCTTCTCCATGGCTGTACCCCCAAATAATATTGCCTTACGTGCTAAGGGGTATCTAGAGAGTGGGATAGGTTTAATAACTACCCTAACCCTAATGCGTACTCTAACCCTAACCCCTACCCTAACACTAACACGTACCCTAATCCTAACCCGTACCCTAAACCGAGCCCTAACCCTAACACTAACACTAACCCTAACCCTAACCCATACCCTACGCCGTACCCGAACCCCTCCCCAAACCCGTACCCTAAGCCATACCCTAAGCCTAACCCTAAGCCTAACACTAACCCTAGGCTACCCTTGACTGCTTCTGCCTCCAATAGATTTCCTAAGCACTAGTGTTTTAAGCAACAGCTTAAAAAGAGAATCCTAATGTGATTTCTTTATAATGGGTGTGTTCCTTATCTTATCCTAGTGTCTGAACTCTTCTCCATGGCTGGACCCCCAAATAATATTCCTTTACGTGCTAAGGGGTATCTAGAGAGTGGGATAAGTTTACTAACTACCCTAACCCTAACCCCTACCCTAAATCTAACACGTACCCTAATCCTAACCGTACCCTAAACCGAGCCCTAACCCTAACACTAACCCTAACCCTAACCCTAACCCATAGCCTACGCCGTACCCGAAACCCTCCCCGAACCCGTACCCTCAGCCGTACCCTAAGCCTAACCCTAAGCCTAACCCTAACCCTAGGCTACCCTTGACTGCTTCTGCCTCCAATTGATTTCCTAAGCACTAGTGTTTTAAGGAACAGCTGAAAAAGAGAATCCTAATGTGATTTCTTTATAATGGGTGTGTTCCTTATATTATCCTAGTGTCTAAACTCTTCTCCATGGTTGGACCCCCAAATAATATTCCTTTACGTGCTAAGGGGTATCTAGAGAGTGGGATAGGTTTAACAACTACCCTAACCCTAACGCGTACCCTAACCCTAACCCCTACCCTAACCCTAACACGTACCCTAATCCTAACCCGTACCCTAAACCGAGCCCTAACCCTAACACTAACCCTAACCCTAACCCTAACCCATACCCTACGCCGTACCCGAACCCCTCCCCGAACCCGTACCCTAAGCCGTACCCTAACCCTAACCCTAAGCCTAACCCTAACCCTAGGCTACCCTTGACTGCTTCTGCCTCCAATAGATTTCCTAAGCACTAGTGTTTTAAGGAACAGCTTAAAAAGAGAATCCTAAAGTGATTTCTTTATAATGGGTGTGTTCCTTATCTTATCCTAGTGTCTAAACTCTTCTCCATGGCTGGACCCCCAAATAATATTCCTTTACGTGTTAAGGGGTATCTAGAGATTGGGATAGGTTTAACAACTACCCTAACCCTAATGCGTACCCTAACCCTAACCCCTACCCTAACCCTAACACGTACCCTAATCCTAACCCGTACCATAAACCGAGCCCTAACCCTAACACAAACCCTAACCCTAACCCTAACCCATACTGTACGCCGTACACGCACCCCTCCCCGAACCCGTACCCTAAGCCGTACCCTAAGCCGAACCCTAAGCCTAACCCTAACCCTAGGCTACCCTTGACTGCTTCTGCCTCCAATAGATTTCCTAAGCACTAGTGTTTTAAGGAACTGCTTAAAAAGGGAATCCTAATGTGATTTCTTTATAATGGGTGTGTTCCTTATCTTATCCTAGTGTCTAAACTCTTCTCCATGGCTGGACCCTCAAATAATATTCCTTTACGTGCTAAGGGGTATCTAGAGAGTGGGATAGGTTTACTAACTACCCTAACCCTAACGCGTACCCTAACCCTAACCCCTACCCTAACCCTAACACGTACCCTAATCCTAACCCGTACCCTAAACCGAGCCCTAACCCTAACACTAACCCTAACCCTAACCCTAACCCATACCCTACGCCGTACCCGCACCCCTCCCCGAACCCATACCTTAAGCCGTACCCTAAGCCTAACCCTAAGCCTAACCCTAACCCTAGGCTACCCTTGACTGCTTCTGCCTCCAACAGATTTCCTAAGCACTAGTGTTTTAAGGAACACTTTAAAAAGAGAATCCTAATGTGATTTCTTTATAATGGGTGTGTTCCTTATTTTATCTTAGTGTCTAAACTCTTCTCCATGGCTGCACCCCCAAATAATATTCCTTTACGTGCTAAGGGGTATCTAGAGAGTGGGATAGTTTTAATAACTACCCTAACCCTAATGCGTACTCTAACCCTAACCCCTACCCTAACCCTAACACGTACCCTAATCCTAACCCGTACCCTAAACCGAGCCCTAACCCTAACACTAACCCTAACCCTAACCCTAACCCATACCCTACGCCGTACCCGAACCCCTCCCCAAACCCGTACCCTAAGCCTAACCCTAAGCCTAACACTAACCCTAGGCTACCCTTGACTGCTTCTGCCTCCAATAGATTTCCTAAGCACTAGTGTTTTAAGGAACAGCTTAAAAAGAGAATCCTAATGTGATTTCTTTATAATGGGTGTGTTCCTTAGTTATCCTAGTGTCTAAACTCTTCTCCATAGCTGGACCCCCAAATAATATTCCTTTACGTGCTAAGGGGTATCTAGAGAGTGGGATAGGTTTAATAACTACCCTAACCCTAACACGTACCCTAACTCTAACACCTACCCTAACCCTAACACGTACCCTATTCCTGACCCGTACCCTAAACCGAGCCCTAACCGTAACACTAACCCTAACCCTAACGCTAAACCATACCCTACGCCGTAACCGAACCCCTCCCCGAACCCGTACCCTAAGCCGTACCCTAAGCCTAACCCTAAGCCTAACCCTAACCCTAGGCTACCCTTGACTGCTTCTGCCTCCAATAGATTTCCAAAGCACTAGTGTTTTAAGGAACAGCTTAAAAAGAGAATCCTAATGTGATTTCTTTATAATGGGTGTGTTCCTTATCTTATCCTAGTGTTTAAACTCTCCTCCATGGCTGGACCCCCAAATAATATTCCTTTACGTGCTAAGGGGTATCTAGAGAGTGGGATAGGTTTAATAACTACCCTAACCCTAACGCGTACCCTAACCCTAACCCCTACCCTAACCCTAACACGTACCCTAATCCTAACCCGTACCCTGAACCGAACCCTAACCCTAACACTAACCCTAACCCATACCCTACGCCGCACCCGAACCCCTCCCCGAACCCGTACCCTAAGCCGTACCCTAAGCCTAACCCTAAGCCTAACCCTAACCCTAGGCTACCCTTGACTGCTTCTGCCTCCAATAGATTTCCTAAGCACTAGTGTTTTAAGGAACAACTTAAAAAGAGAATCCTAAAGTGATTTCTTTATAATGGGTGTGTTCCTTATCTTATCCTAGTGTCTAAACTCTTCTCCATGGCTGGACCCACAAATAATATTCCTTTACGTGCTAAGGGGTATCTAGAGAGTGGGATAGGTTTAACAACTACCCTAACCCTAATGCGTACCCTAACCCTAACCCCTACCCTAACCCTAACACGTACCCTAATCCTAACCCGTACCCTAAACCGAGCCCTAACCCTAACACAAACCCTAACCCTAACCCTAACCCATACCGTACGCCGTACACGCACCCCTCCCCGAACCCGTACCCTAAGCCGTACCCTAAGCCGAACCCTAAGCCTAACCCTAACCCTAGGCTACCCTTGACTGCTTCTGCCTCCAATAGATTTCCTAAGCACTAGTGTTTTAAGGAACAGCTTAAAAAGAGAATCCTAATGTGATTTCTTTATAATGGGTGTGTTCCTTAGTTATCCTAGTGTCTAAACTCTTCTCCATAGCTGGACCCCCAAATAATATTCCTTTACGTGCTAAGGGGTATCTAGAGAGTGGGATAGGTTTAATAACTACCCTAACCCTAACACGTACCCTAACTCTAACACCTACCCTAACCCTAACACGTACCCTAATCCTGACCCGTACCCTAAACCGAGCCCTAACCCTAACACTAACCCTAACCCTAACCCTAACCCATACCCTACGCCGTACCCGCACCCCTCACCGAACCTGTACCCTAAGCCGTACCCTAAGCCTAACCCTAAGCCTAACACTAACCCTAGGCTACCCTTGACTGCTTTTGCCTCCAATAGATTTCCTAAGCACTAGTGTTTTAAGGAACAGCTTAAAAAGAGAATCCTAAAGTGATTTCTTTATAATGGGTGTGTTCCTTATCTTATCCTAGTGTCTAAACTCTTCTCCATGGCTGGACCCCCAAATAATATTCCTTTACGTGCTAAGGGGTATCTAGAGAGTGGGATAGGTTTAATAACTACCCTAACCCTAATGCGTACTCTAACCCTAACCCCTACCCTAACCCTAACATGTACCCTAATCCTAACCCGTACCCTAAACCGAGCCCTAACCCTAACACAAACCCTAACCCTAAACCTAACCCATACCCTACGCCGTACCCGAACCCCTCCCCAAACCCGTACCCTAAGCCGTACCCTAAGCCTAACCCTAAGCCTAACACTAACCCTAGGCTACCCTTGACTGCTTCTGCCTCCAATAGATTTCCTAAGCACTAGTGTTTTAAGGAAGAGCTTAAAAAGAGAAGCCTAATGTGATTTCTTTATAATGGGTGTGTTCCTTATTTATCCTAGTGTCTAAACTCTTCTCCATGGCTGGACCCCCAAATAATATTCCTTTACGTGCTAAGGGGTATCTAGAGAGTGGGATAGGTTTAATAACTACCCTAACCCTAAAGCGTACCCTAACTCTAACCCCTACCCTAACCCTAACACGTACCCTAATCCTAACCCGTATCCTAAACCGAGCCCTAACCCTAACAGTAACCCTAACCCTAACCCTAACCCATACCCTACGCCGTACCCGCACCCCTCCCCGAACCCGTACCCTAAGCCGTAGCCTAAGCCTAACCCTAAGCCTAACACTAACCCTAGGCTACCCTTGACTGCTTCTGCCTCCAATAGATTTCCTAAGCACTAGTGTTTTAAGGAACAGCTGAAAAAGAGAATCCTAATGTGATTTCTTTATAATGGGTGTGTTCCTTATCTTATCCTAGTGTCTAAACTCTTCTCCATGGCTGGACCCCCAAATAATACTCCTTTACGTGCTAAGGGGTATCTAGAGAGTGGAATAGGTTTAATAACTACCCTAACACTAACGCGTAACCTAACCCTAACCCCTACCCTAACCCTAACACGTACCCTAATCCTAACCCGTACCCTAAACCGATCCCTAACCCTAACACTAACTCTAACCCTAACCGAAACCCATACCCTACGCCGAACCCGTACCCTAAGCCATACCCTAAGCCTAACCCTAAGCCTAACCCTAACCCTAGGCTACCCTTGACTGCTTCTGCCTCCAATAGATTTCCTAAGCACTAGTGTTTTAAGGAACAGCTTAAAAAGAGAATCCTAATGTGATTTCTTTATAATGGGTGTGTTCCTTATCTTATCCTAGTGCCTAAACTCTTCTCCATGGCTGGACCCCCAAATAATATTCCTTTACGTTCTAAGGGGTATCTAGAGAGTGGGATAGGTTTAATAACTACCCTAACCCTAACGCATACCCTAACCCTAACCCCTACCCTAACCCTAACACGTACCCTAATCCTAACCCGTACCCTGAACCGAGCGCTAACCCTAACACTAACCCTAACCCTAACACTAACCCATACCCTACGCCATACCCGAACCCCTCCCCGAACCCGTACCCTAAGCCGTACCCTAAGCCTAACCCTAAGCCTAACCCTATCCCTAGGCTACCCTTGACTGCTTCTGCCTCCAATAGATTTCCTAAGCACTAGTGTTTTAAGGAACAGCTGAAAAAGAGAATCCTAATGTGATTTCTTTATAATGGGTGTGTTCCTTATCTTATCCTAGTGTCTAAACTCTTCTCCATGGCTGGACCCCCAAATAATACTCCTTTACGTGCTAAGGGGTATCTAGAGAGTGGGATAGGTTTACTAACTACCCTAACCGTAACGCGTACCCTAACCCTAACCCCTACCCTAACCCTAACACGTACCCTAATCCTAACCCGTACCCTAAACCGATCCCTAACCCTAACACTAACCCTAACCCTAACCCAAACCCATACCCTACGCCGAACCCGTACCCTAAGCCTTACCCTAAGCCTAACCCTAAGCCTAACCCTAACCCTAGGCTACCCTTGACTGCTTCTGCCTCCAATAGATTTCCTAAGCACTAGTGTTTTAAGGAACAGCTTAAAAAGAGAATCCTAATGTGAGTTCTGTATAATGGGTGTGTTCCTTATCTTATCCTAGTGTTTAAACTCTTCTCCATGGCTGGACCCCCAAATAATATTCCTTTACGTGCTAAGGGGTATCTAGAGAGTGGGATAGGTTTAATAACTACCCTAACCCTAACGCGTACCCTAACCCTAAACCCTACCCTAACCCTAACACGTACCCTAATCCTAACCCGTACCCTGAACCGAGCCCTAACCCTAACACTAACCCTAAAACTAACCCTAACCCATACCCTACGCCGTAACCGAACCCCTCACCGAACCCGTACCCTAAGCCGTACCCTAAGCCTAACCCTAAGCCTAACCCTAACCCTAGGCTACCCTTGACTGCTTCTGCCTCCAATTGATTTCCTAAGCACTAGTGTTTTAAGGAACAGCTTAAAAAGAGAATCCTAATGTGATTTCTTTATAATGGGTGTGTTCCTTATCTTATCCTAGTGTCTAAACTCTTCTCCATGGCTGGACCCCCAAAGAATATTCCTTTACGTGCTCAGGGGTATCTAGAGAGTGGGATAGGTTTAATAACTACCCTAACCCTAACGCGTACCCTAACCCTAACCCCTACCCTAACCCTAACACGTACCCTAATCCTAAACCGTACCCTAAACCGAGCTCTAAAGCTAAAACTAACCCTAACCCTAACCCTAACCCATACCCTACACCGTACCCGAACCCCTCCCCGAACCCGTACCCTAAGACGTACCCTAACCCTAACCCTAAGCCTAAACCTAACACTAGGCTACCCTTGACTGCTTCTGCCTCCAATAGATTTCCTAAGCACTAGTGTTTGAAGGAACAGAAATAAGTCACACAGAAAAGGACACTTCTCATAAGGTATCACTTATAGAGGGAATGTAAAAACCGTTACACTTGAACTGAATTACAAAACAGAACAGAGTCACACATGCAGAAAACACACTATGGCTGCTTCACGGGAAAGGTGAGGTGGGGTGATACATAAAACAAGGGTTTCAAATTAGCTCAGATACCGTTCCATAAACCCAATATGTAATAGACAAGACCTACTCCTTGCTCAGAGAACTGGACTCAACACGCCCTATTCACCGCACAAGAATATATCTGACTAGTAATAATCTTAAAACCTATGTATTGATATCTCTCTGTTAGTGTGTCAAGTGGGTGTAAAGCGGCATAAACACAGCATTGAAAAGCAGCTAAACACCATTATAAAAATAAATTACTTTGAAAAACCCATGAAACAAAGACGGTGAAAGAGATAGAAATTCTTACACAATGCCTTCAGGAGCTGTGATGCAACCTGGATTGACCATATCTAAACCCACAGCTGGATGAGACATAAGGGTGGACACTCTTGGGGCTGAGAGGTTTGGTGAGGTTGGGTGAGCAAACGCAGACCCTTTAAAGTAATACTGCGTGCTACCCATCGCATGGGTCCCAAATCTCCAGGTTTAAGGGCATCTTCCTACATCGAAAACATGCATGAGAAACCCAGAAGATGGTACACCGTGTGATGGGGAAAGGTTTCTAAAACGCACCTCATTTCTCATCTCCTTGTGCCCGGGTTCGCCATTCCAGCCGTTTTAGTAGGAACCTCCCTACTTGGAGCATCAGCACCTTTAACCTCCTGTTCCGTATAGGTTGCAATTTGTCCTGAGGATGAACGGGAAGACGTGGAACCAACGAGAGACTAGCTCTTGGTGTTGGGACAGGCACAGTTCACTCTATTTTCCCATCAGGAAGAAGAATTAACCACAGGCTCAGCCTGCCCCTCGGAACCAGAACAGTGCCTGATGCCATCCTGTGCTTTTGTGGCCAGCTCCCAAAAACGCGAGTTGTAAAATGGGGGTTCACGGCACTGCAATTCACAAACCTGCAGAGTTATAAATGATAACTCTCGTCCACAAATATATTGAGGGAAGGCAAAGAAGAGGATTTGAAATCAAGGCAGAATTGCAAGAAACAGATTTCAGGAGGTACATACGAATCGCCTTTAAAGCACATGAAAAGTGGCAAAACGTTGCCAATGATGCCTTTGGCCAAAAAGGGCGTATGCGTTTTTTCCTGAATATATTCAGGAAAAAACGCATACGCCCTTTTTGGCCAACCAAGCAATCTGGAAATGCAAATCAGCGCTACAAAGAAGTCTCGCTTCCCATTGGTCAAAAGGGCCATTCTGAAAAAAGTGTGAAAACCAGAAATGCAGGACAGGCCATGGAGAAATGGGAGCCTTCCTACACTGATGGGCGGGATGTAAATTTCCAACAGCCACTCTGGAGAAGTGTACGGTGTGTCCTGAAGCATCTGAAAAACACAGCTTAGAGAGCACAGGGCACTTCCACTCATGGGGGTATAAATTGGGAAAATTAAAATCAGCAAGACACAAGCACCCCAAAGTTGAGGGCTGCTCTGTTGACAAGGACCTCCACTTCATTCCACCTTAAATATCCCAGGAAAGAGAAAAATGGATAAAGAAGTTGTGGTCCTTATGTACAATCGAATATCACTCAGCCATGAAATCAATGTCATAAGGCTAGTAGCAGCATGATGAGTGGATTTAGGTACGACGAATCTAAGTGAAATAAGTCACACAGAAAAGGACACTTCTCATAAGGTATCACTTACAGAGGGAATGTAAAAACCGTTACACTTGAACTGAATTACAAAACAGAACAGAGTCACACATGCAGAAAACACACTATGGCTCCTTAACGGGAAAGGTGAGGTGGGGTGATACATAAAACAAGGGTTTCAAATTAGCTCAGATACCGTTCCATAAACCCAATATGTAATAGACAAGACCTACTCCTTGCTCAGAGAACTGGACTCAACACGCCCTATTCACCGCACAAGAATATATCTGACTAGTAATAATCTTAAAACCTATGTATTGATATCTCTCTGTTAGTGTGTCAAGTGGGTGTAAAGCGGCATAAACACAGCAGTGAAAAGCACCTAAACCTCAGTATAAAAATAAATTACTTTTAAAAACCCATGAAACAAAGACAGTGAAAGAGAGAGAAATTCTTACACAATGCGTTCAGGGGCTGTGATGCAACCTGGATTGACCATACCTAGACCCACAGCTGGATGAGACATAAGGGTGGACACTCTTGGGGCTGAGAGGTTTGGTGAGGTTGGGTGAGCAAACGCAGACCCTTTAAAGTAATACTGCGTGGTACCCATCGCATGGGTCCCAAATCTCCAGGTTCAAGGGCATCTTCCTACATCGAAAACATGCATGAGAAACCCAGAAGATGGTACACCGTGTGATGGGGAAAGGTTTCTATAACGCACCTCATTTCTCATCTCCTTGTGCCCGGGTTCGCCATTCCAGCCGCTTTACTAGCAATCTCCCTACTTGGAGCATCAGCACCTTTAACCTCCTGTTTCGTACAGGTTGCAATTTGTCCTGAGGATGAACGGGAAGACGTGGAACCAATGAGAGACTAGCTCTTGGTGTTGGGACAGGCACAGGTCACTCTATTTTCCCATCAGGAAGAAGAATTAACCACAGGCTCAGCCAGCGCCCCGGAACAAGAACAGGGCCTGAAGCCATCCTGCGCTTTTGCGGCCAGCTCCCAAAAAAGCGAGTTGTAAAATGGAGCTTCAGGGCACTGCAATTCACAAACCTGCAGAGTTATAAATGATAACTCTCGTCCACAAATGTATTGAGGGAAGGCAAAGAAGAGGATTTGAAATCAAGGCAGAATTGCAGGAAACAGATTTCAGGAGGTAGATTCGAATCTCCTTTAAAGCACATGAAAAGCGGCAAAATGTTGACAATGATGCCCTTGGCCAAAAAGGGCGTATGCGTTTTTTCCTGAATATATTCAGGAAAAAACGCATACGCCCTTTTTGGCCAACCAAGCAACCTGGAAAGGCAAATCAGCGCTACAAAGACGTCTCGCTTCCCATCGGTCAAAAGGGCCATGCTGAAAAAAGTGTCAAAACCAGAAATGCAGGACAGGCCATGGAGAAATGGGAGCCTTGCTACACTGATGGGCGGAATGTAAATTGCCAACAGCCACTCTGGAGAAGTGTACGATGTGTCCTGAAACATCTGAAAAACACAGCTTAGAGAGCATAGGGCACTTCCACTCATGGGGGTATAAATTGGGAAAATGAAAAATCAGCAAGACACAAGCACCCCAATTTTAGGGCTGCTCTGTTGACCAGGACCTCCACTTCATTCCACCTTCAATATCCCAGGAAAGAGAAAAATGGATAAAGAAGTTGTGGTCCTTATGTACAATGGAATATCACTCAGCCATGAAATCAATGTCATAAGGCTAGTAGCAGCATGATGAGTGGATTTAGGTACGACGATTCTAAGTGAAATAAGTCACACAGAAAAGGACACTTCTCATAAGGTATCACTTATAGAGGGAATGTAAAAACCGTTACACTTGAACTGAATTACAAAACAGAACAGAGTCACACATGCAGAAAACACACTATGTCTGCTTCACGGGAAAGGTGAGGTGGGGTGATACATAAAACAAGGGTTTCAAATTAGCTCAGATACCGTTCCATAAACCCAATATGTAATAGACAAGACCTACTCCTTGCTCAGAGAACTGGACTCAACACGCCCTATTCACCGCACAAGAATATATCTGACTAGTAATAATCTTAAAACCTATGTATTGATATCTCTCTGTTAGTGTGTCAAGTGGGTGTAAAGCGGCATAAACACAGCAGTGAAAAGCAGCTAAACCTCATTATAAAAATAAATTACTTTTAAAAACCCATGAAACAAAGACAGTGAAAGAGAGAGAAATACTTACACAATGCGTTCAGGGGCTGTGATGCAACCTGGATTGACCATACCTAGACCCACAGCTGGATGAGACATAAGGGTGGACACTCTTGGGGCTGAGAGGTTTGGTGAGGTTGGGTGAGCAAACGCAGACCCTTTAAATTAATACTGCGTGGTACCCATCGCATGGGTCCCAAATCTCCAGGTTCAAGGGCATCTTCCTACATCGAAAACATGCATGAGAAACCCAGAAGATGGTACACCGTCTGATGGGGAAAGGTTTCTAAAACGCACCTCATTTCTCATCTCCTTGTGCCCGGGTTCACCATTCCAGCCGTTTTACTAGGAACCTCCCTACTTGGAGCATCAGCACCTTTAACCTCCTGTTCCGTACAGGTTGCAATTTGTCCTGAGGATGAACGGGAAGACGTGGAACCAACGAGAGACTAGCTCTTGGTGTTTGGACAGGCACAGGTCACTCTATTTTCCCATCAGGAAGAAGAATTAACCACAGGCTCAGCCTGCCCCTCGGAACCAGAACAGTGCCTGATGCCATCCTGTGCTTTTGTGGCCAGCTCCCAAAAACGCGAATTGTAAAATGGGGGTTCAGTGCACTGCAATTCACAAACCTGCAGAGTTATAAATGATAACTCTCGTCCACAAATATATTGAGGGAAGGCAAAGAAGAGGATTTGAAATCAAGGCAGAATTGCAAGAAACAGATTTCAGGAGGTACATACGAATCGCCTTTAAAGCACATGAAAAGCGGCAAAACGTTGACAATGATGCCCTTGGCCAAAAAGGGCGTATGCGTTTTTTCCTGAATATATTCAGGAAAAAACGCATACGCCCTTTTTGGCCAACCAAGCAATCTGGAAATGCAAATCAGCGCTACAAAGAAGTCTCGCTTCCCATCGGTCAAAAGGGCCATGCTGAAAAAAGTGTCAAAACCAGAAATGCAGGACAGGCCATGGAGAAATGGGAGCCTTGCTACACTGATGGGCGGGATGTAAATTGCCAACAGCCACTCTGGAGAAGTGTACGGTGTGTCCTGAAGCATCTGAAAAACACAGCTTAGAGAGCATAGGGCACTTCCACTCATGGGGGTATAAATTGGGAAAATTAAAATCAGCAAGACACAAGCACCCCAAAGTTGAGGGCTGCTCTGTTGACAAGGACCTCCACTTCATTCCACCTTCAATATCCCAGGAAAGAGAAAAATGGATAAAGAAGTTGTGGTCCTTATGTACAATCGAATATCACTCAGCCATGAAATCAATGTCATAAGGCTAGTAGCAGCATGATGAGTGGATTTAGGTACGACGAATCTAAGTGAAATAAGTCACACAGAAAAGGACACTTCACATAAGGTATCACTTACAGAGGGAATGTAAAAACCGTTACACTTGAACTGAATTACAAAACAGAACAGAGTCACACATGCAGAAAACACACTATGGCTCCTTAACGGGAAAGGTGAGGTGGGGTGATACATAAAACAAGGGTTTCAAATTAGCTCAGATACCGTTCCATAAACCCAATATGTAATAGACAAGACCTACTCCTTGCTCAGAGAACTGGACTCAACACGCCCTATTCACCGCACAAGAATATATCTGACTAGTAATAATCTTAAAACCTATGTATTGATATCTCTCTGTTAGTGTGTCAAGTGGGTGTAAAGCGGCATAAACACAGCAGTGAAAAGCACCTAAACCTCAGTATAAAAATAAATTACTTTTAAAAACCCATGAAACAAAGACAGTGAAAGAGAGAGAAATTCTTACACAATGCGTTCAGGGGCTGTGATGCAACCTGGATTGACCATACCTAGACCCACAGCTGGATGAGACATAAGGGTGGACACTCTTGGGGCTGAGAGGTTTGGTGAGGTTGGGTGAGCAAACGCAGACCCTTTAAAGTAATACTGCGTGGTACCCATCGCATGGGTCCCAAATCTCCAGGTTCAAGGGCATCTTCCTACATCGAAAACATGCATGAGAAACCCAGAAGATGGTACACCGTGTGATGGGGAAAGGTTTCTATAACGCACCTCATTTCTCATCTCCTTGTGCCCGGGTTCGCCATTCCAGCCGCTTTACTAGCAATCTCCCTACTTGGAGCATCAGCACCTTTAACCTCCTGTTTCGTACAGGTTGCAATTTGTCCTGAGGATGAACGGGAAGACGTGGAACCAATGAGAGACTAGCTCTTGGTGTTGGGACAGGCACAGGTCACTCTATTTTCCCATCAGGAAGAAGAATTAACCACAGGCTCAGCCAGCGCCCCGGAACAAGAACAGGGCCTGAAGCCATCCTGCGCTTTTGCGGCCAGCTCCCAAAAAAGCGAGTTGTAAAATGGAGCTTCAGGGCACTGCAATTCACAAACCTGCAGAGTTATAAATGATAACTCTCGTCCACAAATGTATTGAGGGAAGGCAAAGAAGAGGATTTGAAATCAAGGCAGAATTGCAGGAAACAGATTTCAGGAGGTAGATTCGAATCTCCTTTAAAGCACATGAAAAGCGGCAAAATGTTGACAATGATGCCCTTGGCCAAAAAGGGCGTATGCGTTTTTTCCTGAATATATTCAGGAAAAAACGCATACGCCCTTTTTGGCCAACCAAGCAACCTGGAAAGGCAAATCAGCGCTACAAAGAAGTCTCGCTTCCCATCGGTCAAAAGGGCCATGCTGAAAAAAGTGTCAAAACCAGAAATGCAGGACAGGCCATGGAGAAATGGGAGCCTTGCTACACTGATGGGCGGAATGTAAATTGCCAACAGCCACTCTGGAGAAGTGTACGATGTGTCCTGAAACATCTGAAAAACACAGCTTAGAGAGCATAGGGCACTTCCACTCATGGGGGTATAAATTGGGAAAATGAAAAATCAGCAAGACACAAGCACCCCAATTTTAGGGCTGCTCTGTTGACAAGGACCTCCACTTCATTCCACCTTCAATATCCCAGGAAAGAGAAAAATGGATAAAGAAGTTGTGGTCCTTATGTACAATGGAATATCACTCAGCCATGAAATCAATGTCATAAGGCTAGTAGCAGCATGATGAGTGGATTTAGGTACGACGATTCTAAGTGAAATAAGTCACACAGAAAAGGACACTTCTCATAAGGTATCACTTATAGAGGGAATGTAAAAACCGTTACACTTGAACTGAATTACAAAACAGAACAGAGTCACACATGCAGAAAACACACTATGTCTGCTTCACGGGAAAGGTGAGGTGGGGTGATACATAAAACAAGGGTTTCAAATTAGCTCAGATACCGTTCCATAAACCCAATATGTAATAGACAAGACCTACTCCTTGCTCAGAGAACTGGACTCAACACGCCCTATTCACCGCACAAGAATATATCTGACTAGTAATAATCTTAAAACCTATGTATTGATATCTCTCTGTTAGTGTGTCAAGTGGGTGTAAAGCGGCATAAACACAGCAGTGAAAAGCAGCTAAACCTCATTATAAAAATAAATTACTTTTAAAAACCCATGAAACAAAGACAGTGAAAGAGAGAGAAATACTTACACAATGCGTTCAGGGGCTGTGATGCAACCTGGATTGACCATACCTAGACCCACAGCTGGATGAGACATAAGGGTGGACACTCTTGGGGCTGAGAGGTTTGGTGAGGTTGGGTGAGCAAACGCAGACCCTTTAAATTAATACTGCGTGGTACCCATCGCATGGGTCCCAAATCTCCAGGTTCAAGGGCATCTTCCTACATCGAAAACATGCATGAGAAACCCAGAAGATGGTACACCGTCTGATGGGGAAAGGTTTCTAAAACGCACCTCATTTCTCATCTCCTTGTGCCCGGGTTCGCCATTCCAGCCGTTTTACTAGGAACCTCCCTACTTGGAGCATCAGCACCTTTAACCTCCTGTTCCGTACAGGTTGCAATTTGTCCTGAGGATGAACGGGAAGACGTGGAACCAACGAGAGACTAGCTCTTGGTGTTTGGACAGGCACAGGTCACTCTATTTTCCCATCAGGAAGAAGAATTAACCACAGGCTCAGCCTGCCCCTCGGAACCAGAACAGTGCCTGATGCCATCCTGTGCTTTTGTGGCCAGCTCCCAAAAACGCGAATTGTAAAATGGGGGTTCAGTGCACTGCAATTCACAAACCTGCAGAGTTATAAATGATAACTCTCGTCCACAAATATATTGAGGGAAGGCAAAGAAGAGGATTTGAAATCAAGGCAGAATTGCAAGAAACAGATTTCAGGAGGTACATACGAATCGCCTTTAAAGCACATGAAAAGCGGCAAAACGTTGACAATGATGCCCTTGGCCAAAAAGGGCGTATGCGTTTTTTCCTGAATATATTCAGGAAAAAACGCATACGCCCTTTTTGGCCAACCAAGCAATCTGGAAATGCAAATCAGCGCTACAAAGAAGTCTCGCTTCCCATCGGTCAAAAGGGCCATGCTGAAAAAAGTGTCAAAACCAGAAATGCAGGACAGGCCATGGAGAAATGGGAGCCTTGCTACACTGATGGGCGGGATGTAAATTGCCAACAGCCACTCTGGAGAAGTGTACGGTGTGTCCTGAAGCATCTGAAAAACACAGCTTAGAGAGCATAGGGCACTTCCACTCATGGGGGTATAAATTGGGAAAATTAAAATCAGCAAGACACAAGCACCCCAAAGTTGAGGGCTGCTCTGTTGACAAGGACCTCCACTTCATTCCACCTTCAATATCCCAGGAAAGAGAAAAATGGATAAAGAAGTTGTGGTCCTTATGTACAATCGAATATCACTCAGCCATGAAATCAATGTCATAAGGCTAGTAGCAGCATGATGAGTGGATTTAGGTACGACAAATCTAAGTGAAATAAGTCACACAGAAAAGGACACTTCACATAAGGTATCACTTACAGAGGGAATGTAAAAACCGTTACACTTGAACTGAATTACAAAACAGAACAGAGTCACACATGCAGAAAACACACTATGGCTCCTTAACGGGAAAGGTGAGGTGGGGTGATACATAAAACAAGGGTTTCAAATTAGCTCAGATACCGTTCCATAAACCCAATATGTAATAGACAAGACCTACTCCTTGCTCAGAGAACTGGACTCAACACGCCCTATTCACCGCACAAGAATATATCTGACTAGTAATAATCTTAAAACCTATGTATTGATATCTCTCTGTTAGTGTGTCAAGTGGGTGTAAAGCGGCATAAACACAGCAGTGAAAAGCACCTAAACCTCATTATAAAAATAAATTACTTTTAAAAACCCATGAAACAAAGACAGTGAAAGAGAGAGAAATTCTTACACAATGCGTTCAGGGGCTGTGATGCAACCTGGATTGACCATACCTAGACCCACAGCTGGATGAGACATAAGGGTGGACACTCTTGGGGCTGAGAGGTTTGGTGAGGTTGGGTGAGCAAACGCAGACCCTTTAAAGTAATACTGCGTGGTACCCATCGCATGGGTCCCAAATCTCCAGGTTCAAGGGCATCTTCCTACATCGAAAACATGCATGAGAAACCCAGAAGATGGTACACCGTGTGATGGGGAAAGGTTTCTATAACGCACCTCATTTCTCATCTCCTTGTGCCCGGGTTCGCCATTCCAGCCGCTTTACTAGCAATCTCCCTACTTGGAGCATCAGCACCTTTAACCTCCTGTTTCGTACAGGTTGCAATTTGTCCTGAGGATGAACGGGAAGACGTGGAACCAATGAGAGACTAGCTCTTGGTGTTGGGACTGGCACAGGTCACTCTATTTTCCCATCAGGAAGAAGAATTAACCACAGGCTCAGCCAGCCCCCGGAACAAGAACAGGGCCTGAAGCCATCCTGCGCTTTTGCGGCCAGCTCCCAAAAAAGCGAGTTGTAAAATGGAGCTTCAGGGCACTGCAATTCACAAACCTGCAGAGTTATAAATGATAACTCTCGTCCACAAATGTATTGAGGGAAGGCAAAGAAGAGGATTTGAAATCAAGGCAGAATTGCAGGAAACAGATTTCATGAGGTAGATACGAATCGCTTTTAAAGCACATGAAAAGCGGCAAAACGTCGACAATGATGCCTTTGGCCAAAAGGGGCGTATGCGTTTTTTCCTGAATATACTCAGGAAAAAACGCATACGCCCTTTTTGGCCAACCAAGCAACCTGGAAAGGCAAATCAGTGCTACAAAGCATTCTCGCTTCCCATCAGTCAAACGGACCATGTTGAAAAAAGTGTCAAAACCAGAAATGCAAGACAGGCCATGGAGCAATGGGAGCCTTGCTATGCTGATGGGCGGGATGTAAATTGCCAACAGACACTCTGGAGAAGTGTACGGTGTGTCCTGAAACATTGAAAAAATACAGCTTAGAGAACATAGGGCACTTCCACTCATGGGCATATAAATTGGGAAAATTAAAAATCAGGAAGACACAGGCACCACAAAGCTTAGGGCTGCTCTGTTGACAAGAACCTCCACTTCATGACACCTGAAATATCCCAGGAAAGAGAAAAATGGATAAAGAAGTGGTGGTCCTTATGTACAATGGAATAACACTCAGCCATGAAATCAATGTCATAAGGCTAGTAGCAGCATGATGAGTGGATTTAGGTACGACGATTCTAAGTGAAATAAGTCACACAGAAAAAGACACTTATCATAAGCTATCACTTATAGAGGGAATGTAAAAACCGCTACACTTGAACTGAATTACAAAGCAGAACAGAGTCACACGTTTAGAAAACACACTATGGCTGGTTAACGGGAAAGGTGAGATGGGGTGATGCATAAAACAAGGGTTTCAAATTATCTGAGATACCGTTCCATAAACCCAATACGTAATAGACAAGAACTACTCCTTGCTCAGAGAACAGGACTCAACACACCCTATTCACCGCAAAAGAATATATTTGATTAGTAGTAATCTTAAAACCTATGTATTGATATCTCTCTGTTAGTGTGTCAAGTGGGTGTAAAGCCGCATAAACACAGTAGTGAAAAGCAGCTAAACCCCATTATAAAAATAAATTACTTTTAAAAACCCATGATACAAAGACAGTGAAAGACAGAGAAATTCTTACACAATGCGTTCAGGGGCTGTGATGCAACCTGGATCGACCATATCTAGACCCACAGCTGGGTGATACATAAGGGTGGACACTCTTGCGGCTGAGAGGTTTGGTGAGGTTGGATGAGCAAACGCAGACCCTTTAAAGTAATACTGCGTGACACCCATCCCATGGGTCCCAAATCTCCAGGTTCAAGGGCATCTTCCTACATCAAAAACATGCATGAGAAACCCAGAAGATGGTACACCATGTGATCGGGAAAGGTTTCTAAAATGCACCTCATTTCTCATCTCCTTGTGCTCGGGTTCGCCATTCCAGCCACTTTCCTAGCAATCTCCCTACTTGGAGCATCAGCACCTTTAACTTCCTGTTCCGTACAGGTTGCAATTTGTCCTGAGGATGAACGGGAAGACGTAGAACCAATGAGAGACTAGCTCTTGGTGTTGGGACAGGCACAGGTCACTCTATTTTCCCATCAGGAAGAAGAATTAACCACAGGCTCAGCCTGCCCCCCGGAACCAGAACAGGGCCTGAAGCTGTCCTGCGCTTTTGCGGCTAGCTCCCAAAAAAGCGAGTTGAAAAATGGAGGTTCAGGGCACTGCAATTCACAAACCTGCAGAGTTATAAATGATAACTCTCGTCCACAAATATATTGAGGGAAGGCAAAGAAGAGGATTTGAAATCAAGGCAGAATTGCAGGAAACAGATTTCAGGAGGTAGATTTGAATCGCATTTAAAGCACAGGAAATGCGGCAAAATGTTGACAATGATGCCCTTGGACAAAAAGGGCGTATGCGTTTTTTCCTGAATATATTCAGGAAAAAACGCATACGCCCTTTTTGGCCAACCAAGCAACCTGGAAAGGCAAATCAGCGCTACAAAGAAGTCTCGCTTCCCATTGGTCAAAAGGGCCATGCTGAAAAAAGTGTCAAAACCAGAAATGCAGGAGAGGCCATGGAGAAATGGGAGCCTTGCTACACTGATGGGCGGGATGCAAATTGCCAACAGCCACTCTGGAGAAGTGTACGGTGTGTCCTGAAACATCTGAAAAACACAGCTTAGAGAGCATAGGGCACTTCCACTCATGGGGGTATGAATTGGGAAAATGAAAAATCAGCAAGACACAAGCACCCCAAAGTTGAGGGCTGCTCTGTTGACAAGGACCTCCACTTCATTCCACCTTAAATATCCCAGGAAAGAGAAAAATGGATAAAGAAGTTGTGGTCCTTATGTACAATGGAATATCACTCAGGCATGAAATAAATGTCATAAGGTTAGTAGCAGCATGATGAGTGGATTTAGGTACGACGATTCTAAGTGAAATAAGTCACACAGAAAAGGACACTTCTCATAAGGTATCACTTATAGAGCGAATGTAAAAACCGTTACACTTGAAATGAATTACAAAACAGAACAGAGTCACACATGCAGAAAACACACTATGGCTGCTTAACGGGAAGGTGAGGTGGGGTGATACATAAAACAAGGGTATCAAATTAGCTCAGATACCATTCCATAAACCCAATATGTAATGGACAAGACCTACTCCTTGCTCAGAGAACTGGACTCAACACGCCCTATTCACCGCACAAGAATATATCTGACTAATAATTATCGTAAAACCTATGTATTGATATCTCTCTGTTAGTGTGTCAAGTGGGTGTAAAGCGGCATAAACACAGCAGTGAAAAGCAGCTAAACCCCCTTATAAAAATAAATTACTTTGAAACACCCATGAAACAAAGACAGTGAAAGAGAGAGAAATTCTTACACAATGCATTCAGGGGCTGTGATGCAACCTGGATTGACCATATCTAGACCCACAGCTGGATGAGACATAAGGGTGAATACTCTTGGGGCTGAGAGGTTTGGTGAGGTTGGGTGAGCAAATGCAGACCCTTTAAAGTAATACTGCGTGGTACCCATCGCATGGGTCCCAAATCTTCAGGTTCACGGACATCTTCCTACATCGAAAACATGCATGAGAAACCCAGAAGATGGTACACCGTGTGATGGGGAAAGGTTTCTAAAACGCACCTCATTTCTCATCTCCTTGTGGCCGGGTTCGCCATTCCATCCACTTTACTAGCAATCTCCCTCCTTGGAGCATCAGCACCTTTAACCTCCTGTTCCGTACAGGTTGCAATTTGTCCTGAGGATGAACGGGAAGATGTGGAACCAACGAGAGACTAGCTCTTGGTGTTGGGACAGGCACAGGGCACTCTATTTTCCCATCAGGAAGAAGAATTAACCACAGGCTCAGCCTGCCTCCCGGAACCAGAACAGGGCCTGAAGCTATCCTGCGCTTTTGCGGCCAGCTCCCAATAAAGCGAGCTGTAAAATGGAGGTTCAGGCCACTGCAATTCACAAACCTGCAGAGTTATAAATGATAACTCTCGTCCACAAATATATTGAGGGAAGGCAAAGAAGAGGATTTGAAATCAAGGCAGAATTGCAGGAAACAGATTTCAGATGGTAGATTCGAATCGCCTTTAAAGCACATGAAAAGCGGCAAAACGTTGACAATGATGCCCTTGGCCAAAAAGGGCGTATGCGTTTTTTCCTGAATATATTCAGGAAAAAACGCATACGCCATTTTTGGCCAACCAAGCAACCAGGAAAGGCAAATCAGCGCTACAAAGAAGTCTCGCTTCCGATCGGTCAAAAGGTCCATGCTGAAAAAAGTGTCAAAACCAGAAATGCAGGACAGGCCATGGAGAAATGGGAGCCTTGCTACAGTGATGGGCGGGATGCAAATTGCCAACAGCCACTCTGGAGAAGTGTACGGTGTGTCCTGAAACATCTGAAAAACACAGCTTAGAGAGCATAGGGCACTTCCACTCAGGGGGTATAAATTGGGAAAATTAAAAATCAGGAAGACACAGGCACCACAAAGCTTAGGGCTGCTCTGTTGACAAGAACCTCCACTTCATGACACCTGAAATATCCCAGGAAAGAGAAAAATGGATAAAGAAGTGGTGGTCCTTATGTACAATGGAATAACACTCAGCCATGAAATCAATGTCATAAGGCTAGTAGCAGCATGATGAGTGGATTTAGGTACGACGATTCTAAGTGAAATAAGTCACACAGAAAAAGACACTTATCATAAGCTATCACTTATAGAGGGAATGTAAAAACCGCTACACTTGAACTGAATTACAAAGCAGAACAGAGTCACACGTTTAGAAAACACACTATGGCTGGTTAACGGGAAAGGTGAGATGGGGTGATGCATAAAACAAGGGTTTCAAATTATCTGAGATACCGTTCCATAAACCCAGTACGTAATAGACAAGAACTACTCCTTGCTCAGAGAACAGGACTCAACACAACCTATTCACCGCAAAAGAATATATTTGATTAGTAGTAAACTTAAAACCTATGTATTGATATCTCTCTGTTAGTGTGTCAAGTGGGTGTAAAGCCGCATAAACACAGTAGTGAAAAGCAGCTAAACCCCATTATAAAAATAAATTACTTTTAAAAACCCATGATACAAAGACAGTGAAAGAGAGAGAAATTCTTACACAATGCGTTCAGGGGCTGTGATGCAACCTGGATCGACCATATCTAGACCCACAGCTGGGTGATACATAAGGGTGGACACTCTTGCGGCTGAAAGGTTTGGTGAGGTTGGATGAGCAAACGCAGACCCTTTAAAGTAATACTGCGTGACACCCATCCCATGGGTCCCAAATCTCCAGGTTCAAGGGCATCTTCCTACATCAAAAACATGCATGAGAAACCCAGAAGATGGTACACCATGTGATCGGGAAAGGTTTCTAAAATGCACCTCATTTCTCATCTCCTTGTGCTCGGGTTCGCCATTCCAGCCACTTTCCTAGCAATCTCCCTACTTGGAGCATCAGCACCTTTAACTTCCTGTTCCGTACAGGTTGCAATTTGTCCTGAGGATGAACGGGAAGACGTAGAACCAATGAGAGACTAGCTCTTGGTGTTGGGACAGGCACAGGTCACTCTATTTTCCCATCAGGAAGAAGAATTAACCACAGGCTCAGCCTGCCCCCCGGAACCAGAACAGGGCCTGAAGCCGTCCTGCGCTTTTGCGGCTAGCTCCCAAAAAAGCGAGTTGTAAAATGGAGGTTCAGGGCACTGCAATTCACAAACCTGCAGAGTTATAAATGATAACTCTCGTCCACAAATATATTGAGGGAAGGCAAAGAAGAGGATTTGAAATCAAGGCAGAATTGCAGGAAACAGATTTCAGGAGGTAGATTTGAATCGCATTTAAAGCACAGGAAATGCGGCAAAATGTTGACAATGATGCCCTTGGACAAAAAGGGCGTATGCGTTTTTTCCTGAATATATTCAGGAAAAAACGCATACGCCCTTTTTGGCCAACCAAGCAACCTGGAAAGGCAAATCAGCGCTACAAAGAAGTCTCGCTTCCCATTGGTCAAAAGGGCCATGCTGAAAAAAGTGTCAAAACCAGAAATGCAGAACAGGCCATGGAGAAATGGGAGCCTTGCTACAGTTATGGGCGGGATGAAAATTGTCAACAGCCACTCTGGAGAAGTGTCAGGTGAGTCCTGAAACATCTGAAAAACACAGCTTAGAGAGCATAGGGCACTTCCACTCATGGGGGTATAAATTGGGAAAATTAAAAATCAGCAAGACACAAGCACCCCAAAGATTAGGGCTGCTCTGTTGACCAGGACCTCCACTTCATTCCACTTTAAATATCCCAGGAAAGAGAAAAATGGATAAAGAAGTTGTGGTCCTTATGTACAATGGAATATCACTCAGCCATGAAATCAATGTCGTAAGGTTAGTAGCAGCATGATGAGTGGATTTAGGTACGACGATTCTAAGTGAAATAAGTCACACAGAAAAGGACACTTCTCATAAGGTATCACTTATAGAGGGAATGTAAATCCGTTACACTTGAACTGAAATACAAAACAGAACAGAGTCACACATGCAGAAAACACACTATGGCTTCTTAACGGGAAAGGTGAGGTGGGGTGATACATAAAACAAGGGTATCAAATTAGCTCAGATACCGTTCCATAAACCCAATATGTAATAGACAAGACCTACTCCTTGCTCAGAGAACTGGACTCAACACGCCCTATTCACCACACAAGAATATATCTGACTAATAATAATCGTAAAACCTATGTATTGATATCTCTCTGTTAGTGTGTCAAGTGGGTGTAAAGCGGCATAAACACAGCAGTGAAAAGCAGCTAAACCCCATTATAAAAATAAATTACTTTGAAACACTCATGAAACAAAGACAGTGAAAGAGAGAGAAATTCTTACACAATGCGTTCAGGGGCTGTGATGCAATCTGGATTGACCATATCTAGACTCACAGCTGGATGAGACATAAGGGTGAATACTCTTGGGGCTGAGAGGTTTGGTGAGGTTGGGTGAGCAAATGCAGACCCTTTAAAGTAATACTGCGTGGTACCCATCGCATGGGTCCCAAATCTTCAGGTTTAAGGGCATCTTCCTACATCGAAAACATGCATGAGAAACCCAGAAGATGGTACACCGTGTTATGGGGAAAGGTTTCTAAAACGCACCTCATTTCTCATCTCCTTGTGCACGGGTTCGCCATTCCAGCCGCTTTACTAGCAATCTCCCTACGTGGAGCATCAGCACCTTTAACCTCCTGTTCCGTACAGGTTGCAATTTGTCCTGAGGATGAACGGGAAGACGTGGAACCAACGAGAGACTAGCTCTTGGTGTTGGGACAGGCACAGGTCACTCTATTTTCCCATCAGGAAGAAGAATTAACCACAGTCTCAGCCTGCCCCCTGGAACCAGAACAGGGCCTGAAGCCATCCTGTGCTTTTGCGGCCAGCTCCCAAAAAAGCGAGTTCTAAAATGGAGGTTCAGAGCACTGCAATTCACAAACCTGCAGAGTTATAAATGATAACTCTCGTCCACAAATATATTGAGGGAAGGCAAAGAAGAGGATTTGAAATCAAGGCAGAATTGCAGGAAACAGATTTCAGGAGGTAGATTCGAATCGCCTTTAAAGCACATGAAAAGTGGCAAAACGTTGACAATGATGCCCTTGGCCAAAAAGGGCGTATGCGTTTTTTCCTGAATATATTCAGGAAAAAACGCATACGCCCTTTTTGGCCAACCAAGCAACCTGGAAAGACAAATCAGCGGTACAAAGAAGTCTCGCTTCCAATCGGTCAAAAGGGCCATGCTGAAAAAAGTGTCAAAACCAGAAATGCAGGACAGGCCATGGAGAAATGGGAGCCTTGCTACACTGATGGGCGGGATGTAAATTGCCAACAGCCACTCTGGAGAAGTGTACGGTGTGTCCTGAAACATCTGAAAAACACAGCTTAGAGAGCATAGGGCACTTCCACTCATGGAGGTATAAATTGGGAAAATGAAAAATCAGCAAGACACAAGCACCCCAAAGTTGAGGGCTGCTCTGTTGACAAGGACCTCCACTTCATTCCACCTTAAATATCCGAGGAAAGAGAAAAATGGATAAAGAAGTTGTGGTCCTTAGGTACAATGGAATATCACTCAGCCATGAAATCAATGTCATAAGGTTAGTAGCAGCATGATGAGTGGATTTAAGTACGACGATTCTAAGTGAAATAAGTCACACAGAAAAGGACACTTCTCATAAGGTATCACTTATAGAGGGAATGTAAAAACCGTTACACTTGGACGGAATTACAAAAAAGAACAGAGTCACACATGCAGAAAACACACTATGGCTGCTTAACGGGAAAGGTGAGGTGGGGTGATACATAAAACAAGGGTATCAAATTAGCTCAGATACCATTCCATAAACCCAATATGTAATAGACAAGACCTACTCCTTGCTCAGAGAACTGGACTCAACACGCCCTATTCACCACAGAAGAATATATCTGACCAGTAATAATCTTAAAACCTATGTATTGATATCTCTCTGTTAGTGTGTCAAGTGGGTGTAAAGCGGCATAAACACAGCAGTGAAAAGCAGCTAAACCCCATTATAAAAATAAATTACTTTGAAACACCCATGAAACAAAGACAGTGAAAGAGAGAGAAATTCTTACACAATGCGTTCAGGGGCTGTGATGCAACCTGGATTGACCATATCTAGACCCACAGCTGGATGAGACATAAGGGTGGACACTCTTGGGGCTGAGAGGTTTGGTGAGTTTGGGTGAGCAAATGCAGACCCTTTAAAGTAATACTGCGTGGTACCCATCGCATGGGTCCCAAATCTTCAGGTTCAAGGGCATCTTCCTACATCGAAAACATGCATGAGAAACCCAGAAGATGGTACACCGTGTGATGGGGAAAGGTTTCTAAAACGCACCTCATTTCTCATCTCCTTGTGCCCGGGTTCGCCATTCCAGCCGCTTTACTAGCAATCTCCCTACTTGGAGCATCAGCACCTTTAACCTCCTGTTCCGTACAGGTTGCAATTTGTCCTGAGGATGAACGGGAAGACGTGGAACCAACGAGAGACTAGCTCTTGGTGTTGGGACAGGCACAGGTCACTCTATTTTCCCATCAGGAAGAAGAATTAACCACAGGCTCAGCCTGCCTCCCGGAACCAGAACAGGGACTGAAGCCGTCCTGCACTTTTGCGGCCAGCTCCCAAAAAAGCGAGTTGTAAAATGGAGGTTCAGGGCACTGCAATTCACAAACCTGCAGAGTTATAAATGATAACTCTCGTCCACAAATATATTGAGGGAAGGCAAAGAAGAGGATTTGAAATCAAGGCAGAATTGCAGGAAACAGATTTCAGGAGGTAGATTCGAATCGCCTTTAAAGCACATGAAAAGCGACAAAACGTTGACAATGATGCCCTTGGCCAAAAAGGGCGTATGCGTTTTTTCCTGAATATATTCAGGAAAAAACGCATACGCCCTTTTTGGCCAACCAAGCAACCGGGAAAGGCAAATCAGCGCTACAAAGAAGTCTCGCTTCCGATCGGTCAAAAGGTCCATGCTGAAAAAAGTGTCAAAACCAGAAATGCAGGAGAGGCCATGGAGAAATGGGAGCCTTGCTACACTGTTGGGCGGGATGCAAATTGCCAACAGCCACTCTGGAGAAGTGTACGGTGTGTCCTGAAACATCTGAAAAACACAGCTTAGAGAGCATAGGGCACTTCCACTCATGGGGGTATGAATTGGGAAAATGAAAAATCAGCAAGACACAAGCACCCCAAAGTTGAGGGCTGCTCTGTTGACAAGGACCTCCACTTCATTCCACCTTAAATATCCCAGGAAAGAGAAAAATGGATAAAGAAGTTGTGGTCCTTATGTACAATGGAATATCACTCAGCCATGAAATCAATGTCATAAGGTTAGTAGCAGAATGATGAGTGGATTTAGGTACGACGATTCTAAGTGAAATAAGTCACACAGAAAAGGACACTTCTCATAAGGTATCACTTATAGAGCGAATGTAAAAACCGTTACACTTGAAATGAATTACAAAACAGAACAGAGTCACACATGCAGAAAACACACTATGGCTGCTTAACGGGAAAGGTGAGGTGGGGTGATACATAAAACAAGGGTATCAAATTAGCTCAGATACCATTCCATAAACCCAATATGTAATGGACAAGACCTACTCCTTGCTCAGAGAACTGGACTCAACACGCCCTATTCACCGCACAAGAATATATCTGACTAATAATAATCGTAAAACCTATGTATTGATATCTCTCTGTTAGTGTGTCAAGTGGGTGTAAAGCGGCATAAACACAGCAGTGAAAAGCAGCTAAACCCCATTATAAAAATAAATTACTTTGAAACACCCATGAAACAAAGACAGTGAAAGAGAGAGAAATTCTTACACAATGTATTCAGGGGCTGTGATGCAACCTGGATTGACCATATCTAGACCCACAGCTGGATGAGACATAAGGGTGAATACTCTTGGGGCTGAGAGGTTTGGTGAAGTTGGGTGAGCAAATGCAGACCCTTTAAAGTAATACTGCGTGGTACCCATCGCATGGGTCCCAAATCTTCAGGTTCACGGGCATCTTCCTACATCGAAAACATGCATGAGAAACCCAGAAGATGGTACACCGTGTGATGGGGAAAGGTTTCTAAAACGCACCTAATTTCTCATCTCCTTGTGCCCGGGTTCGCCATTCCAGCCGCTTTACTAGCAATCTCCCTACTTGGAGCATCAGTACCTTTAACCTCCTGTTTCGTACAGGTTGCAATTTGTCCTGAGGATGAACGGGAAGACATGGAACAAATGAGAGACTAGCTCTAGGTGTTGGGACAGGCACAGGTCACTCTATTTTCCCATCAGGAAGAAGAATTAACCTCAGGCTCAGCCTGCGCCCCGGAACAAGAACAGGGCCTGAAGCCGTCCTGCGCTTTTGCGGCCAGCTCCCAAAAAAGCGAGTTGAAAAATGGAGGTTCAGGGCACTGCAATTCACAAACCTGCAGAGTTATAAATGATAACTCTCGTCCACAAATATATTGAGGGAAGGCAAAGAAGAGGATTTGAAATCAAGGCAGAATTGCAGGAAATAGATTTCAGGAGGTACATTCGAATCGCCTTTAAAGTACATGAAAAGCGGCAAAACGTTGACAATGATGCCCTTGGCCAAAAAGGGCGTATGCGTTTTTTCCTGAATATATTCAGGAAAAAACGCATACGCCCTTTTAGGCCAACCAAGCAACCGGGAAAGGCAAATCAGCGCTACAAAGAAGTCTCGCTTCCGATCGGTCAAAAGGTCCATGCTGAAAAAAGTGTCAAAACCAGAAATGCAGGACAGGCCATGGAGAAATGGGAGCCTTGCTACACTGATGGGCGGGATGCAAATTGCCAACAGCCACTCTGGAGAAGTGTACGGTGTGTCCTGAAACATCTGAAAAACACAGCTTAGAGAGCATAGGGCACTTCCACTCAGGGGGTATAAATTGGGAAAATTAAAAATCAGGAAGACACAGGCACCACAAAGCTTAGGGCTGCTCTGTTGACAAGAACCTCCACTTCATGACACCTGAAATATCCCAGGAAAGAGAAAAATGGATAAAGAAGTGGTGGTCCTTATGTACAATGGAATAACACTCAGCCATGAAATCAATGTCATAAGGCTAGTAGCAGCATGATGAGTGGATTTAGGTACGACGATTCTAAGTGAAATAAGTCACACAGAAAAAGACACTTATCATAAGCTATCACTTATAGAGGGAATGTAAAAACCGCTACACTTGAACTGAATTACAAAGCAGAACAGAGTCACACGTTTAGAAAACACACTATGGCTGGTTAACGGGAAAGGTGAGATGGGGTGATGCATAAAACAAGGGTTTCAAATTATCTGAGATACCGTTCCATAAACCCAATACGTAATAGACAAGAACTACTCCTTGCTCAGAGAACAGGACTCAACACACCCTATTCACCGCAAAAGAATATATTTGATTAGTAGTAATCTTAAAACCTATGTATTGATATCTCTCTGTTAGTGTGTCAAGTGGGTGTAAAGCCGCATAAACACAGTAGTGAAAAGCAGCTAAACCCCATTATAAAAATAAATTACTTTTAAAAACCCATGATACAAAGACAGTGAAAGACAGAGAAATTCTTACACAATGCGTTCAGGGGCTGTGATGCAACCTGGATCGACCATATCTAGACCCACAGCTGGGTGATACATAAGGGTGGACACTCTTGCGGCTGAGAGGTTTGGTGAGGTTGGATGAGCAAACGCAGACCCTTTAAAGTAATACTGCGTGACACCCATCCCATGGGTCCCAAATCTCCAGGTTCAAGGGCATCTTCCTACATCAAAAACATGCATGAGAAACCCAGAAGATGGTACACCATGTGATCGGGAAAGGTTTCTAAAATGCACCTCATTTCTCATCTCCTTGTGCTCGGGTTCGCCATTCCAGCCACTTTCCTAGCAATCTCCCTACTTGGAGCATCAGCACCTTTAACTTCCTGTTCCGTACAGGTTGCAATTTGTCCTGAGGATGAACGGGAAGACGTAGAACCAATGAGAGACTAGCTCTTGGTGTTGGGACAGGCACAGGTCACTCTATTTTCCCATCAGGAAGAAGAATTAACCACAGGCTCAGCCTGCCCCCCGGAACCAGAACAGGGCCTGAAGCCGTCCTGCGCTTTTGCGGCTAGCTCCCAAAAAAGCGAGTTGAAAAATGGAGGTTCAGGGCACTGCAATTCACAAACCTGCAGAGTTATAAATGATAACTCTCGTCCACAAATATATTGAGGGAAGGCAAAGAAGAGGATTTGAAATCAAGGCAGAATTGCAGGAAACAGATTTCAGGAGGTAGATTTGAATCGCATTTAAAGCACAGGAAATGCGGCAAAATGTTGACAATGATGCCCTTGGACAAAAAGGGCGTATGCGTTTTTTCCTGAATATATTCAGGAAAAAACGCATACGCCCTTTTTGGCCAACCAAGCAACCTGGAAAGGCAAATCAGCGCTACAAAGAAGTCTCGCTTCCCATTGGTCAAAAGGGCCATGCTGAAAAAAGTGTCAAAACCAGAAATGCAGGAGAGGCCATGGAGAAATGGGAGCCTTGCTACACTGATGGGCGGGATGCAAATTGCCAACAGCCACTCTGGAGAAGTGTACGGTGTGTCCTGAAACATCTGAAAAACACAGCTTAGAGAGCATAGGGCACTTCCACTCATGGGGGTATGAATTGGGAAAATGAAAAATCAGCAAGACACAAGCACCCCAAAGTTGAGGGCTGCTCTGTTGACAAGGACCTCCACTTCATTCCACCTTAAATATCCCAGGAAAGAGAAAAATGGATAAAGAAGTTGTGGTCCTTATGTACAATGGAATATCACTCAGGCATGAAATCAATGTCATAAGGTTAGTAGCAGCATGATGAGTGGATTTAGGTACGACGATTCTAAGTGAAATAAGTCACACAGAAAAGGACACTTCTCATAAGGTATCACTTATAGAGCGAATGTAAAAACCGTTACACTTGAAATGAATTACAAAACAGAACAGAGTCACACATGCAGAAAACACACTATGGCTGCTTAACGGGAAGGTGAGGTGGGGTGATACATAAAACAAGGGTATCAAATTAGCTCAGATACCATTCCATAAACCCAATATGTAATGGACAAGACCTACTCCTTGCTCAGAGAACTGGACTCAACACGCCCTATTCACCGCACAAGAATATATCTGACTAATAATTATCGTAAAACCTATGTATTGATATCTCTCTGTTAGTGTGTCAAGTGGGTGTAAAGCGGCATAAACACAGCAGTGAAAAGCAGCTAAACCCCCTTATAAAAATAAATTACTTTGAAACACCCATGAAACAAAGACAGTGAAAGAGAGAGAAATTCTTACACAATGCATTCAGGGGCTGTGATGCAACCTGGATTGACCATATCTAGACCCACAGCTGGATGAGACATAAGGGTGAATACTCTTGGGGCTGAGAGGTTTGGTGAGGTTGGGTGAGCAAATGCAGACCCTTTAAAGTAATACTGCGTGGTACCCATCGCATGGGTCCCAAATCTTCAGGTTCACGGACATCTTCCTACATCGAAAACATGCATGAGAAACCCAGAAGATGGTACACCGTGTGATGGGGAAAGGTTTCTAAAACGCACCTCATTTCTCATCTCCTTGTGGCCGGGTTCGCCATTCCATCCACTTTACTAGAAATCTCCCTACTTGGAGCATCAGCACCTTTAACCTCCTGTTCCGTACAGGTTGCAATTTGTCCTGAGGATGAACGGGAAGATGTGGAACCAACGAGAGACTAGCTCTTGGTGTTGGGACAGGCACAGGGCACTCTATTTTCCCATCAGGAAGAAGAATTAACCACAGGCTCAGCCTGCCTCCCGGAACCAGAACAGGGCCTGAAGCTATCCTGCGCTTTTGCGGCCAGCTCCCAATAAAGCGAGCTGTAAAATGGAGGTTCAGGCCACTGCAATTCACAAACCTGCAGAGTTATAAATGATAACTCTCGTCCACAAATATATTGAGGGAAGGCAAAGAAGAGGATTTGAAATCAAGGCAGAATTGCAGGAAACAGATTTCAGATGGTAGATTCGAATCGCCTTTAAAGCACATGAAAAGCGGCAAAACGTTGACAATGATGCCCTTGGCCAAAAAGGGCGTATGCGTTTTTTCCTGAATATATTCAGGAAAAAACGCATACGCCCTTTTTGGCCAACCAAGCAACCAGGAAAGGCAAATCAGCGCTACAAAGAAGTCTCGCTTCCGATCGGTCAAAAGGTCCATGCTGAAAAAAGTGTCAAAACCAGAAATGCAGGACAGGCCATGGAGAAATGGGAGCCTTGCTACAGTGATGGGCGGGATGCAAATTGCCAACAGCCACTCTGGAGAAGTGTACGGTGTGTCCTGAAACATCTGAAAAACACAGCTTAGAGAGCATAGGGCACTTCCACTCAGGGGGTATAAATTGGGAAAATTAAAAATCAGGAAGACACAGGCACCACAAAGCTTAGGGCTGCTCTGTTGACAAGAACCTCCACTTCATGACACCTGAAATATCCCAGGAAAGAGAAAAATGGATAAAGAAGTGGTGGTCCTTATGTACAATGGAATAACACTCAGCCATGAAATCAATGTCATAAGGCTAGTAGCAGCATGATGAGTGGATTTAGGTACGACGATTCTAAGTGAAATAAGTCACACAGAAAAAGACACTTATCATAAGCTATCACTTATAGAGGGAATGTAAAAACCGCTACACTTGAACTGAATTACAAAGCAGAACAGAGTCACACGTTTAGAAAACACACTATGGCTGGTTAACGGGAAAGGTGAGATGGGGTGATGCATAAAACAAGGGTTTCAAATTATCTGAGATACCGTTCCATAAACCCAGTACGTAATAGACAAGAACTACTCCTTGCTCAGAGAACAGGACTCAACACAACCTATTCACCGCAAAAGAATATATTTGATTAGTAGTAAACTTAAAACCTATGTATTGATATCTCTCTGTTAGTGTGTCAAGTGGGTGTAAAGCCGCATAAACACAGTAGTGAAAAGCAGCTAAACCCCATTATAAAAATAAATTACTTTTAAAAACCCATGATACAAAGACAGTGAAAGAGAGAGAAATTCTTACACAATGCGTTCAGGGGCTGTGATGCAACCTGGATCGACCATATCTAGACCCACAGCTGGGTGATACATAAGGGTGGACACTCTTGCGGCTGAAAGGTTTGGTGAGGTTGGATGAGCAAACGCAGACCCTTTAAAGTAATACTGCGTGACACCCATCCCATGGGTCCCAAATCTCCAGGTTCAAGGGCATCTTCCTACATCAAAAACATGCATGAGAAACCCAGAAGATGGTACACCATGTGATCGGGAAAGGTTTCTAAAATGCACCTCATTTCTCATCTCCTTGTGCTCGGGTTCGCCATTCCAGCCACTTTCCTAGCAATCTCCCTACTTGGAGCATCAGCACCTTTAACTTCCTGTTCCGTACAGGTTGCAATTTGTCCTGAGGATGAACGGGAAGACGTAGAACCAATGAGAGACTAGCTCTTGGTGTTGGGACAGGCACAGGTCACTCTATTTTCCCATCAGGAAGAAGAATTAACCACAGGCTCAGCCTGCCCCCCGGAACCAGAACAGGGCCTGAAGCCGTCCTGCGCTTTTGCGGCTAGCTCCCAAAAAAGCGAGTTGTAAAATGGAGGTTCAGGGCACTGCAATTCACAAACCTGCAGAGTTATAAATGATAACTCTCGTCCACAAATATATTGAGGGAAGGCAAAGAAGAGGATTTGAAATCAAGGCAGAATTGCAGGAAACAGATTTCAGGAGGTAGATTTGAATCGCATTTAAAGCACAGGAAATGCGGCAAAATGTTGACAATGATGCCCTTGGACAAAAAGGGCGTATGCGTTTTTTCCTGAATATATTCAGGAAAAAACGCATACGCCCTTTTTGGCCAACCAAGCAACCTGGAAAGGCAAATCAGCGCTACAAAGAAGTCTCGCTTCCCATTGGTCAAAAGGGCCATGCTGAAAAAAGTGTCAAAACCAGAAATGCAGAACAGGCCATGGAGAAATGGGAGCCTTGCTACAGTTATGGGCGGGATGAAAATTGTCAACAGCCACTCTGGAGAAGTGTCAGGTGAGTCCTGAAACATCTGAAAAACACAGCTTAGAGAGCATAGGGCACTTCCACTCATGGGGGTATAAATTGGGAAAATTAAAAATCAGCAAGACACAAGCACCCCAAAGTTTAGGGCTGCTCTGTTGACCAGGACCTCCACTTCATTCCACTTTAAATATCCCAGGAAAGAGAAAAATGGATAAAGAAGTTGTGGTCCTTATGTACAATGGAATATCACTCAGCCATGAAATCAATGTCGTAAGGTTAGTAGCAGCATGATGAGTGGATTTAGGTACGACGATTCTAAGTGAAATAAGTCACACAGAAAAGGACACTTCTCATAAGGTATCACTTATAGAGGGAATGTAATTCCGTTACACTTGAACTGAAATACAAAACAGAACAGAGTCACACATGCAGAAAACACACTATGGCTTCTTAACGGGAAAGGTGAGGTGGGGTGATACATAAAACAAGGGTATCAAATTAGCTCAGATACCGTTCCATAAACCCAATATGTAATAGACAAGACCTACTCCTTGCTCAGAGAACTGGACTCAACACGCCCTATTCACCACACAAGAATATATCTGACTAATAATAATCGTAAAACCTATGTATTGATATCTCTCTGTTAGTGTGTCAAGTGGGTGTAAAGCGGCATAAACACAGCAGTGAAAAGCAGCTAAACCCCATTATAAAAATAAATTACTTTGAAACACTCATGAAACAAAGACAGTGAAAGAGAGAGAAATTCTTACACAATGCGTTCAGGGGCTGTGATGCAATCTGGATTGACCATATCTAGACTCACAGCTGGATGAGACATAAGGGTGAATACTCTTGGGGCTGAGAGGTTTGGTGAGGTTGGGTGAGCAAATGCAGACCCTTTAAAGTAATACTGCGTGGTACCCATCGCATGGGTCCCAAATCTTCAGGTTTAAGGGCATCTTCCTACATCGAAAACATGCATGAGAAACCCAGAAGATGGTACACCGTGTTATGGGGAAAGGTTTCTAAAACGCACCTCATTTCTCATCTCCTTGTGCACGGGTTCGCCATTCCAGCCGCTTTACTAGCAATCTCCCTACGTGGAGCATCAGCACCTTTAACCTCCTGTTCCGTACAGGTTGCAATTTGTCCTGAGGATGAACGGGAAGACGTGGAACCAACGAGAGACTAGCTCTTGGTGTTGGGACAGGCACAGGTCACTCTATTTTCCCATCAGGAAGAAGAATTAACCACAGTCTCAGCCTGCCCCCTGGAACCAGAACAGGGCCTGAAGCCATCCTGTGCTTTTGCGGCCAGCTCCCAAAAAAGCGAGTTCTAAAATGGAGGTTCAGAGCACTGCAATTCACAAACCTGCAGAGTTATAAATGATAACTCTCGTCCACAAATATATTGAGGGAAGGCAAAGAAGAGGATTTGAAATCAAGGCAGAATTGCAGGAAACAGATTTCAGGAGGTAGATTCGAATCGCCTTTAAAGCACATGAAAAGTGGCAAAACGTTGACAATGATGCCCTTGGCCAAAAAGGGCGTATGCGTTTTTTCCTGAATATATTCAGGAAAAAACGCATACGCCCTTTTTGGCCAACCAAGCAACCTGGAAAGACAAATCAGCGGTACAAAGAAGTCTCGCTTCCAATCGGTCAAAAGGGCCATGCTGAAAAAAGTGTCAAAACCAGAAATGCAGGACAGGCCATGGAGAAATGGGAGCCTTGCTACACTGATGGGCGGGATGTAAATTGCCAACAGCCACTCTGGAGAAGTGTACGGTGTGTCCTGAAACATCTGAAAAACACAGCTTAGAGAGCATAGGGCACTTCCACTCATGGAGGTATAAATTGGGAAAATGAAAAATCAGCAAGACACAAGCACCCCAAAGTTGAGGGCTGCTCTGTTGACAAGGACCTCCACTTCATTCCACCTTAAATATCCGAGGAAAGAGAAAAATGGATAAAGAAGTTGTGGTCCTTAGGTACAATGGAATATCACTCAGCCATGAAATCAATGTCATAAGGTTAGTAGCAGCATGATGAGTGGATTTAAGTACGACGATTCTAAGTGAAATAAGTCACACAGAAAAGGACACTTCTCATAAGGTATCACTTATAGAGGGAATGTAAAAACCGTTACACTTGGACGGAATTACAAAAAAGAACAGAGTCACACATGCAGAAAACACACTATGGCTGCTTAACGGGAAAGGTGAGGTGGGGTGATACATAAAACAAGGGTATCAAATTAGCTCAGATACCATTCCATAAACCCAATATGTAATAGACAAGACCTACTCCTTGCTCAGAGAACTGGACTCAACACGCCCTATTCACCACAGAAGAATATATCTGACCAGTAATAATCTTAAAACCTATGTATTGATATCTCTCTGTTAGTGTGTCAAGTGGGTGTAAAGCGGCATAAACACAGCAGTGAAAAGCAGCTAAACCCCATTATAAAAATAAATTACTTTGAAACACCCATGAAACAAAGACAGTGAAAGAGAGAGAAATTCTTACACAATGCGTTCAGGGGCTGTGATGCAACCTGGATTGACCATATCTAGACCCACAGCTGGATGAGACATAAGGGTGGACACTCTTGGGGCTGAGAGGTTTGGTGAGTTTGGGTGAGCAAATGCAGACCCTTTAAAGTAATACTGCGTGGTACCCATCGCATGGGTCCCAAATCTTCAGGTTCAAGGGCATCTTCCTACATCGAAAACATGCATGAGAAACCCAGAAGATGGTACACCGTGTGATGGGGAAAGGTTTCTAAAACGCACCTCATTTCTCATCTCCTTGTGCCCGGGTTCGCCATTCCAGCCGCTTTACTAGCAATCTCCCTACTTGGAGCATCAGCACCTTTAACCTCCTGTTCCGTACAGGTTGCAATTTGTCCTGAGGATGAACGGGAAGACGTGGAACCAACGAGAGACTAGCTCTTGGTGTTGGGACAGGCACAGGTCACTCTATTTTCCCATCAGGAAGAAGAATTAACCACAGGCTCAGCCTGCCTCCCGGAACCAGAACAGGGACTGAAGCCGTCCTGCACTTTTGCGGCCAGCTCCCAAAAAAGCGAGTTGTAAAATGGAGGTTCAGGGCACTGCAATTCACAAACCTGCAGAGTTATAAATGATAACTCTCGTCCACAAATATATTGAGGGAAGGCAAAGAAGAGGATTTGAAATCAAGGCAGAATTGCAGGAAACAGATTTCAGGAGGTAGATTCGAATCGCCTTTAAAGCACATGAAAAGCGACAAAACGTTGACAATGATGCCCTTGGCCAAAAAGGGCGTATGCGTTTTTTCCTGAATATATTCAGGAAAAAACGCATACGCCCTTTTTGGCCAACCAAGCAACCGGGAAAGGCAAATCAGCGCTACAAAGAAGTCTCGCTTCCGATCGGTCAAAAGGTCCATGCTGAAAAAAGTGTCAAAACCAGAAATGCAGGAGAGGCCATGGAGAAATGGGAGCCTTGCTACACTGTTGGGCGGGATGCAAATTGCCAACAGCCACTCTGGAGAAGTGTACGGTGTGTCCTGAAACATCTGAAAAACACAGCTTAGAGAGCATAGGGCACTTCCACTCATGGGGGTATGAATTGGGAAAATGAAAAATCAGCAAGACACAAGCACCCCAAAGTTGAGGGCTGCTCTGTTGACAAGGACCTCCACTTCATTCCACCTTAAATATCCCAGGAAAGAGAAAAATGGATAAAGAAGTTGTGGTCCTTATGTACAATGGAATATCACTCAGCCATGAAATCAATGTCATAAGGTTAGTAGCAGAATGATGAGTGGATTTAGGTACGACGATTCTAAGTGAAATAAGTCACACAGAAAAGGACACTTCTCATAAGGTATCACTTATAGAGCGAATGTAAAAACCGTTACACTTGAAATGAATTACAAAACAGAACAGAGTCACACATGCAGAAAACACACTATGGCTGCTTAACGGGAAAGGTGAGGTGGGGTGATACATAAAACAAGGGTATCAAATTAGCTCAGATACCATTCCATAAACCCAATATGTAATGGACAAGACCTACTCCTTGCTCAGAGAACTGGACTCAACACGCCCTATTCACCGCACAAGAATATATCTGACTAATAATAATCGTAAAACCTATGTATTGATATCTCTCTGTTAGTGTGTCAAGTGGGTGTAAAGCGGCATAAACACAGCAGTGAAAAGCAGCTAAACCCCATTATAAAAATAAATTACTTTGAAACACCCATGAAACAAAGACAGTGAAAGAGAGAGAAATTCTTACACAATGTATTCAGGGGCTGTGATGCAACCTGGATTGACCATATCTAGACCCACAGCTGGATGAGACATAAGGGTGAATACTCTTGGGGCTGAGAGGTTTGGTGAGGTTGGGTGAGCAAATGCAGACCCTTTAAAGTAATACTGCGTGGTACCCATCGCATGGGTCCCAAATCTTCAGGTTCACGGGCATCTTCCTACATCGAAAACATGCATGAGAAACCCAGAAGATGGTACACCGTGTGATGGGGAAAGGTTTCTAAAACGCACCTAATTTCTCATCTCCTTGTGCCCGGGTTTGCCATTCCAGCCGCTTTACTAGCAATCTCCCTACTTGGAGCATCAGCACCTTTAACCTCCTGTTTCGTACAGGTTGCAATTTGTCCTGAGGATGAACGGGAAGACATGGAACAAATGAGAGACTAGCTCTAGGTGTTGGGACAGGCACAGGTCACTCTATTTTCCCATCAGGAAGAAGAATTAACCTCAGGCTCAGCCTGCGCCCCGGAACAAGAACAGGGCCTGAAGCCGTCCTGCGCTTTTGCGGCCAGCTCCCAAAAAAGCGAGTTGTAAAATGGAGGTTCAGGGCACTGCAATTCACAAACCTGCAGAGTTATAAATGATAACTCTCGTCCACAAATATATTGAGGGAAGGCAAAGAAGAGGATTTGAAATCAAGGCAGAATTGCAGGAAATAGATTTCAGGAGGTACATTCGAATCGCCTTTAAAGTACATGAAAAGCGGCAAAACGTTGACAATGATGCCCTTGGCCAAAAAGGGCGTATGCGTTTTTTCCTGAATATATTCAGGAAAAAACGCATACGCCCTTTTAGGCCAACCAAGCAACCGGGAAAGGCAAATCAGCGCTACAAAGAAGTCTCGCTTCCGATCGGTCAAAAGGTCCATGCTGAAAAAAGTGTCAAAACCAGAAATGCAGGACAGGCCATGGAGAAATGGGAGCCTTGCTACACTGATGGGCGGGATGCAAATTGCCAACAGCCACTCTGGAGAAGTGTACGGTGTGTCCTGAAACATCTGAAAAACACAGCTTAGAGAGCATAGGGCACTTCCACTCAGGGGGTATAAATTGGGAAAATTAAAAATCAGGAAGACACAGGCACCACAAAGCTTAGGGCTGCTCTGTTGACAAGAACCTCCACTTCATGACACCTGAAATATCCCAGGAAAGAGAAAAATGGATAAAGAAGTGGTGGTCCTTATGTACAATGGAATAACACTCAGCCTTGAAATCAATGTCATAAGGCTAGTAGCAGCATGATGAGTGGATTTAGGTACGACGATTCTAAGTGAAATAAGTCACACAGAAAAGGACACTTCTCATAAGGTATCACTTATAGAGGGAATGTAAAAACCGTTACACTTGGACGGAATTACAAAAAAGAACAGAGTCACACATGCAGAAAACACACTATGGCTGCTTAACGGGAAAGGTGAGGTGGGGTGATACATAAAACAAGGGTATCAAATTAGCTCAGATACCATTCCATAAACCCAATATGTAATAGACAAGACCTACTCCTTGCTCAGAGAACTGGACTCAACACGCCCTATTCACCACAGAAGAATATATCTGACTAGTAATAATCTTAAAACCTATGTATTGATATCTCTCTGTTAGTGTGTCAAGTGGGTGTAAAGCGGCATAAACACAGCAGTGAAAAGCAGCTAAACCCCATTATAAAAATAAATTACTTTGAAACACCCATGAAACAAAGACAGTGAAAGAGAGAGAAATTCTTACACAATGCGTTCAGGGGCTGTGATGCAACCTGGATTGACCATATCTAGACCCACAGCTGGATGAGACATAAGGGTGGACACTCTTGGGGCTGAGAGGTTTGGTGAGTTTGGGTGAGCAAATGCAGACCCTTTAAAGTAATACTGCGTGGTACCCATCGCATGGGTCCCAAATCTTCAGGTTCAAGGGCATCTTCCTACATCGAAAACATGCATGAGAAACCCAGAAGATGGTACACCGTGTGATGGGGAAAGGTTTCTAAAACGCACCTCATTTCTCATCTCCTTGTGCCCGGGTTCGCCATTCCAGCCGCTTTACTAGCAATCTCCCTACTTGGAGCATCAGCACCTTTAACCTCCTGTTCCGTACAGGTTGCAATTTGTCCTGAGGATGAACGGGAAGACGTGGAACCAACGAGAGACTAGCTCTTGGTGTTGGGACAGGCACAGGTCACTCTATTTTCCCATCAGGAAGTAGAATTAACCACAGTCTCAGCCTGCCTCCCGGAACCAGAACAGGGACTGAAGCCATCCTGCACTTTTGCGGCCAGCTCCCAAAAAAGCGAGTTGTAAAATGGAGGTTCAGGGCACTGCAATTCACAAACCTGCAGAGTTATAAATGATAACTCTCGTCCACAAATATATTGAGGAAAGGCAAAGAAGAGGATTTGAAATCAAGGCAGAATTGCAGGAAACAGATTTCAGGAGGTAGATTTGAATCGCATTTAAAGCACAGGAAATGCGGCAAAATGTTGACAATGATGCCCTTGGACAAAAAGGGCGTATGCGTTTTTTCCTGAATATATGCAGGAAAAAACGCATACGCCCTTTTTGGCCAACCAAGCAACCTGGAAAGGCAAATCAGCGCTACAAAGAAGTCTCGCTTCCCATTGGTCAAAAGGGCCATGCTGAAAAAAGTGTCAAAACCAGAAATGCAGAACAGGCCATGGAGAAATGGGAGCCTTGCTACACTTATGGGCGGGATGAAAATTGTCAACAGCCACTCTGGAGAAGTGTCAGGTAAGTCCTGAAACATCTGAAAAACACAGCTTAGAGAGCATAGGGCACTTGCACTCATGGGGGTATAAATAGGGAAAATTAAAAATCAGCAAGACACAAGCACCCCAAAGTTTAGGGCTGCTCTGTTGACCAGGACCTCCACTTCATTCCACTTTAAATATCCCAGGAAAGAGAAAAATGGATAAAGAAGTTGTGGTCCTTATGTACAATGGAATATCACTCAGCCATGAAATCAATGTCGTAAGGTTAGTAGCAGCATGATGAGTGGATTTAGGTACGACGATTCTAAGTGAAATAAGTCACACAGAAAAGGACACTTCTCATAAGGTATCACTTATAGAGGGAATGTAAATCCGTTACACTTGAACTGAATTAAAAAACAGAACAGAGTCACACATGCAGAAAACACACTATGGCTTCTTAACGGGAAAGGTGAGGTGGGGTGATACATAAAACAAGGGTATCAAATTAGCTCAGATACCGTTCCATAAACCCAATATGTAATAGACAAGACCTACTCCTTGCTCAGAGAACTGGACTCAACACGCCCTATTCACCACACAAGAATATATCTGACTAATAATAATCGTAAAACCTATGTATTGATATCTCTCTGTTAGTGTGTCAAGTGGGTGTAAAGCGGCATAAACACAGCAGTGAAAAGCAGCTAAACCCCATTATAAAAATAAATTACTTTGAAACACTCATGAAACAAAGACAGTGAAAGAGAGAGAAATTCTTACACAATGCATTCAGGGGCTGTGATGCAATCTGGATTGACCATATCTAGACTCACAGCTGGATGAGACATAAGGGTGAATACTCTTGGGGCTGAGAGGTTTGGTGAGGTTGGGTGAGCAAATGCAGACCCTTTAAAGTAATACTGCGTGGTACCCATCGCATGGGTCCCAAATCTTCAGGTTTAAGGGCATCTTCCTACATCGAAAACATGCATGAGAAACCCAGAAGATGGTACACCGTGTGATGGGGAAAGGTTTCTAAAACGCACCTCATTTCTCATCTCCTTGTGCACGGGTTCGCCATTCCAGCCGCTTTACTAGCAATCTCCCTACGTGGAGCATCAGCACCTTTAACCTCCTGTTCCGTACAGGTTGCAATTTGTCCTGAGGATGAACGGGAAGACGTGGAACCAACGAGAGACTAGCTCTTGGTGTTGGGACAGGCACAGGTCACTCTATTTTCCCAACAGGAAGAAGAATTAACCACAGTCTCAGCCTACCCCTGGAACCAGAACAGGGCCTGAAGCCATCCTGTGCTTTTGCGGCCAGCTCCCAAAAAAGCGAGTTCTAAAATGGAGGTTCAGAGCACTGCAATTCACAAACCTGCAGAGTTATAAATGATAACTCTCGTCCACAAATATATTGAGGGAAGGCAAAGAAGAGGATTTGAAATCAAGGCAGAATTGCAGGAAACAGATTTCAGGAGGTAGATTCGAATCGCCTTTAAAGCACATGAAAAGTGGCAAAACGTTGACAATGATGCCCTTGGCCAAAAAGGGCGTATGCGTTTTTTCCTGAATATATTCTGGAAAAAACGCATACGCCCTTTTTGGCCAACCAAGCAACCTGGAAAGACAAATCAGCGGTACAAAGAAGTCTCGCTTCCAATCGGTCAAAAGGGCCATGCTGAAAAAAGTGTCAAAACTAGAAATGCAGGACAGGCCATGGAGAAATGGGAGCCTTGCTACACTGATGGGCTGGATGTAAATTGCCAACAGCCACTCTGGAGAAGTGTACGGTGTGTCCTGAAACATCTGAAAAACACAGCTTAGAGAGCATAGGGCACTTCCACTCATGGGGGTATAAATTGGGAAAATGAAAAATCAGCAAGACACAAGCACCCCAAAGTTGAGGGCTGCTCTGTTGACAAGGACCTCCACTTCATTCCACCTTCAATATCCCAGGAAAGAGAAAAATGGATAAAGAAGTTGTGGTCCTTATGTACAATGGAATATCACTCAGCCATGAAATCAATGTCATAAGGCTAGTAGCAGCATGATGAGTGGATTTAGGTACGACGATTCTAAGTGAAATAAGTCACACAGAAAAGGACACTTCTCATAAGGTATCACTTATAGAGGGAATGTAAAAACCGTTACACTTGAACTGAATTACAAAACAGAACAGAGTCACACATGCAGAAAACACACTATGTCTGCTTCACGGGAAAGGTGAGTTGGGGTGATACATAAAACAAGGGTTTCAAATTAGCTCAGATACCGTTCCATAAACCCAATATGTAATAGACAAGACCTACTCCTTGCTCAGAGAACTGGACTCAACACGCCCTATTCACCGCACAAGAATATATCTGACTAGTAATAATCTTAAAACCTATGTATTGATATCTCTCTGTTAGTGTGTCAAGTGGGTGTAAAGCGGCATAAACACAGCAGTGAAAAGCAGCTAAACCTCATTATAAAAATAAATTACTTTTAAAAACCCATGAAACAAAGACAGTGAAAGAGAGAGAAATACTTACACAATGCGTTCAGGGGCTGTGATGCAACCTGGATTGACCATACCTAGACCCACAGCTGGATGAGACATAAGGGTGGACACTCTTGGGGCTGAGAGGTTTGGTGAGGTTGGGTGAGCAAACGCAGACCCTTTAAATTAATACTGCGTGGTACCCATCGCATGGGTCCCAAATCTCCAGGTTCAAGGGCATCTTCCTACATCGAAAACATGCATGAGAAACCCAGAAGATGGTACACCGTCTGATGGGGAAAGGTTTCTAAAACGCACCTCATTTCTCATCTCCTTGTGCCCGGGTTCGCCATTCCAGCCGTTTTACTAGGAACCTCCCTACTTGGAGCATCAGCACCTTTAACCTCCTGTTCCGTACAGGTTGCAATTTGTCCTGAGGATGAACGGGAAGACGTGGAACCAACGAGAGACTAGCTCTTGGTGTTTGGACAGGCACAGGTCACTCTATTTTCCCATCAGGAAGAAGAATTAACCACAGGCTCAGCCTGCCCCTCGGAACCAGAACAGTGCCTGATGCCATCCTGTGCTTTTGTGGCCAGCTCCCAAAAACGCGAATTGTAAAATGGGGGTTCAGTGCACTGCAATTCACAAACCTGCAGAGTTATAAATGATAACTCTCGTCCACAAATATATTGAGGGAAGGCAAAGAAGAGGATTTGAAATCAAGGCAGAATTGCAAGAAACAGATTTCAGGAGGTACATACGAATCGCCTTTAAAGCACATGAAAAGCGGCAAAACGTTGACAATGATGCCCTTGGCCAAAAAGGGCGTATGCGTTTTTTCCTGAATATATTCAGGAAAAAACGCATACGCCCTTTTTGGCCAACCAAGCAATCTGGAAATGCAAATCAGCGCTACAAAGAAGTCTCGCTTCCCATTGGTCAAAAGGGCCATGCTGAAAAAAGTGTCAAAACCAGAAATGCAGGACAGGCCATGGAGAAATGGGAGCCTTGCTACACTGATGGGCGGGATGTAAATTGCCAACAGCCACTCTGGAGAAGTGTACGGTGTGTCCTGAAGCATCTGAAAAACACAGCTTAGAGAGCATAGGGCACTTCCACTCATGGGGGTATAAATTGGGAAAATTAAAATCAGCAAGACACAAGCACCCCAAAGTTGAGGGCTGCTCTGTTGACAAGGACCTCCACTTCATTCCACCTTCAATATCCCAGGAAAGAGAAAAATGGATAAAGAAGTTGTGGTCCTTATGTACAATCGAATATCACTCAGCCATGAAATCAATGTCATAAGGCTAGTAGCAGCATGATGAGTGGATTTAGGTACGACGAATCTAAGTGAAATAAGTCACACAGAAAAGGACACTTCACATAAGGTATCACTTACAGAGGGAATGTAAAAACCGTTACACTTGAACTGAATTACAAAACAGAACAGAGTCACACATGCAGAAAACACACTATGGCTCCTTAACGGGAAAGGTGAGGTGGGGTGATACATAAAACAAGGGTTTCAAATTAGCTCAGATACCGTTCCATAAACCCAATATGTAATAGACAAGACCTACTCCTTGCTCAGAGAACTGGACTCAACACGCCCTATTCACCGCACAAGAATATATCTGACTAGTAATAATCTTAAAACCTATGTATTGATATCTCTCTGTTAGTGTGTCAAGTGGGTGTAAAGCGGCATAAACACAGCAGTGAAAAGCACCTAAACCTCAGTATAAAAATAAATTACTTTTAAAAACCCATGAAACAAAGACAGTGAAAGAGAGAGAAATTCTTACACAATGCGTTCAGGGGCTGTGATGCAACCTGGATTGACCATACCTAGACCCACAGCTGGATGAGACATAAGGGTGGACACTCTTGGGGCTGAGAGGTTTGGTGAGGTTGGGTGAGCAAACGCAGACCCTTTAAAGTAATACTGCGTGGTACCCATCGCATGGGTCCCAAATCTCCAGGTTCAAGGGCATCTTCCTACATCGAAAACATGCATGAGAAACCCAGAAGATGGTACACCGTGTGATGGGGAAAGGTTTCTATAACGCACCTCATTTCTCATCTCCTTGTGCCCGGGTTCGCCATTCCAGCCGCTTTACTAGCAATCTCCCTACTTGGAGCATCAGCACCTTTAACCTCCTGTTTCGTACAGGTTGCAATTTGTCCTGAGGATGAACGGGAAGACGTGGAACCAATGAGAGACTAGCTCTTGGTGTTGGGACAGGCACAGGTCACTCTATTTTCCCATCAGGAAGAAGAATTAACCACAGGCTCAGCCAGCGCCCCGGAACAAGAACAGGGCCTGAAGCCATCCTGCGCTTTTGCGGCCAGCTCCCAAAAAAGCGAGTTGTAAAATGGAGCTTCAGGGCACTGCAATTCACAAACCTGCAGAGTTATAAATGATAACTCTCGTCCACAAATGTATTGAGGGAAGGCAAAGAAGAGGATTTGAAATCAAGGCAGAATTGCAGGAAACAGATTTCAGGAGGTAGATTCGAATCTCCTTTAAAGCACATGAAAAGCGGCAAAATGTTGACAATGATGCCCTTGGCCAAAAAGGGCGTATGCGTTTTTTCCTGAATATATTCAGGAAAAAACGCATACGCCCTTTTTGGCCAACCAAGCAACCTGGAAAGGCAAATCAGCGCTACAAAGAAGTCTCGCTTCCCATCGGTCAAAAGGTCCATGCTGAAAAAAGTGTCAAAACCAGAAATGCAGGACAGGCCATGGAGAAATGGGAGCCTTGCTACACTGATGGGCGGAATGTAAATTGCCAACAGCCACTCTGGAGAAGTGTACGATGTGTCCTGAAACATCTGAAAAACACAGCTTAGAGAGCATAGGGCACTTCCACTCATGGGGGTATAAATTGGGAAAATGAAAAATCAGCAAGACACAAGCACCCCAATTTTAGGGCTGCTCTGTTGACAAGGACCTCCACTTCATTCCACCTTCAATATCCCAGGAAAGAGAAAAATGGATAAAGAAGTTGTGGTCCTTATGTACAATGGAATATCACTCAGCCATGAAATCAATGTCATAAGGCTAGTAGCAGCATGATGAGTGGATTTAGGTACGACGATTCTAAGTGAAATAAGTCACACAGAAAAGGACACTTCTCATAAGGTATCACTTATAGAGGGAATGTAAAAACCGTTACACTTGAACTGAATTACAAAACAGAACAGAGTCACACATGCAGAAAACACACTATGTCTGCTTCACGGGAAAGGTGAGGTGGGGTGATACATAAAACAAGGGTTTCAAATTAGCTCAGATACCGTTCCATAAACCCAATATGTAATAGACAAGACCTACTCCTTGCTCAGAGAACTGGACTCAACACGCCCTATTCACCGCACAAGAATATATCTGACTAGTAATAATCTTAAAACCTATGTATTGATATCTCTCTGTTAGTGTGTCAAGTGGGTGTAAAGCGGCATAAACACAGCAGTGAAAAGCAGCTAAACCTCATTATAAAAATAAATTACTTTTAAAAACCCATGAAACAAAGACAGTGAAAGAGAGAGAAATACTTACACAATGCGTTCAGGGGCTGTGATGCAACCTGGATTGACCATACCTAGACCCACAGCTGGATGAGACATAAGGGTGGACACTCTTGGGGCTGAGAGGTTTGGTGAGGTTGGGTGAGCAAACGCAGACCCTTTAAATTAATACTGCGTGGTACCCATCGCATGGGTCCCAAATCTCCAGGTTCAAGGGCATCTTCCTACATCGAAAACATGCATGAGAAACCCAGAAGATGGTACACCGTCTGATGGGGAAAGGTTTCTAAAACGCACCTCATTTCTCATCTCCTTGTGCCCGGGTTCGCCATTCCAGCCGTTTTACTAGGAACCTCCCTACTTGGAGCATCAGCACCTTTAACCTCCTGTTCCGTACAGGTTGCAATTTGTCCTGAGGATGAACGGGAAGACGTGGAACCAACGAGAGACTAGCTCTTGGTGTTTGGACAGGCACAGGTCACTCTATTTTCCCATCAGGAAGAAGAATTAACCACAGGCTCAGCCTGCCCCTCGGAACCAGAACAGTGCCTGATGCCATCCTGTGCTTTTGTGGCCAGCTCCCAAAAACGCGAATTGTAAAATGGGGGTTCAGTGCACTGCAATTCACAAACCTGCAGAGTTATAAATGATAACTCTCGTCCACAAATATATTGAGGGAAGGCAAAGAAGAGGATTTGAAATCAAGGCAGAATTGCAGGAAACAGATTTCAGGAGGTAGATTCGAATCTCCTTTAAAGCACATGAAAAGCGGCAAAATGTTGACAATGATGCCCTTGGCCAAAAAGGGCGTATGCGTTTTTTCCTGAATATATTCAGGAAAAAACGCATACGCCCTTTTTGGCCAACCAAGCAACCTGGAAAGGCAAATCAGCGCTACAAAGAAGTCTCGCTTCCCATCGGTCAAAAGGGCCATGCTGAAAAAAGTGTCAAAACCAGAAATGCAGGACAGGCCATGGAGAAATGGGAGCCTTGCTACACTGATGGGCGGAATGTAAATTGCCAACAGCCACTCTGGAGAAGTGTACAGTGAGTCCTGAAACATCTGAAAAACAGAGCTTAGAGAGCATAGGGCACTTCCACTCATGGGGGTATAAATTGGGAAAATTAAAAATCAGCAAGACACAAGCACCCCAAAGTTTAGGGCTGCTCTGTTGACAAGGACCTCCACTTCATTCCACCTTCAATATCCCAGGAAAGATAAACAAGGATAAAGAAGTTGTGGTCCTTATATACAATGGAATATCACTCAGCCATGAAATCAATGTCACAAGGCTAGTAGCAGCATGATGAGTGGATTTAGGTACGACGATTCTAAGTGAAATAAGTCACACAGAAAAGGACACTTCTCATAAGGTATCACTGATAGAGGGAATGTAAAAACCGTTACACTTGAACTGAATTACAAAACAGAACAGAGTCACACATGCAGAAAACACACTATGGCTGCTTAACGGGAAAGGTGAGGTGGGGTGATACATAAAACAAGGGTTTCAAATTAGCTCAGATACCGTTCCATAAACCCAATATGTAATAGACAAGACCTACTCCTTGCTCAGAGAACTGGACTCAACACGCCCTATTCACCGCACAAGAATATATCTGACTAGTAATAATCGTGAAACCTATGTATTGATATCTCTCTGTTAGTGTGTCAAGTGGGTATAAAGCGGCATAAACACAGCAGTGAAAAGCAGCTAAATCTCATTATAAAAATAAATTACTTTAAAAAACCCATGAAACAACAACAGTGAAAGAGAGAGAAATTCTTACACAATGCTTTCAGGGGCTGTGATGCAACCTGGATTGACCATATCTAGACCCACAGCTGGATGAGACATAAGGGTGGACACCCTTGCGGCTGAGAGGTTTGGTGAGGTTGGGTGAGCAAATGCAGACCCTTTAAAGTAATACTGCGTGGTACCCATCGCATGGGTCCCAAATCTCCAGGTTCAAGGGCATCTTCCTACATCGAAAACATGCATGAGAAACCCAGAAGATGGTACACCGTGTGATGGGGAAAGGTTTCTAAAACGCACCTCATTTCTCATCTCCTTGTGCCCGGGTTCGCCATTCCAGCCGCTTTACTAGCAATCTCCCTACTTGGAGCATCAGCACCTTTAACCTCCTGTTTCGTACAGGTTGCAATTTGTCCTGAGGATGAACGGGAAGACGTGGAACCAATGAGAGACTAGCTCTTGGTGTTGGGACAGGCACAGGTCACTCTATATTCCCATCAGGAAGAAGAATTAACGACAGGCTCAGCCTGCGCCCCGGAACAAGAACAGGGCCTGAAACCATCCTGCGCTTTTGCGGCCAGCTCCCAAAAAAGCGAGTTGAAAAATGGAGCTCAGGGGCACTGCAACTCAAAACCTGCAGAGTTATAAATGATAACTCTCGTCCACAAATATATTGAGGGAAGGCAACGAAGAGGATTTGAAATCAAGGCAGAATTGCAGGAAACAGATTTCATGAGGTAGATACGAATCGCTTTTAAAGCACATGAAAAGCGGCAAAACGTCGACAATGATGCCTTTGGCCAAAAGGGGCGTATGCGTTTTTTCCTGAATATACTCAGGAAAAAACGCATACGCCCTTTTTGGCCAACCAAGCAACCTGGAAAGGCAAATCAGTGCTACAAAGCATTCTCGCTTCCCATCAGTCAAACGGACCATGCTGAAAAAAGTGTCAAAACCAGAAATGCAAGACAGGCCATGGAGCAATGGGAGCCTTGCTATGCTGATGGGCGGGATGTAAATTGCCAACAGACACTCTGGAGAAGTGTACGGTGTGTCCTGAAACATTGAAAAAATACAGCTTAGAGAACATAGGGCACTTCCACTCATGGGCATATAAATTGGGAAAATTAAAAATCAGGAAGACACAGGCACCACAAAGCTTAGGGCTGCTCTGTTGACAAGAACCTCCACTTCATGACACCTGAAATATCCCAGGAAAGAGAAAAATGGATAAAGAAGTGGTGGTCCTTATGTACAATGGAATAACACTCAGCCATGAAATCAATGTCATAAGGCTAGTAGCAGCATGATGAGTGGATTTAGGTACGACGATTCTAAGTGAAATAAGTCACACAGAAAAAGACACTTATCATAAGCTATCACTTATAGAGGGAATGTAAAAACCGCTACACTTGAACTGAATTACAAAGCAGAACAGAGTCACACGTTTAGAAAACACACTATGGCTGGTTAACGGGAAAGGTGAGATGGGGTGATGCATAAAACAAGGGTTTCAAATTATCTGAGATACCGTTCCATAAACCCAATACGTAATAGACAAGAACTACTCCTTGCTCAGAGAACAGGACTCAACACACCCTATTCACTGCAAAAGAATATATTTGATTAGTAGTAATCTTAAAACCTATGTATTGGTATCTCTCTGTTAGTGTGTCAAGTGGGTGTAAAGCCGCATAAACACAGTAGTGAAAAGCAGCTAAACCCCATTATAAAAATAAATTACTTTTAAAAACCCATGATACAAAGACAGTGAAAGACAGAGAAATTCTTACACAATGCGTTCAGGGGCTGTGATGCAACCTGGATCGACCATATCTAGACCCACAGCTGGGTGATACATAAGGGTGGACACTCTTGCGGCTGAGAGGTTTGGTGAGGTTGGATGAGCAAACGCAGACCCTTTAAAGTAATACTGCGTGACACCCATCCCATGGGTCCCAAATCTCCAGGTTCAAGGGCATCTTCCTACATCAAAAACATGCATGAGAAACCCAGAAGATGGTACACCATGTGATCGGGAAAGGTTTCTAAAATGCACCTCATTTCTCATCTCCTTGTGCTCGGGTTCGCCATTCCAGCCACTTTCCTAGCAATCTCCCTACTTGGAGCATCAGCACCTTTAACTTCCTGTTCCGTACAGGTTGCAATTTGTCCTGAGGATGAACGGGAAGACGTAGAACCAATGAGAGACTAGCTCTTGGTGTTGGGACAGGCACAGGTCACTCTATTTTCCCATCAGGAAGAAGAATTAACCACAGGCTCAGCCTGCCCCCCGGAACCAGAACAGGGCCTGAAGCCGTCCTGCGCTTTTGCGGCTAGCTCCCAAAAAAGCGAGTTGAAAAATGGAGGTTCAGGGCACTGCAATTCACAAACCTGCAGAGTTATAAATGATAACTCTCGTCCACAAATATATTGAGGGAAGGCAAAGAAGAGGATTTGAAATCAAGGCAGAATTGCAGGAAACAGATTTCAGGAGGTAGATTTGAATCGCATTTAAAGCACAGGAAATGCGGCAAAATGTTGACAATGATGCCCTTGGACAAAAAGGGCGTATGCGTTTTTTCCTGAATATATTCAGGAAAAAACGCATACGCCCTTTTTGGCCAACCAAGCAACCTGGAAAGGCAAATCAGCGCTACAAAGAAGTCTCGCTTCCCATTGGTCAAAAGGGCCATGCTGAAAAAAGTGTCAAAACCAGAAATGCAGGAGAGGCCATGGAGAAATGGGAGCCTTGCTACACTGATGGGCGGGATGCAAATTGCCAACAGCCACTCTGGAGAAGTGTACGGTGTGTCCTGAAACATCTGAAAAACACAGCTTAGAGAGCATAGGGCACTTCCACTCATGGGGGTATGAATTGGGAAAATGAAAAATCAGCAAGACACAAGCACCCCAAAGTTGAGGGCTGCTCTGTTGACAAGGACCTCCACTTCATTCCACCTTAAATATCCCAGGAAAGAGAAAAATGGATAAAGAAGTTGTGGTCCTTATGTACAATGGAATATCACTCAGGCATGAAATCAATGTCATAAGGTTAGTAGCAGCATGATGAGTGGATTTAGGTACGACGACTCTAAGTGAAATAAGTCACACAGAAAAGGACACTTCTCATAAGGTATCACTTATAGAGCGAATGTAAAAACCGTTACACTTGAAATGAATTACAAAACAGAACAGAGTCACACATGCAGAAAACACACTATGGCTGCTTAACGGGAAGGTGAGGTGGGGTGATACATAAAACAAGGGTATCAAATTAGCTCAGATACCATTCCATAAACCCAATATGTAATGGACAAGACCTACTCCTTGCTCAGAGAACTGGACTCAACACGCCCTATTCACCGCACAAGAATATATCTGACTAATAATTATCGTAAAACCTATGTATTGATATCTCTCTGTTAGTGTGTCAAGTGGGTGTAAAGCGGCATAAACACAGCAGTGAAAAGCAGCTAAACCCCCTTATAAAAATAAATTACTTTGAAACACCCATGAAACAAAGACAGTGAAAGAGAGAGAAATTCTTACACAATGCATTCAGGGGCTGTGATGCAACCTGGATTGACCATATCTAGACCCACAGCTGGATGAGACATAAGGGTGAATACTCTTGGGGCTGAGAGGTTTGGTGAGGTTGGGTGAGCAAATGCAGACCCTTTAAAGTAATACTGCGTGGTACCCATCGCATGGGTCCCAAATCTTCAGGTTCACGGACATCTTCCTACATCGAAAACATGCATGAGAAACCCAGAAGATGGTACACCGTGTGATGGGGAAAGGTTTCTAAAACGCACCTCATTTCTCATCTCCTTGTGGCCGGGTTCGCCATTCCATCCACTTTACTAGAAATCTCCCTACTTGGAGCATCAGCACCTTTAACCTCCTGTTCCGTACAGGTTGCAATTTGTCCTGAGGATGAACGGGAAGATGTGGAACCAACGAGAGACTAGCTCTTGGTGTTGGGACAGGCACAGGGCACTCTATTTTCCCATCAGGAAGAAGAATTAACCACAGGCTCAGCCTGCCTCCCGGAACCAGAACAGGGCCTGAAGCTATCCTGCGCTTTTGCGGCCAGCTCCCAATAAAGCGAGCTGTAAAATGGAGGTTCAGGCCACTGCAATTCACAAACCTGCAGAGTTATAAATGATAACTCTCGTCCACAAATATATTGAGGGAAGGCAAAGAAGAGGATTTGAAATCAAGGCAGAATTGCAGGAAACAGATTTCAGATGGTAGATTCGAATCGCCTTTAAAGCACATGAAAAGCGGCAAAACGTTGACAATGATGCCCTTGGCCAAAAAGGGCGTATGCGTTTTTTCCTGAATATATTCAGGAAAAAACGCATACGCCATTTTTGGCCAACCAAGCAACCAGGAAAGGCAAATCAGCGCTACAAAGAAGTCTCGCTTCCGATCGGTCAAAAGGTCCATGCTGAAAAAAGTGTCAAAACCAGAAATGCAGGACAGGCCATGGAGAAATGGGAGCCTTGCTACAGTGATGGGCGGGATGCAAATTGCCAACAGCCACTCTGGAGAAGTGTACGGTGTGTCCTGAAACATCTGAAAAACACAGCTTAGAGAGCATAGGGCACTTCCACTCAGGGGGTATAAATTGGGAAAATTAAAAATCAGGAAGACACAGGCACCACAAAGCTTAGGGCTGCTCTGTTGACAAGAACCTCCACTTCATGACACCTGAAATATCCCAGGAAAGAGAAAAATGGATAAAGAAGTGGTGGTCCTTATGTACAATGGAATAACACTCAGCCATGAAATCAATGTCATAAGGCTAGTAGCAGCATGATGAGTGGATTTAGGTACGACGATTCTAAGTGAAATAAGTCACACAGAAAAAGACACTTATCATAAGCTATCACTTATAGAGGGAATGTAAAAACCGCTACACTTGAACTGAATTACAAAGCAGAACAGAGTCACACGTTTAGAAAACACACTATGGCTGGTTAACGGGAAAGGTGAGATGGGGTGATGCATAAAACAAGGGTTTCAAATTATCTGAGATACCGTTCCATAAACCCAGTACGTAATAGACAAGAACTACTCCTTGCTCAGAGAACAGGACTCAACACAACCTATTCACCGCAAAAGAATATATTTGATTAGTAGTAAACTTAAAACCTATGTATTGATATCTCTCTGTTAGTGTGTCAAGTGGGTGTAAAGCCGCATAAACACAGTAGTGAAAAGCAGCTAAACCCCATTATAAAAATAAATTACTTTTAAAAACCCATGATACAAAGACAGTGAAAGAGAGAGAAATTCTTACACAATGCGTTCAGGGGCTGTGATGCAACCTGGATCGACCATATCTAGACCCACAGCTGGGTGATACATAAGGGTGGACACTCTTGCGGCTGAAAGGTTTGGTGAGGTTGGATGAGCAAACGCAGACCCTTTAAAGTAATACTGCGTGACACCCATCCCATGGGTCCCAAATCTCCAGGTTCAAGGGCATCTTCCTACATCAAAAACATGCATGAGAAACCCAGAAGATGGTACACCATGTGATCGGGAAAGGTTTCTAAAATGCACCTCATTTCTCATCTCCTTGTGCTCGGGTTCGCCATTCCAGCCACTTTCCTAGCAATCTCCCTACTTGGAGCATCAGCACCTTTAACTTCCTGTTCCATACAGGTTGCAATTTGTCCTGAGGATGAACGGGAAGACGTAGAACCAATGAGAGACTAGCTCTTGGTGTTGGGACAGGCACAGGTCACTCTATTTTCCCATCAGGAAGAAGAATTAACCACAGGCTCAGCCTGCCCCCCGGAACCAGAACAGGGCCTGAAGCCGTCCTGCGCTTTTGCGGCTAGCTCCCAAAAAAGCGAGTTGTAAAATGGAGGTTCAGGGCACTGCAATTCACAAACCTGCAGAGTTATAAATGATAACTCTCGTCCACAAATATATTGAGGGAAGGCAAAGAAGAGGATTTGAAATCAAGGCAGAATTGCAGGAAACAGATTTCAGGAGGTAGATTTGAATCGCATTTAAAGCACAGGAAATGCGGCAAAATGTTGACAATGATGCCCTTGGACAAAAAGGGCGTATGCGTTTTTTCCTGAATATATTCAGGAAAAAACGCATACGCCCTTTTTGGCCAACCAAGCAACCTGGAAAGGCAAATCAGCGCTACAAAGAAGTCTCGCTTCCCATTGGTCAAAAGGGCCATGCTGAAAAAAGTGTCAAAACCAGAAATGCAGAACAGGCCATGGAGAAATGGGAGCCTTGCTACAGTTATGGGCGGGATGAAAATTGTCAACAGCCACTCTGGAGAAGTGTCAGGTGAGTCCTGAAACATCTGAAAAACACAGCTTAGAGAGCATAGGGCACTTCCACTCATGGGGGTATAAATTGGGAAAATTAAAAATCAGCAAGACACAAGCACCCCAAAGTTTAGGGCTGCTCTGTTGACCAGGACCTCCACTTCATTCCACTTTAAATATCCCAGGAAAGAGAAAAATGGATAAAGAAGTTGTGGTCCTTATGTACAATGGAATATCACTCAGCCATGAAATCAATGTCGTAAGGTTAGTAGCAGCATGATGAGTGGATTTAGGTACGACGATTCTAAGTGAAATAAGTCACACAGAAAAGGACACTTCTCATAAGGTATCACTTATAGAGGGAATGTAAATCCGTTACACTTGAACTGAATTAAAAAACAGAACAGAGTCACACATGCAGAAAACACACTATGGCTTCTTAACGGGAAAGGTGAGGTGGGGTGATACATAAAACAAGGGTATCAAATTAGCTCAGATACCGTTCCATAAACCCAATATGTAATAGACAAGACCTACTCCTTGCTCAGAGAACTGGACTCAACACGCCCTATTCACCACACAAGAATATATCTGACTAATAATAATCGTAAAACCTATGTATTGATATCTCTCTGTTAGTGTGTCAAGTGGGTGTAAAGCGGCATAAACACAGCAGTGAAAAGCAGCTAAACCCCATTATAAAAATAAATTACTTTGAAACACTCATGAAACAAAGACAGTGAAAGAGAGAGAAATTCTTACACAATGCGTTCAGGGGCTGTGATGCAATCTGGATTGACCATATCTAGACTCACAGCTGGATGAGACATAAGGGTGAATACTCTTGGGGCTGAGAGGTTTGGTGAGGTTGGGTGAGCAAATGCAGACCCTTTAAAGTAATACTGCGTGGTACCCATCGCATGGGTCCCAAATCTTCAGGTTTAAGGGCATCTTCCTACATCGAAAACATGCATGAGAAACCCAGAAGATGGTACACCGTGTTATGGGGAAAGGTTTCTAAAACGCACCTCATTTCTCATCTCCTTGTGCACGGGTTCGCCATTCCAGCCGCTTTACTAGCAATCTCCCTACGTGGAGCATCAGCACCTTTAACCTCCTGTTCCGTACAGGTTGCAATTTGTCCTGAGGATGAACGGGAAGACGTGGAACCAACGAGAGACTAGCTCTTGGTGTTGGGACAGGCACAGGTCACTCTATTTTCCCATCAGGAAGAAGAATTAACCACAGTCTCAGCCTGCCCCCTGGAACCAGAACAGGGCCTGAAGCCATCCTGTGCTTTTGCGGCCAGCTCCCAAAAAAGCGAGTTCTAAAATGGAGGTTCAGAGCACTGCAATTCACAAACCTGCAGAGTTATAAATGATAACTCTCGTCCACAAATATATTGAGGGAAGGCAAAGAAGAGGATTTGAAATCAAGGCAGAATTGCAGGAAACAGATTTCAGGAGGTAGATTCGAATCGCCTTTAAAGCACATGAAAAGTGGCAAAACGTTGACAATGATGCCCTTGGCCAAAAAGGGCGTATGCGTTTTTTCCTGAATATATTCAGGAAAAAACGCATACGCCCTTTTTGGCCAACCAAGCAACCTGGAAAGACAAATCAGCGGTACAAAGAAGTCTCGCTTCCAATCGGTCAAAAGGGCCATGCTGAAAAAAGTGTCAAAACCAGAAATGCAGGACAGGCCATGGAGAAATGGGAGCCTTGCTACACTGATGGGCGGGATGTAAATTGCCAACAGCCACTCTGGAGAAGTGTACGGTGTGTCCTGAAACATCTGAAAAACACAGCTTAGAGAGCATAGGGCACTTCCACTCATGGAGGTATAAATTGGGAAAATGAAAAATCAGCAAGACACAAGCACCCCAAAGTTGAGGGCTGCTCTGTTGACAAGGACCTCCACTTCATTCCACCTTAAATATCCGAGGAAAGAGAAAAATGGATAAAGAAGTTGTGGTCCTTAGGTACAATGGAATATCACTCAGCCATGAAATCAATGTCATAAGGTTAGTAGCAGCATGATGAGTGGATTTAAGTACGACGATTCTAAGTGAAATAAGTCACACAGAAAAGGACACTTCTCATAAGGTATCACTTATAGAGGGAATGTAAAAACCGTTACACTTGGACGGAATTACAAAAAAGAACAGAGTCACACATGCAGAAAACACACTATGGCTGCTTAACGGGAAAGGTGAGGTGGGGTGATACATAAAACAAGGGTATCAAATTAGCTCAGATACCATTCCATAAACCCAATATGTAATAGACAAGACCTACTCCTTGCTCAGAGAACTGGACTCAACACGCCCTATTCACCACAGAAGAATATATCTGACCAGTAATAATCTTAAAACCTATGTATTGATATCTCTCTGTTAGTGTGTCAAGTGGGTGTAAAGCGGCATAAACACAGCAGTGAAAAGCAGCTAAACCCCATTATAAAAATAAATTACTTTGAAACACCCATGAAACAAAGACAGTGAAAGAGAGAGAAATTCTTACACAATGCGTTCAGGGGCTGTGATGCAACCTGGATTGACCATATCTAGACCCACAGCTGGATGAGACATAAGGGTGGACACTCTTGGGGCTGAGAGGTTTGGTGAGTTTGGGTGAGCAAATGCAGACCCTTTAAAGTAATACTGCGTGGTACCCATCGCATGGGTCCCAAATCTTCAGGTTCAAGGGCATCTTCCTACATCGAAAACATGCATGAGAAACCCAGAAGATGGTACACCGTGTGATGGGGAAAGGTTTCTAAAACGCACCTCATTTCTCATCTCCTTGTGCCCGGGTTCGCCATTCCAGCCGCTTTACTAGCAATCTCCCTACTTGGAGCATCAGCACCTTTAACCTCCTGTTCCGTACAGGTTGCAATTTGTCCTGAGGATGAACGGGAAGACGTGGAACCAACGAGAGACTAGCTCTTGGTGTTGGGACAGGCACAGGTCACTCTATTTTCCCATCAGGAAGAAGAATTAACCACAGGCTCAGCCTGCCTCCCGGAACCAGAACAGGGACTGAAGCCGTCCTGCACTTTTGCGGCCAGCTCCCAAAAAAGCGAGTTGTAAAATGGAGGTTCAGGGCACTGCAATTCACAAACCTGCAGAGTTATAAATGATAACTCTCGTCCACAAATATATTGAGGGAAGGCAAAGAAGAGGATTTGAAATCAAGGCAGAATTGCAGGAAACAGATTTCAGGAGGTAGATTCGAATCGCCTTTAAAGCACATGAAAAGCGACAAAACGTTGACAATGATGCCCTTGGCCAAAAAGGGCGTATGCGTTTTTTCCTGAATATATTCAGGAAAAAACGCATACGCCCTTTTTGGCCAACCAAGCAACCGGGAAAGGCAAATCAGCGCTACAAAGAAGTCTCGCTTCCGATCGGTCAAAAGGTCCATGCTGAAAAAAGTGTCAAAACCAGAAATGCAGGAGAGGCCATGGAGAAATGGGAGCCTTGCTACACTGTTGGGCGGGATGCAAATTGCCAACAGCCACTCTGGAGAAGTGTACGGTGTGTCCTGAAACATCTGAAAAACACAGCTTAGAGAGCATAGGGCACTTCCACTCATGGGGGTATGAATTGGGAAAATGAAAAATCAGCAAGACACAAGCACCCCAAAGTTGAGGGCTGCTCTGTTGACAAGGACCTCCACTTCATTCCACCTTAAATATCCCAGGAAAGAGAAAAATGGATAAAGAAGTTGTGGTCCTTATGTACAATGGAATATCACTCAGCCATGAAATCAATGTCATAAGGTTAGTAGCAGAATGATGAGTGGATTTAGGTACGACGATTCTAAGTGAAATAAGTCACACAGAAAAGGACACTTCTCATAAGGTATCACTTATAGAGCGAATGTAAAAACCGTTACACTTGAAATGAATTACAAAACAGAACAGAGTCACACATGCAGAAAACACACTATGGCTGCTTAACGGGAAAGGTGAGGTGGGATGATACATAAAACAAGGGTATCAAATTAGCTCAGATACCATTCCATAAACCCAATATGTAATGGACAAGACCTACTCCTTGCTCAGAGAACTGGACTCAACACGCCCTATTCACCGCACAAGAATATATCTGACTAATAATAATCGTAAAACCTATGTATTGATATCTCTCTGTTAGTGTGTCAAGTGGGTGTAAAGCGGCATAAACACAGCAGTGAAAAGCAGCTAAACCCCATTATAAAAATAAATTACTTTGAAACACCCATGAAACAAAGACAGTGAAAGAGAGAGAAATTCTTACACAATGTATTCAGGGGCTGTGATGCAACCTGGATTGACCATATCTAGACCCACAGCTGGATGAGACATAAGGGTGAATACTCTTGGGGCTGAGAGGTTTGGTGAGGTTGGGTGAGCAAATGCAGACCCTTTAAAGTAATACTGCGTGGTACCCATCGCATGGGTCCCAAATCTTCAGGTTCACGGGCATCTTCCTACATCGAAAACATGCATGAGAAACCCAGAAGATGGTACACCGTGTGATGGGGAAAGGTTTCTAAAACGCACCTAATTTCTCATCTCCTTGTGCCCGGGTTCGCCATTCCAGCCGCTTTACTAGCAATCTCCCTACTTGGAGCATCAGCACCTTTAACCTCCTGTTTCGTACAGGTTGCAATTTGTCCTGAGGATGAACGGGAAGACATGGAACAAATGAGAGACTAGCTCTAGGTGTTGGGACAGGCACAGGTCACTCTATTTTCCCATCAGGAAGAAGAATTAACCTCAGGCTCAGCCTGCGCCCCGGAACAAGAACAGGGCCTGAAGCCGTCCTGCGCTTTTGCGGCCAGCTCCCAAAAAAGCGAGTTGTAAAATGGAGGTTCAGGGCACTGCAATTCACAAACCTGCAGAGTTATAAATGATAACTCTCGTCCACAAATATATTGAGGGAAGGCAAAGAAGAGGATTTGAAATCAAGGCAGAATTGCAGGAAATAGATTTCAGGAGGTACATTCGAATCGCCTTTAAAGTACATGAAAAGCGGCAAAACGTTGACAATGATGCCCTTGACCAAAAAGGGCGTATGCGTTTTTTCCTGAATATATTCAGGAAAAAACGCATACGCCCTTTTAGGCCAACCAAGCAACCGGGAAAGGCAAATCAGCGCTACAAAGAAGTCTCGCTTCCGATCGGTCAAAAGGTCCATGCTGAAAAAAGTGTCAAAACCAGAAATGCAGGACAGGCCATGGAGAAATGGGAGCCTTGCTACACTGATGGGCGGGATGCAAATTGCCAACAGCCACTCTGGAGAAGTGTACGGTGAGTCCTGAAACATCTGAAAAACACAGCTTAGAGAGCATAGGGCACTTCCACTCAGGGGGTATAAATTGGGAAAATTAAAAATCAGGAAGACACAGGCACCACAAAGCTTAGGGCTGCTCTGTTGACAAGAACCTCCACTTCATGACACCTGAAATATCCCAGGAAAGAGAAAAATGGATAAAGAAGTGGTGGTCCTTATGTACAATGGAATAACACTCAGCCTTGAAATCAATGTCATAAGGCTAGTAGCAGCATGATGAGTGGATGTAGGTACGACGATTCTAAGTGAAATAAGTCACACAGAAAAGGACACTTCTCATAAGGTATCACTTATAGAGGGAATGTAAAAACCGTTACACTTGGACGGAATTACAAAAAAGAACAGAGTCACACATGCAGAAAACACACTATGGCTGCTTAACGGGAAAGGTGAGGTGGGGTGATACATAAAACAAGGGTATCAAATTAGCTCAGATACCATTCCATAAACCCAATATGTAATAGACAAGACCTACTCCTTGCTCAGAGAACTGGACTCAACACGCCCTATTCACCACAGAAGAATATATCTGACTAGTAATAATCTTAAAACCTATGTATTGATATCTCTCTGTTAGTGTGTCAAGTGGGTGTAAAGCGGCATAAACACAGCAGTGAAAAGCAGCTAAACCCCATTATAAAAATAAATTACTTTGAAACACCCATGAAACAAAGACAGTGAAAGAGAGAGAAATTCTTACACAATGCGTTCAGGGGCTGTGATGCAACCTGGATTGACCATATCTAGACCCACAGCTGGATGAGACATAAGGGTGGACACTCTTGGGGCTGAGAGGTTTGGTGAGTTTGGGTGAGCAAATGCAGACCCTTTAAAGTAATACTGCGTGGTACCCATCGCATGGGTCCCAAATCTTCAGGTTCAAGGGCATCTTCCTACATCGAAAACATGCATGAGAAACCCAGAAGATGGTACACCGTGTGATGGGGAAAGGTTTCTAAAACGCACCTCATTTCTCATCTCCTTGTGCCCGGGTTCGCCATTCCAGCCGCTTTACTAGCAATCTCCCTACTTGGAGCATCAGCACCTTTAACCTCCTGTTCCGTACAGGTTGCAATTTGTCCTGAGGATGAACGGGAAGACGTGGAACCAACGAGAGACTAGCTCTTGGTGTTGGGACAGGCACAGGTCACTCTATTTTCCCATCAGGAAGTAGAATTAACCACAGTCTCAGCCTGCCTCCCGGAACCAGAACAGGGACTGAAGCCATCCTGCACTTTTGCGGCCAGCTCCCAAAAAAGCGAGTTGTAAAATGGAGGTTCAGGGCACTGCAATTCACAAACCTGCAGAGTTATAAATGATAACTCTCGTCCACAAATATATTGAGGGAAGGCAAAGAAGAGGATTTGAAATCAAGGCAGAATTGCAGGAAACAGATTTCAGGAGGTAGATTTGAATCGCATTTAAAGCACAGGAAATGCGGCAAAATGTTGACAATGATGCCCTTGGACAAAAAGGGCGTATGCGTTTTTTCCTGAATATATTCAGGAAAAAACGCATACGCCCTTTTTGGCCAACCAAGCAACCTGGAAAGGCAAATCAGCGCTACAAAGAAGTCTCGCTTCCCATTGGTCAAAAGGGCCATGCTGAAAAAAGTGTCAAAACCAGAAATGCAGAACAGGCCATGGAGAAATGGGAGCCTTGCTACACTTATGGGCGGGATGAAAATTGTCAACAGCCACTCTGGAGAAGTGTCAGGTAAGTCCTGAAACATCTGAAAAACACAGCTTAGAGAGCATAGGGCACTTGCACTCATGGGGGTATAAATAGGGAAAATTAAAAATCAGCAAGACACAAGCACCCCAAAGTTTAGGGCTGCTCTGTTGACCAGGACCTCCACTTCATTCCACTTTAAATATCCCAGGAAAGAGAAAAATGGATAAAGAAGTTGTGGTCCTTATGTACAATGGAATATCACTCAGCCATGAAATCAATGTCGTAAGGTTAGTAGCAGCATGATGAGTGGATTTAGGTACGACGATTCTAAGTGAAATAAGTCACACAGAAAAGGACACTTCTCATAAGGTATCACTTATAGAGGGAATGTAAATCCGTTACACTTGAACTGAATTAAAAAACAGAACAGAGTCACACATGCAGAAAACACACTATGGCTTCTTAACGGGAAAGGTGAGGTGGGGTGATACATAAAACAAGGGTATCAAATTAGCTCAGATACCGTTCCATAAACCCAATATGTAATAGACAAGACCTACTCCTTGCTCAGAGAACTGGACTCAACACGCCCTATTCACCACACAAGAATATATCTGACTAATAATAATCGTAAAACCTATGTATTGATATCTCTCTGTTAGTGTGTCAAGTGGGTGTAAAGCGGCATAAACACAGCAGTGAAAAGCAGCTGAACCCCATTATAAAAATAAATTACTTTGAAACACTCATGAAACAAAGACAGTGAAAGAGAGAGAAATTCTTACACAATGCATTCAGGGGCTGTGATGCAATCTGGATTGACCATATCTAGACTCACAGCTGGATGAGACATAAGGGTGAATACTCTTGGGGCTGAGAGGTTTGGTGAGGTTGGGTGAGCAAATGCAGACCCTTTAAAGTAATACTGCGTGGTACCCATCGCATGGGTCCCAAATCTTCAGGTTTAAGGGCATCTTCCTACATCGAAAACATGCATGAGAAACCCAGAAGATGGTACACCGTGTTATGGGGAAAGGTTTCTAAAACGCACCTCATTTCTCATCTCCTTGTGCACGGGTTCGCCATTCCAGCCGCTTTACTAGCAATCTCCCTACGTGGAGCATCAGCACCTTTAACCTCCTGTTCCGTACAGGTTGCAATTTGTCCTGAGGATGAACGGGAAGACGTGGAACCAACGAGAGACTAGCTCTTGGTGTTGGGACAGGCACAGGTCACTCTATTTTCCCAACAGGAAGAAGAATTAACCACAGTCTCAGCCTGCCCCCTGGAACCAGAACAGGGCCTGAAGCCATCCTGTGCTTTTGCGGCCAGCTCCCAAAAAAGCGAGTTCTAAAATGGAGGTTCAGAGCACTGCAATTCACAAACCTGCAGAGTTATAAATGATAACTCTCGTCCACAAATATATTGAGGGAAGGCAAAGAAGAGGATTTGAAATCAAGGCAGAATTGCAGGAAACAGATTTCAGGAGGTAGATTCGAATCGCCTTTAAAGCACATGAAAAGTGGCAAAACGTTGACAATGATGCCCTTGGCCAAAAAGGGCGTATGCGTTTTTTCCTGAATATATTCTGGAAAAAACGCATACGCCCTTTTTGGCCAACCAAGCAACCTGGAAAGACAAATCAGCGGTACAAAGAAGTCTCGCTTCCAATCGGTCAAAAGGGCCATGCTGAAAAAAGTGTCAAAACCAGAAATGCAGGACAGGCCATGGAGAAATGGGAGCCTTGCTACACTGATGGGCGGGATGTAAATTGCCAACAGCCACTCTGGAGAAGTGTACGGTGTGTCCTGAAACATCTGAAAAACACAGCTTAGAGAGCATAGGGCACTTCCACTCATGGGGGTATAAATTGGGAAAATGAAAAATCAGCAAGACACAAGCACCCCAAAGTTGAGGGCTGCTCTGTTGACAAGGACCTCCACTTCATTCCACCTTAAATATCCGAGGAAAGAGAAAAATGGATAAAGAAGTTGTGGTCCTTAGGTACAATGGAATATCACTCAGCCATGAAATCAATGTCATAAGGTTAGTAGCAGCATGATGAGTGGATTTAAGTACGACGATTCTAAGTGAAATAAGTCACACAGAAAAGGGCACTTCTCATAAGGTATCACTTATAGAGGGAATGTAAAAACCGTTACACTTGGACGGAATTACAAAAAAGAACAGAGTCACACATGCAGAAAACACACTATGGCTGCTTAACGGGAAAGGTGAGGTGGGGTGATACATAAAACAAGGGTATCAAATTAGCTCAGATACCATTCCATAAACCCAATATGTAATAGACAAGACCTACTCCTTGCTCAGAGAACTGGACTCAACACGCCCTATTCACCACAGAAGAATATATCTGACTAGTAATAATCTTAACACCTATGTATTGATATCTCTCTGTTAGTGTGTCAAGTGGGTGTAAAGCGGCATAAACACAGCAGTGAAAAGCAGCTAAACCCCATTATAAAAATAAATTACTTTGAAACACCCATGAAACAAAGACAGTGAAAGAGAGAGAAATTCTTACACAATGCGTTCAGGGGCTGTGATGCAACCTGGATTGACCATATCTAGACCCACAGCTGGATGAGACATAAGGGTGGACACTCTTGGGGCTGAGAGGTTTGGTGAGTTTGGGTGAGCAAATGCAGACCCTTTAAAGTAATACTGCGTGGTACCCATCGCATGGGTCCCAAATCTTCAGGTCCAAGGGCATCTTCCTACATCGAAAACATGCATGAGAAACCCAGAAGATGGTACACTGTGTGATGGGGAAAGGTTTCTAAAACGCACCTCATTTCTCATCTCCTTGTGCCCGGGTTCACCATTCCAGCCGCTTTACTAGCAATCTCCCTACTTGGAGCATCAGCACCTTTAACCTCCTGTTCCGTACAGGTTGCAATTTGTCCTGAGGATGAACGGGAAGACGTGGAACCAACGAGAGACTAGCTCTTGGTGTTGGGACAGGCACAGGTCACTCTATTTTCCCATCAGGAAGAAGAATTAACCACAGGCTCAGCCTGCCTCCCGGAACCAGAACAGGGACTGAAGCCATCCTGCACTTTTGCGGCCAGCTCCCAAAAAAGCGAGTTGTAAAATGGAGGTTCAGGGCACTGCAATTCACAAACCTGCAGAGTTATAAATGATAACTCTCGTCCACAAATATATTGAGGGAAGGCAAAGAAGAGGATTTGAAATCAAGGCAGAATTGCAGGAAACAGATTTCAGGAGGTAGATTCGAATCGCCTTTAAAGCACATGAAAAGCGACAAAACGTTGACAATGATGCCCTTGGCCAAAAAGGGCGTATGCGTTTTTTCCTGAATATATTCAGGAAAAAACGCATACGCCCTTTTTGGCCAACCAAGCAACCGGGAAAGGCAAATCAGCGCTACAAAGAAGTCTCGCTTCCGATCGGTCAAAAGGTCCATGCTGAAAAAAGTGTCAAAACCAGAAATGCAGGACAGGCCATGGAGAAATGGGAGCCTTGCTACACTGATGGGCGGGATGCAAATTGCCAACAGCCACTCTGGAGAAGTGTACGGTGTGTCCTGAAACATCTGAAAAACACAGCTTAGAGAGCATAGGGCACTTCCACTCATGGGGGTATGAATTGGGAAAATGAAAAATCAGCAAGACACAAGCACCCCAAAGTTGAGGGCTGCTCTGTTGACAAGGACCTCCACTTCATTCCACCTTAAATATCCCAGGAAAGAGAAAAATGGATAAAGAAGTTGTGGTCCTTATGTACAATGGAATATCACTCAGCCATGAAATCAATGTCATAAGGTTAGTCGCAGCATGATGAGTGGATTTAGGTACGACGATTCTAAGTGAAATAAGTCACACAGAAAAGGACACTTCTCATAAGGTATCACTTATAGAGCGAATGTAAAAACCGTTACACTTGAACTGAATTACAAAACAGAACAGAGTCACACATGCAGAAAACACACTATGGCTGCTTAACGGGAAAGGTGAGGTGGGGTGATACATAAAACAAGGGTATCAAATTAGCTCAGATACCATTCCATAAACCCAATATGTAATGGACCAGACCTACTCCTTGCTCAGAGAACTGGACTCAACACGCCCTATTCACCGCACAAGAATATATCTGACTAATAATAATCGTAAAACCTATGTATTGATATCTCTCTGTTAGTGTGTCAAGTGGGTGTAAAGCGGCATAAACACAGCAGTGAAAAGCAGCTAAACCCCCTTATAAAAATAAATTACTTTGAAACACCCATGAAACAAAGACAGTGAAAGAGAGAGAAATTCTTACACAATGCATTCAGGGGCTGTGATGCAACCTGGATTGACCATATCTAGACCCACAGCTGGATGAGACATAAGGGTGAATACTCTTGGGGCTGAGAGGTTTGGTGAGGTTGGGTGAGCAAATGCAGACCCTTTAAAGTAATACTGCGTGGTACCCATCGCATGGGTCCCAAATCTTCAGGTTCACGGGCATCTTCCTACATCGAAAACATGCATGAGAAACCCAGAAGATGGTACACCGTGTGATGGGGAAAGGTTTCTAAAACGCACCTCATTTCTCATCTCCTTGTGCCCGGGTTCGCCATTCCAGCCGCTTTACTAGCAATCTCCCTACTTGGAGCATTAGCACCTTTAACCTCCTGTTTCGTACAGGTTGCAATTTGTCCTGAGGATGAACGGGAAGACATGGAACAAATGAGAGACTAGCTCTAGGTGTTGGGACAGGCACAGGTCACTCTATTTTCCCATCAGGAAGAAGAATTAACCACAGGCTCAGCCTGCGCCCCGGAACAAGAACAGGGCCTGAAGCCATCCTGCGCTTTTGCGGCCAGCTCCCAAAAAAGCGAGTTGTAAAATGGAGGTTCAGGGCACTGCAATTCACAAACCTGCAGAGTTATAAATGATAACTCTCGTCCACAAATATATTGAGGGAAGGCAAAGAAGAGGATTTGAAATCAAGGCAGAATTGCAGGAAATAGATTTCAGGATGTACATTCAAATCGCCTTTAAAGTACATGAAAAGCGGCAAAACGTTGACAATGATGCCCGTGGCCAAAAAGGGCGTATGCGTTTTTTCCTGAATATATTCAGGAAAAAACGCATATGCCCTTTTAGGCCAACCAAGCAACCGGGAAAGGCAAATCAGCGCTACAAAGAAGTCTCGCTTCCGATCGGTCAAAAGGTCCATGCTGAAAAAAGTGTCAAAACCAGAAATGCAGGACAGGCCATGGAGAAATGGGAGCCTTGCTACACTGATGGGCGGGATGCAAATTGCCAACAGCCACTCTGGAGAAGTGTACGGTGTGTCCTGAAACATCTGAAAAACACAGCTTAGAGAGCATAGGGCACTTCCACTCAGGGGGTATAAATTGGGAAAATTAAAAATCAGGAAGACACAGGCACCACAACGCTTAGGGCTGCTCTGTTGACAAGAACCTCCACTTCATGACACCTGAAATATCCCAGGAAAGAGAAAAATGGATAAAGAAGTGGTGGTCCTTATGTACAATGGAATAACACTCAGCCATGAAATCAATGTCATAAGGCTAGTAGCAGCATGATGAGTGGATTTAGGTACGACGATTCTAAGTGAAATAAGTCACACAGAAAAAGACACTTATCATAAGCTATCACTTATAGAGGGAATGTAAAAACCGCTACACTTGAACTGAATTACAAAGCAGAACAGAGTCACACGTTTAGAAAACACACTATGGCTGGTTAACGGGAAAGGTGAGATGGGGTGATGCATAAAACAAGGGTTTCAAATTATCTGAGATACCGTTCCATAAACCCAATACGTAATAGACAAGAACTACTCCTTGCTCAGAGAACAGGACTCAACACACCCTATTCACCGCAAAAGAATATATTTGATTAGTAGTAATCTTAAAACCTATGTATTGATATCTCTCTGTTAGTGTGTCAAGTGGGTGTAAAGCCGCATAAACACAGTAGTGAAAAGCAGCTAAACCCCATTATAAAAATAAATTACTTTTAAAAACCCATGATACAAAGACAGTGAAAGACAGAGAAATTCTTACACAATGCGTTCAGGGGCTGTGATGCAACCTGGATCGACCATATCTAGACCCACAGCTGGGTGATACATAAGGGTGGACACTCTTGCGGCTGAGAGGTTTGGTGAGGTTGGATGAGCAAACGCAGACCCTTTAAAGTAATACTGCGTGACACCCATCCCATGGGTCCCAAATCTCCAGGTTCAAGGGCATCTTCCTACATCAAAAACATGCATGAGAAACCCAGAAGATGGTACACCATGTGATCGGGAAAGGTTTCTAAAATGCACCTCATTTCTCATCTCCTTGTGCTCGGGTTCGCCATTCCAGCCACTTTCCTAGCAATCTCCCTACTTGGAGCATCAGCACCTTTAACTTCCTGTTCCGTACAGGTTGCAATTTGTCCTGAGGATGAACGGGAAGACGTAGAACCAATGAGAGACTAGCTCTTGGTGTTGGGACAGGCACAGGTCACTCTATTTTCCCATCAGGAAGAAGAATTAACCACAGGCTCAGCCCGCCCCCCGGAACCAGAACAGGGCCTGAAGCCGTCCTGCGCTTTTGCGGCTAGCTCCCAAAAAAGCGAGTTGTAAAATGGAGGTTCAGGGCACTGCAATTCACAAACCTGCAGAGTTATAAATGATAACTCTCGTCCACAAATATATTGAGGGAAGGCAAAGAAGAGGATTTGAAATCAAGGCAGAATTGCAGGAAACAGATTTCAGGAGGTAGATTTGAATCGCATTTAAAGCACAGGAAATGCGGCAAAATGTTGACAATGATGCCCTTGGACAAAAAGGGCGTATGCGTTTTTTCCTGAATATATTCAGGAAAAAACGCATACGCCCTTTTAGGCCAACCAAGCAACCTGGAAAGGCAAATCAGCGCTACAAAGAAGTCTCGCTTCCCATTGGTCAAAAGGGCCATGCTGAAAAAAGTGTCAAAACCAGAAATGCAGAACAGGCCATGGAGAAATGGGAGCCTTGCTACACTTATGGGCGGGATGAAAATTGTCAACAGCCACTCTGGAGAAGTGTCAGGTGAGTCCTGAAACATCTGAAAAACACAGCTTAGAGAGCATAGGGCACTTCCACTCATGGGGGTATAAATTGGGAAAATGAAAAATCAGCAAGACACAAGCACCCCAAAGTTTAGGGCTGCTCTGTTGACCAGGACCTCCACTTCATTCCACTTTAAATATCCCAGGAAAGAGAAAAATGGATAAAGAAGTTGTGGTCCTTATGTACAATGGAATATCACTCAGCCATGAAATCAATGTCGTAAGGTTAGTAGCAGCATGATGAGTGGATTTAGGTACGACGATTCTAAGTGAAATAAGTCACACAGAAAAGGACACTTCTCATAAGGTATCACTTATAGAGGGAATGTAAATCCGTTACACTTGAACTGAATTACAAAACAGAACAGAGTCACACATGCAGAAAACACACTATGGCTTCTTAATGGGAAAGGTGAGGTGGGGTGATACATAAAACAAGGGTATCAAATTAGCTCAGATACCATTCCATAAACCCAATATGTAATAGACAAGACCTACTCCTTGCTCAGAGAACTGGACTCAACACGCCCTATTCACCACACAAGAATATATCTGACTAATAATAATCGTAAAACCTATGTATTGATATCTCTCTGTTAGTGTGTCAAGTGGGTGTAAAGCGGCATAAACACAGCAGTGAAAAGCAGCTAAACCCCATTATAAAAATAAATTACTTTGAAACACTCATGAAACAAAGACAGTGAAAGAGAGAGAAATTCTTACACAATGCATTCAGGGGCTGTGATGCAATCTGGATTGACCATATCTAGACTCACAGCTGGATGAGACATAAGGGTGAATACTCTTGGGGCTGAGAGGTTTGGTGAGGTTGGGTGAGCAAACGCAGACCATTTAAAGTAATACTGCGTGGTACCCATCGCATGGGCCCCAAATCTCCAGGTTCAAGGGCATCTTCCTACATCGAAAACATGCATGAGAAACCCAAAAGATGGTACACCGTGTGATGGGGAAAGGTTTCTAAAACGCACCTCATTTCTCATCTCCTTGTGCCCGGGTTCGCCATTCCAGCCGCTTTACTAGCAATCTCCCTACTTGGAGCATCAGCACCTTTAACCTCCTGTTTCGTACAGGTTGCAATTTGTCCTGAGGATGAACGGGAAGACGTGGAACCAATGAGAGACTAGCTCTTGGTGTTGGGACAGGCACAGGTCACTCTATTTTCCCATCAGGAAGAAGAATTAACCACAGGTTCAGCCTGCCCCCCGGAACCAGAACAGGGCCTGAAGCCATCCTGCGCTTTTGCGGCCAGCTCCCAAAAACACGAGTTGTAAAATGGAGGCTCAGGGCACTGCAATTCACAAACCTGCAGAGTTATAAATGATAACTCTCGTCCAGAAATATATTGAGGGAAGGCAACGAAGAGGATTTGAAATCAAGGCAGAATTTCAGGAAACAGATTTCAGGAGGTAGATTCGAATCGCCTTTAAAGCACATGAAAAGCGGCAAAACGTTGACAATGATGCCCTTGGCCAAAAAGGGCGTATGCGTTTTTTGCTGAATATATTCAGGAAAAAACGCATACGCCCTTTTTGGCCAACCAAGCAACCTGGAAAGGCAAATCAGCGCTACAAAGAAGTCTCGCATCCCATCGGTCAAAAGGGCCATGCTGAAAAAAGTGTCAAAACCAGAAATGCAGGACAGGACATGGAGAAATGGGAGCCTTGCTGCACTGATGGGCGGGATGTAAATTGCCAACAGCCACTCTGGAGAAGTGTACGGTGAGTCCTGAAACATCTAAAAAACACAGCTTAGAGAGCATAGGGCACTTCCACTCATGGGGGTATAAATTGGGAAAATGAAAAATCAGCAAGACACAAGCACCCCAAAGTTTAGGGCTGCTCTGTTGACCAGGACCTCCACTTCATTCCACCTTAAATATCCCAGGAAAGAGAAAAATGGGTAAAGAAGTTGTGTTCCTTATGTACAATGGAATATCACTCAGCCATGAAATCAATGTCCTAAGGCTAGTAGCAGCATGATGAGTGGATTTAGGTACGACGATTCTAAGTGAAATAAGTCACACAGAAAAGGACACTTCTCATAAGGTATCACTTACAGAGGGAATGTAAAAACCGTTACACATGAACTGAATTACAAAACAGAACAGAGTCACACATGCAGAAAACACACTATGGCTGCTTAACGGGAAAGGGGAGGTGGGGTGATACATAAAACAAGGGTTTCAAATTAGCTCAGATACCGTTCCATAAACCCAATATGTAATAGACAAGACCTACTCCTTGCTCAGAGAACTGGACTCAACACGCCCTATTCACCGCACAAGAATATATCTGACTAGTAATAATCTTAAAACCTATGTATTGATATCTCTCTGTTAGTGTGTCAAGTGGGTGTAAAGTGGCATAAACACAGCAGTGAAAAGCAGCTAAACCGCATTATGAAAATAAATTACTTTGAAAAACCCATGAAAGAAAGACAGTGAAAGAGAGAGACATTCTTACACAATGCGTTCAGGGGCTGTGATGCAACCTTGATTGACCATATCTAGACCCACAGCTGGATGAGACATAAGGGTGGACACTCTTGGGGCTGAGAGGTTTGGTGAGGTTGGGTGAGCAAACGCAGACCATTTAAAGTAATACTGCGTGGTACCCATCGCATGGGTCCCAAATCTCCAGGTTCAAGGGCATCTTCCTACATCGAAAACATGCATGAGAAACCCAGAAGATGGTACACCGTGTGATGGGGAAAGGTTTCTTAAACGCACCTCATTTCTCATCTCCTTGTGCCCGGGTTCGCCATTCCAGCCGCTTTACTAGCAATCTCCCTACTTGGAGCATCAGCACCTTTAACCTCCTGTTCCGTACAGGTTGCAAATTTTCCTGAGGATGAACGGGAAGACGGGGAACCAACGAGCGACTGGCTCTTGGTGTTGGGAAAGGCACAGGTCACTCTATTTTCCCATCAGGAAGAAGAATTAACCACAGGCTCATCCCGCCCCCCGGAACCAGAACAGGGCCTGAAGCCATCCTGCGCTTTTGCGGCCAGCTCCCAAAAACACGAGTTGTAAAATGGAGGCTCAGGGCACTGCAATTCACAAACCTGCAGAGTTATAAATGATAACTCTCGTCCACAAATATATTGAGGGAAGGCAACGAAGAGGATTTGAAATCAAGGCAGAATTGCAGGAAACAGATTTCAGGAGGTAGATACGAATCGCCTTTAAAGCACATGAAAAGCGGCAAAACGTTGACAATGATGCCCTTGGCCAAAAAGGGTGTATGCGTTTTTTCCTGAATATATTCAGGAAAAAAGGCATACGCCCTTTTTGGCCAACCAAGCAACCTGGAAAGGCAAATCAGTGCTACAAAGAAGTCTCGCTTCCCATCGGTCAAAAGGGCCATGCTGAAAAAAGTGTCAAAACCAGAAATGCAGGACAGGCCATGGAGAAATGGGAGCCTTGCTACACTGATGGGCGGGATGTAAATTGCCAAGAGCCACTCTGGAGAAGTGTCCGGTGAGTCCTGAAACATCTGAAAAACACAGCTTAGAGAGCATAGGGCACTCCCACTCATGGGGGTATAAATTGGGAAAATTAAAAATCAGCAAGACACAAGCACCCCAAAGTTTAGGGCTGCTCTGTTGACCAGGACCTCCACTTCATTCCACCTTAAATATCCCAGGAAAGAGAAAAATGGGTAAAGAAGTTGTGGTCCTTATGTACAATGGAATATCACTCAGCCATGAAATCAATGTCCTAAGGCTAGTAGCAGCATGATGAGTGGATTTAGGTATGACGATTCTAAGTGAAATAAGTCACACAGAAAAGGACACTTCTCATAAGGTATCACTGATAGAGGGAATGTAAAAACCGTTACACATGAACTGAATTACAAAACAGAACAGAGTCACACATGCAGAAAACACACTATGGCTGCTTAACGGGAAAGGTGAGGTGGGGTGATACATAAAACAAGGGTTTCAAATTAGCTCAGATACCGTTCCATAAACCCAATATGTAATAGACAAGACCTACTCCTTGCTCAGAGAACTGGACTCAACACGCCCTATTCACCGCACAAGAATATATCTGACTAGTAATAATCTTAAAACCTATGTATTGATATCTCTCTGTTAGTGTGTCAAGTGGGTGTAAAGCGGCATAAACACAGCAGTGAAAAGCAGCTAAACCGCATTATGAAAATAAATTACTTTGAAAAACCCATGAAAGAAAGACAGTGAAAGAGAGAGACATTCTTACACAATGCGTTCAGGGGCTGTGATGCAACCTGGATTGACCATATCTAGACCCACAGCTGGATGAGACCTAAGGGTGGACACTCTTGGGGCTGAGAGGTTTGGTGAGGTTGGGTGAGCAAACGCAGACCATTTAAAGTAATACTGCGTGGTAGCCATCGCATGGGTCCCAAATCTCCAGGTTCAAGGGCATCTTCCTACATCGAAAACATGCATGAGAAACCCAGAAGATGGTACACCGTGTGATGGGGAAAGGTTTCTAAAACGCACCTCATTTCTCATCTCCTTGTGCCCGGGTTCGCCATTCCAGCCGCTTTACTAGCAATCTCCCTACTTGGAGCATCAGCACCTTTAACCTCCTGTTCCGTACAGGTTGCCATTTCTCCTGACGATGAACGGGAAGACGGGGAACCAATGAGAGACTGGCTCTTGGTGTTGGGAAAGGCACAGGTCACTCTATTTTCCCATCAGGAAGAAGAATTAACAACAGGCTCATCCCGCCCCCCGGAACCAGAACAGGGCCTGAAGCCATCCTGCGCTTTTGCGGCCAGCTCCCAAAAACACGAGTTGTAAAATGGAGGCTCAGGGCACTGCAATTCACAAACCTGCAGAGTTATAAATGATAACTCTCGTCCACAAATATATTGAGGGAAGGCAACGAAGAGGATTTGAAATCAAGGCAGAATTGCAGGAAACAGATTTCAGGAGGTAGATTCGAATCTCATTTAAAGCACATGAAAAGCGGCAAAACTTTGACAATGATGCCCTTGGCCAAAAAGGGCATATGCGTTTTTTCCTGAATATATTCAGGAAAAAACGCATACGCCCTTTTTGACCAACCAAGCAACCTGGAAAGGCAAATCAGCGCTACAAAGAAGTCTCGCTTCCCATCGGTCAAAAGGGCCATGCTGAAAAAAGTGTCAAAACCAGAAATGCAGGACAGGCCATGGAGAAATGGGAGCCTTGCTACACTCATGGGCGGGATGTAAATTGCCAACAGCCACTCTGGAGAAGTGTACGGTGAGTCCTGAAACATCTAAAAAACACAGCTTAGAGAGCATAGGGCATTTCCACTCATGGGGGTATAAATTGGGAAAATGAAAAATCAGCAAGACACAAGCACCCCAAAGTTTAGGGCTGCTCTGTTGACAAGGACCTCCACTTCATTCCACCTTAAATAGCCCAGGAAAGAGAAAAATGGGTAAAGAAGTTGTGGTCCTTATGTACAATGGAATATCACTCAGCCATGAAATCAATGTCCTAAGGCTAGTAGCAGCATGATGAGTGGATTTAGGTACGACGATTCTAAGTGAAATAAGTCACACAGAAAAGGACACTTCTCATAAGGTATCACTGATAGAGGGAATGTAAAAACCGTTACACATGAACTGAATTACAAAACAGAACAGAGTCACACATGCAGAAAACACACTATGGCTGCTTAACGGGAAAGGTGAGGTGGGGTGATACATAAAACAAGGGTTTCAAATTAGCTCAGATACCGTTCCATAAACCCAATATGTAATAGACAAGACCTACTCCTTGCTCAGAGAACTGGACTCAACACGCCCTATTCACCGCACAAGAATATATCTGACTAGTAATAATCTTAAAACCTATGTATTGATATCTCTCTGTTAGTGTGTCAAGTGGGTGTAAAGCGGCATAAACACAGCAGTGAAAAGCAGCTAAACCGCATTATGAAAATAAATTACTTTGAAAAACCCATGAAAGAAAGACAGTGAAAGAGAGAGACATTCTTACACAATGCGTTCAGGGGCTGTGATGCAACCTGGATTGACCATATCTAGACCCACAGCTGGATGAGACATAAGGGTGGACACTCTTGGGGCTGAGAGGTTTGGTGAGGTTGGGTGACAAACGCAGACCATTTAAAGTAATACTGCATGATACCCATCGCATGGGCCCCAAATAGCCAGGTTCAAGGGCATCTTCCTACATCGAAAACATGCATGAGAAACCCAGAAGATGGTACACCGTGTGATGGGGAAAGGTTTCTAAAACGCACCTCATTTCTCATCTCCTTGTGCCCGGGTTCGCCATTCCAGCCGCTTTACTAGCAATCTCCCTACTTGGAGCATCAGCACCTTTAACCTCCTGTTCCGTACAGGTTGCCATTTCTCCTGACGATGAACGGGAAGACGGGGAACCAATGAGAGACTGGCTCTTGGTGTTGGGAAAGGCACAGGTCACTCTATTTTCCCATCAGGAAGAAGAATTAACCACAGGCTCATCCCGCCCCCCGGAACCAGAACAGGGCCTGAAGCCATCCTGCACTTTTGCGGCCAGCTCCCAAAAACGCGAGTTGTAAAATCGAGCTTCAGGGCACTGCAATTCACAAACCTGCAGAGTTATAAATGATAACTCTCGTCCACAAATATATTGAGGGAAGGCAACGAAGAGGATTTGAAATCAAGGCAGAATTGCAGGAAACTGATTTCAGGAGGTAGATTCGAATCTCCTTTAAAGCACATGAAAAGCGGCAAAACGTTGACAATGATGCCCTTGGCCAAAAAGGGCGTATGCGTTTTTTCCTGAATATATTCAGGAAAAAACGCATACGCCCTTTTTGGCCAACCAAGCAACCTGGAAAGGCAAATCAGCGCTACAAAGAAGTCTCGCTTCCCATCGGTGAAAAGGGCCATGCTGAAAAAAGTGTCAAAACCACAAATGCAGGACAGGCCATGGAGAAATGGGAGCCTTGCTACTCTGATGGGCGGGATGTAAATTGCCAACAGCCACTCTGGAGAAGTGTACGGTGAGTCCTGAAACATCTAAAAAACACAGCTTAGAGAGCATAGGGCACTTCCACTCATGGGGGTATAAATTGGGAAAATGAAAAATCAGCAAGACACAAGCACCCCAAAGTTTAGGGCTGCTCTGTTGACAAGGACCTCCACTTCATTCCACCTTCAATATCCCAGGAAAGAGAAAAATGGGTAAAGAAGTTGTAGTCCTTATGTACAATGGAATATCACTCAGCCATGAAATCAATGTCCTAAGGCTAGTAGCAGCATGATGAGTGGATTTAGGTACGACGATTCTAAGTGAAATAAGTCACACAGAAAAGGACACTTCTCATAAGGTATCACTGATAGAGGGAATGTAAAAACCGTTACACATGAACTGAATTACAAAACAGAACAGAGTCACACATGCAGAAAACACACTATGGCTGCTTAACGGGAAAGGTGAGGTGGGGTGATACATAAAACAAGGGTTTCAAATTAGCTCAGATACCGTTCCATAAACCCAATATGTAATAGACAAGACCTACTCCTTGCTCAGAGAACTGGACTCAACACGCCCTATTCACCGCACAAGAATATATCTGACTAGTAATAATCTTAAAACCTATGTATTGATATCTCTCTGTTAGTGTGTCAAGTGGGTGTAAAGCGGCATAAACACAGCAGTGAAAAGCAGCTAAACCGCATTATGAAAATAAATTACTTTGAAAAACCCATGAAAGAAAGACAGTGAAAGAGAGAGACATTCTTACACAATGCGTTCAGGGGCTGTGATGCAACCTGGATTGACCATATCTAGACCCACAGCTGGATGAGACATAAGGGTGGACACTCTTGGGGCTGAGAGGTTTGGTGAGGTTGGGTGAGCAAACGCAGACCATTTAAAGTAATACTGCATGGTACCCATCGCATGGGTCCCAAATCTCCAGGTTCAAGGGCATCTTCCTACATCGAAAACATGCATGAGAAACCCAGAAGATGGTACACCGTGTGATGGGGAAAGGTTTCTAAAACGCACCTCATTTCTCATCTCCTTGTGCCCGGGTTCGCCATTCCAGCCGCTTTACTAGCAATCTCCCTACTTGGAGCATCAGCACCTTTAACCTCCTGTTCCGTACAGGTTGCCATTTCTCCTGACGATGAACGGGAAGACGGGGAACCAATGAGAGACTGGCTCTTGGTGTTGGGACAGGCACAGGTCACTCTATTTTCCCATCAGGAAGAAGAATTAACCACAGGCTCATCCCGACCCCGGAACCAGAACAGGGCCTGAAGCCATCCTGCGCTTTTGCGGCCAGCTCCCAAAAACACGAGTTGTAAAAGGGAGGCTCAGGGCACTGCAATTCACAAACCTGCAGTGTTATAAATGATAACTCTCGTCCACAAATATATTGAGGGAAGGCAACGAAGAGGATTTGAAATCAAGGCAGAATTGCAGGAAACAGATTTCAGGAGGTAGATTCGAATCGCCTTTAAAGCACATGAAAAGCGGCAAAACGTTGACAATGATGCCCTTGGCCAAAAAGGGCGTATGCGTTTTTTCCTGAATATATTCAGGAAAAAACGCATACGCCCTTTTTGGCCAACCAAGCAACCTGGAAAGGCAAATCAGCGCTACAAAGAAGTCTCGCATCCCATCGGTCAAAAGGGCCATGCTGAAAAAAGTGTCCAAACCAGAAATGCAGGACAGGCTATGGAGAAATGGGAGCCTTGCTACACTGATTGGTGAGATGTAAATTGCCAACAGCCACTCTGGAGAAGTGTACGGTGAGTCGTGAAACATCTAAAAAACACAGCTTAGAGAGCATAGGGCACTTCCACTCATGGGGGTATAAATTGGGAAAATGAAAAATCAGCAAGACACAAGCACCCCAAAGTTTAGGGCTGCTCTGTTGACAAGGACCTCCACTTCATTCCACCTTAAACATCCCAGGAAAGAGAAAAATGGATAAAGAAGTTGTGGTCCTTATGTACAATGGAATATCACTCAGCCATGAAATCAATGTCATAAGGCTAGTAGCAGCATTATGAGTGGATTTAGGTACGACGATTCTAAGTGAAATAAATCACACAGAAAAGGACACTTCTCATAAGGTATCACTTATAGAGGGAAGGTAAAAACCGTTACACTTGAACTGAATTACAAAACAGAACAGAGTCACACATGCAGAAAACACACTATGGCTGCTTAACGGGAAAGGGGAGGTGGGGTGATCCATAAAACAAGGGTTTCAAATTAGCTCAGATACCGTTCCATAAACCCAATATGTAATAGACAAGACCTACTCCTTGCTCAGAGAACTGGACTCAACACGCCCTATTCACCGCACAAGAATATATCTGACTACTAATAATCTTAAAACCTATGTATTGATATCTCTCTGTTAGTGTGTCAAGTGGGTGTAAAGCGGCATAAACACAGCAGTGAAAAGCAGGTAACCGCATTATGAAAATAAATTACTTTGAAAAACCCATGAAAGAAAGACAGTGAAAGAGAGAGACATTCTTACACAATGCGTTCAGGGGCTGTGATGCAACCTGGATTGACCATATCTAGACCCACAGCTGGATGAGACATAAGCGTGGACACTCTTGGGGCTGAGAGGTTTGGTGATGTTGGGTGAGCAAACGCAGACCATTTAAAGTAATACTGCGTGGTAGCCATCGCATGGGTCCCAAATCTCCAGGTTCAAGGGCATCTTCCTACATCGAAAACATGCATGAGAAACCCAGAAGATGGTACACCGTCTGATGGGGAAAGGTTTCTAAAACGCACCTCATTTCTCATCTCCTTGTGTCCGGGTTCGCCATTCCAGCCGCTTTACTAGCAATCTCCCTACTTGGAGCATCAGCACCTTTAACCTCCTGTTCCGTACAGGTTGCCATTTCTCCTGACGATGAACGGGAAGACGGGGAACCAATGAGAGACTGGCTCTTGGTGTTGGGAAAGGCACAGGTCACTCTATTTTCCCATCAGGAAGAAGAATTAACAACAGGCTCATCCCGCCCCCCGGAACCAGAACAGGGCCTGAAGCCATCCTGCGCTTTTGCGGCCAGCTCCCAAAAACACGAGTTGTAAAATGGAGGCTCAGGGCACTGCAATTCAAAAACCTGCAGAGTTATAAATGATAACTCTCGTCCACAAATATATTGAGGGAAGGCAACGAAGAGGATTTGAAATCAAGGCAGAATTGCAGGAAACAGATTTCAGGAGGTAGATTCGAATCTCATTTAAAGCACATGAAAAGCGGCAAAACTTTGACAATGATGCCCTTGGCCAAAAAGGGCGTATGCGTTTTTTCCTGAATATATTCAGGAAAAAACGCATACGCCCTTTTTGACCAACCAAGCAACCTGGAAAGGCAAATCAGCGCTACAAAGAAGTCTCGTTTCCCATCGGTCAAAAGGGCCATGCTGAAAAAAGTGTCAAAACCAGAAATGCAGGACAGGCCATGGAGAAATGGGAGCCTTGCTACACTGATGGGCGGGATGTAAATTGCCAACAGCCACTCTGGAGAAGTGTACGGTGAGTCCTGAAACATCTAAAAAACACAGCTTAGAGAGCATAGGGCACTTCCACTCATGGGGGTATAAATTGGGAAAATGAAAAATCAGCAAGACACAAGCACCCCAAAGTTTAGGGCTGCTCTGTTGACAAGGACCTCCACTTCATTCCACCTTAAATAGCCCAGGAAAGAGAAAAATGGGTAAAGAAGTTGTGGTCCTTATGTACAATGGAATATCACTCAGCCATGAAATCAATGTCCTAAGGCTAGTAGCAGCATGATGAGTGGATTTAGGTACAACGATTCTAAGTGAAATAAGTCACACAGAAAAGGACACTTCTCATAAGGTATCACTGATAGAGGGAATGTAAAAACCGTTACACATGAACTGAATTACAAAACAGAACAGAGTCACACATGCAGAAAACACACTATGGCTGCTTAACGGGAAAGGTGAGGTGGGGTGATACATAAAACAAGGGTTTCAAATTAGCTCAGATACCGTTCCATAAACCCAATATGTAATAGACAAGACCTACTCCTTGCTCAGAGAACTGGACTCAACACGCCCTATTCACCGCAGAAGAATATATCTGACTAGTAATAATCTTAAAACCTATGTATTGATATCTCTCTGTTAGTGTGTCAAGTGGGTGTAAAGCGGCATAAACACAGCAGTGAAAAGCAGCTAAACCGCATTATGAAAATAAATTACTTTGAAAAACCCATGAAAGAAAGACAGTGAAAGAGAGAGACATTCTTACACAATGCGTTCAGGGGCTGTGATGCAACCTGGATTGACCATATCTAGACCCACAGCTGGATGAGACATAAGGGTGGACACTCTTGGGGCTGAGAGGTTTGGTGAGGTTGGGTGACAAACGCAGACCATTTAAAGTAATACTGCATGATACCCATCGCATGGGCCCCAAATCGCCAGGTTCAAGGGCATCTTCCTACATCGAAAACATGCATGAGAAACCCAGAAGATGGTACACCGTGTGATGGGGAAAGGTTTCTAAAACGCACCTCATTTCTCATCTCCTTGTGCCCGGGTTCGCCATTCCAGCCGCTTTACTAGCAATCTCCCTACTTGGAGCATCAACACCTTTAACCTCCTGTTCCGTACAGGTTGCCATTTCTCCTGACGATGAACGGGAAGACGGGGAACCAATGAGAGACTGGCTCTTGGTGTTGGGAAAGGCACAGGTCACTCTATTTTCCCATCAGGAAGAAGAATTAACCACAGGCTCATCCCGCCCCCCGGAACCAGAACAGGGCCTGAAGCCATCCTGCGCTTTTGCGGCCAGCTCCCAAAAACACGAGTTGTAAAATGGAGGCTCAGGGCACTGCAATTCACAAACCTGCAGAGTTATAAATGATAACTCTCGTCCACAAATATATTGAGGGAAGGCAACGAAGAGGATTTGAAATCAAGGCAGAATTGCAGGAAACAGATTTCAGGAGGTAGATTCGAATCGCCTTTAAAGCACATGAAAAGCGGCAAAACGTTGACAATGATGCCCTTGGCCAAAAAGGGCGTATGCGTTTTTTCCTGAATATATTCAGGAAAAAACGCATACGCCCTTTTTGGCCAACCAAGCAACCTGGAAAGGCAAATCAGCGCTACAAAGAAGTCTCGCATCCCATCGGTCAAAAGGGCCATGCTGAAAAAAGTGTCAAAACCAGAAATGCAGGACAGGCCATGGAGAAATGGGAGCCTTGCTACACTGATGGGCGGGATGTAAATTGCCAACAGCCACTCTGGAGAAGTGTACGGTGAGTCGTGAAACATCTAAAAAACACAGCTTAGAGAGCATAGGGCACTTCCACTCATGGGGGTATAAATTGGGAAAATGAAAAATCAGCAAGACACAAGCACCCCAAAGTTTAGGGCTGCTCTGTTGACAAGGACCTCCACTTCATTCCACCTTAAATATCCCAGGAAAGAGAAAAATGGGTAAAGAAGTTCTGGTCCTTATGTACAATGGAATATCACACAGCCATGAAATCAATGTCATAAGGTTAGTAGCAGCATGATGAGTAGATTTAGGTACGACGATTCTAAGTGAAATAAGTCACACAGAAAAGGACACTTCTCATAAGGTATCACTGATAGAGGGAATGTAAAAACCGTTACACTTGAACTGAATTACAAAACAGAACAGAGTCACACATGCAGAAAACACACTATGGCTGTTTAACGGGAAAGGTGAGGTGGGGTGATACATAAAACAAGGGTTTCAAATTAGCTCAGATACCGTTCCATAAACCCAATATGTAATAGACAAGACCTACTCCTTGCTCAGAGAACTGGACTCAACACGCCCTATTCACCGCACAAGAATATATCTGACTACTAATAATCTTAAAACCTATGTATTGATATCTCTCTGTTAGTGTGTCAAGTGGGTGTAAAGCGGCATAAACACAGCAGTGAAAAGCAGCTAAACCCCATTATGAAAATAAATTACTTTTAAAAACCCATGAAACAAAGACACTGAAAGAGAGAAATTCTTACACAATGCGTTCAGGGGCTGTGATACAACCTGGATTGACCATATCTAGACCCACAGCTGGATGAGACCTAAGGGTGGACACTCTTGGGGCTGAGAGGTTTGGTGAGGTTGGGTGAGCAAATGCAGACCCTTTAAAGTAATACTGCTGGTACCCATCGCATGGGTCCCAAATCTCCAGGTTCAAGGGCATCTTCCTACATCGAAAACATGCATGAGAAACCCAGAAGATGGTACACCGTGTGATGGGGAAAGGTTTCTAAAACGCACCTCATTTCTCATCTCCTTGTTCCCGGGTTCGCCATTCCAGCCACTTAACTAGCAATCTCCCTACTTGGAGCATCAGCACCTTTAACCTCCTGTTCCGTACAGGTTACAATTTTTCCTGAGGATGAACGGGAAGACGGGGAACCAATGAGAGACTGGCTCTTGGTGTTGGGACAGGCACAGGTCACTCTATTTTCCCATCAGGAAGAAGAATTAACCACAGGCTCAGCCTGACCCCGGAACCAGAACAGGGCCTGAAGCCATCCTGCGCTTTTGCGGCCAGCTCCCAAAAACGCGAGGTGTAAAATCGAGTTTCATGGCACTGCAATTCATAAACCTGCAGAGTTATAAATGATAACTCTCGTCCACAAATATATTGAGGGAAGGCAAAGAAGAGGATTTGAAATCAAGGCAGAATTGCAGGAAACAGATTTCAGGAGGTAGATTCGAATCTCCTTTAAAGCACATGAAAAGCGGCAAAACGTTGACAATGATGCCCTTGGCCAAAAAGGGCGTATGCGTTTTTTCCTGAATATATTCAGGAAAAAACGCATACGCCCTTTTTGGCCAACCAAGCAACCTGGAAAGGCAAATCAGCGCTACAAAGAAGTCTCGCTTCCCATCGGTCAAAAGGGCCATGCTGAAAAAAGTGTCAAAACCAGAAATGCAGGACAGGCCATGGAGAAATGGGAGCCTTGCTACACTGATGGGCGGGATGTAAATTGCCAACAGCCACTCTGGAGAAGTGTACGGTGAGTCGTGAAACATCTAAAAAACACAGCTTAGAGAGCATAGGGCACTTCCACTCATGGGGGTATAAATTGAGAAAATGAAAAATCAGCAAGACACAAGCACCCCAAAGTTTAGGGCTGCTCTGTTGACAAGGACCTCCACTTCATTCCACCTTAAATATCCCAGGAAAGAGAAAAATGGGTAAAGAAGTTCTGGTCCTTATGTACAATGGAATATCACACAGCCATGAAATCAATGTCATAAGGTTAGTAGCAGCATGATGAGTAAATTTATGTACGACGATTCTAAGTGAAATAAGTCACACAGAAAAGGACACTTCTCATAAGGTATCACTGATAGAGGGAATGTAAAAACCGTTACACTTTAACTGAATTACAAAACAGAACAGAGTCACACATGCAGAAAACACACTATGGCTGTTTAACCGGAAAGGTGAGGTGGGGTGATACATAAAACAAGGGTTTCAAATTAGCTCAGATACCGTTCCATAAACCCAATATGTAATAGACAAGACCTACTCCTTGCTCAGAGAATTGGACTCAAAACGCCCTATTCACCGCACAAGAATATATCTGACTAGTAATAATCTTAAAACCTATGTATTGATATCTCTCTGTTAGTGTGTCAAGTGGGTGTAAAGCGGCATAAACACAGCAGTGAAAAGCAGCTAAACCGCATTATGAAAATAAATTACTTTTAAAAACCCATGAAACAGAGACAGTGAAAGAGAGAAATTCTTACACAATGCGTTCAGGGGCTGTGATGCAACCTGGATTGACCATATCTAGACCCACAGCTGGATGAGACCTAAGGGTGGACACTCTTGGGGCTGAGAGGTTTGGTGAGTTTGGGTGAGCAAACGCAGACCCTTTAAAGTAATACTGCGTGGTACCCATCGCATGGGTCCCAAATCTCCATGTTCAAGGGCATCTTCCTACATCAAAAACATGCATGAGAAACCCAGAAGATGGTACACTGTGTGATGGGGAAAGGTTTCTAAAACGCACCTCATTTCTCATCTCCTTGTGCCCGGGTTCGCCATCCCAGCCGCTTTACTAGCAATCTCCCTACTTGGAGCATCAGCACCTTTAACCTCCTGTTCCGTACAGGTTGCAATTTGTCCTGAGGATGAACGGGAAGACGGGGAACCAATGAGAGACTGGCTCTTGGTGTTGGGACAGGCACAGGTCACTCTATTTTCCCATCAGGAAGAAGAATTAACCACAGGCTCAGCCTGCCCCCCGGAACCAGAACAGGGCCTGAAGCCATCCTGCGCATTTGCGGCCAGCTCCCAAAAACGCGAGGTGTAAAATCGAGCTTCATGGCACTGCAATTCACAAACCTGCAGAGTTATAAATGATAACTCTCGTCCACAAATATATTGAGGCAAGGCAAAGAAGAGGATTTGAAATCAAGGCAGAATTGCAGGAAACAGATTACAGGAGGTAGATTCGAATCTCCTTTAAAGCACATGAAAAGCGGCAAAACGTTGACAATGATGCCCTTGGCCAAAAAGGGCGTATGCGTTTTTTCCTGAATATATTCAGGAAAAAACGCATACGCCCTTTTTGGCCAACCAAGCAACCTGGAAAGGCAAATCAGCGCTACAAAGAAGTCTCGCTTCCCATCGGTCAAAAGGGCCATGCTGAAAAAAGTGTCAAAACCAGAAATGCAGGACAGGCCATGGAGAAATGGGAGCCTTGCTACACTGATGGGCGGGATGTAAATTGCCAACAGCCACTCTGGAGAAGTGTACGGTGAGTCGTGAAACATCTAAAAAACACAGCTTAGAGAGCATAGGGCACTTCCACTCATGGGGGTATAAATTGGGAAAATTAAAAATCAGCAAGACACAAGCACCCCAAAGTTTAGGGCTGCTCTGTTGACAAGGACCTCCACTTCATTTCACCTTAAATATCCCAGGAAAGAGAAAAATGGGTAAAGAAGTTGTGGTCCTTATGTACAATGGAATATCACTCAGCCATGAAATCAATGTCATAAGGCTAGTAGCAGCATGATGAGTGGATTTAGGTACGACGATTCTAAGTGAAATAAGTCACACAGAAAAGGACACTTCTCATAAGGTATCACTGATAGAGGGAATGTAAAAACCATTACACTTGAACTGAATTACAAAACAGAACAGAGTCACACATGCAGAAAACACACTATGGCTGCTTAACGGGAAAGGTAAGGTGGGGTGATGCATAAAACGAGGGTTTCATATTAGCTCAAATACCGATCCATAAACCCAATATGTAATAGACAAGACCTACTCCTTGCTCAGTGAAGTGGATGCAACACCCCCTATTCAACGAACAAGAATATATCCGACTAGTAAAATTCTTAAAACCTATGTATTGATTTCTCTCTGTAAGTGAATCAAGTGGGTGTAAAGGGGCATAAACACAGCAGTGAAAATCAGGTAAACCCCATTATAAAAATAAATTACTTTAAAATCCCAAAAAACAAAGACAGTGATAGAGGGAGAAATTTTTACATAATTCGTTCCGGGGCTGTGATGCAACCTGGTGTGACCATATCTAGACCCACAGCTGGATGAGAAATAAAGCTGGACACTCTTGGGACTGAAGGTCTCTTTCCCTATTTACCAGATTGGGAACGTAGAAAGGCTGCCACCCTCTGGCCGTTACCTGCAAAAGCAGCTTTAAAACCTGTGCTAATGTTCACTTCATATGAACAAGTACTTCAGGGCTGTAAATGAAACGTGCCCTCCAAATGTCTTGAGGGAGGTAATGGCCAAAAATTTTCAAAATGTGACACTTACTTTAAGAAAACACTTTGAAGAACTAAGCTGTAATCACAGTTTGATAAATAAAAGGGCATGCTTTAAAGCTCAATTTCAACAGATTATGGGACACATGCAAATTCAACCACAGATAGGTATCAGCTCGCACCTGTTAGAATGACCATCAGCAAGAAAACTACAAACAATAAATATTGAAGGTGTTTTGGAGAAATGCATACCCTCAATTTTAAGTGGGACGTAACCTGGAAAGAGCCACTAATGAGAACTGAATGGTGGTGCCTTTAAAACATACACACTGAGCTACCATATGATACAGCAAGCCCACTCCTTGGCCTATAACATAAGAAGATATAACTGGAAAGACACAGGCAAGCAAATGTGCATTGCAGCAGTATTACAATAGCCAAGACATGGAGGCAACCAGAAAGTCCATCAAGAGGTGCGTGGCCAAAGAAGAACTGGTACACGTACAGATGGAATATTAGCCAGGGAAAAAAATGAAACAATGCCATTTGCAGCACCATGTATGATTCTTGAGGTAATCAGGCAAATTGTACTAAGTCAGAAAGCAAAAGACACATATCCTATAATATCACTTATAGGTCTTAGCTAAAAATTGATACCAATGAAGATATTTCCACAGAGAAATGCAATCACAGATTCATTAAACAAACTTATGGTTCACCAAATGGAAAGGTGTGAGGATTGGATACATTAGGATATTGGGGTTAAGATAGATATAGAAACACATGTGAAATATGTAATCACCAAAGACCTACGTAATACCAAGACAAGACTACTCAACATCGTGTCATAACCTACATGGGAAAATGATCCAAAGAAGAATAGATATATGTATATGTTTAAAAGAACCACATCTTTCACACCTAGAAGAAACAAAACATTTTAATTAAATTTGCTCTGACAAAAAATAAAAATTAAATTAAAAAAAGAACAAGAAGTAATGAGACATAAACTTAAGGGGCTATTTGCTGGCACATTGCATTCTAATTTACAACCAGAACATGACTTCCATTAAGGCTCTGTCATCACTAATAAAGCAGCTTTATAAGCAATGTTGAAGGTAGCTTAAGAGAAGTCTCACTAATTATTGATAGTAACAAGGAAACAAAGAAAAGTAAAAATCTCACTGCAAAAAGTATACATAGGGTAAGGATAGTAGATCAAACACTTATTAAACTTCTGTAAAGAATAAAAGACAACAGTAGTATGTTTTTTTAAAAAGAGAGGGCCCAAATAAATCTGAAATGAAAGAGATGATGTTACAACGGACACCACAGAAATACAAAGTATCCTAAGATACACACAGGGTAACTCAGGGCTCAGACTGGACAGAGCCCACTCTCCAGTCCCCTGTACATGACTTACAGGAGCCTCAGGAACTGAAGAGGGGGTCCCTGAGGAGAGGCTCAAGATAGAATATGGTAGGCATTAACATGACTGCATTCATCTTAAACATGCCTGAACTACATTCACACGAGATGATTTTGTCCTGTATGTACATCGGCACCTCTAGTTGGAACTGCAGATCTTTGGCTTCAACACCTCTACTGACAACATTAGCGTCACCTGCTGTGGACCGTCTCCTATAGGATTTCTAGAATCACAAAACATCGAAGCTTCACAGGACCCAGAGTCTGTGCAACTCCACACAGAGTCTCAGAGTCTCAACTCCACTCAGATACTCCACTCTTGGAGGGCACACACAAAGTAGTGTGCACATCAGGACCCAGGGGAAGGAGCAGTGACCCTGTAGGAGAATGACCAGAACTACCTGCTACTTTTAGAGGGTCTCCTGCAGAGGCAGGTGGTGGCTGTGGCTGTGGCTCACCGTGAGGACAACGACACTGGCAGCAGAAGTTCTGGGAAATACTCCTTGGTGTGAGCCCTCCCAGAGTCCGCCATTAGCCCCACCAAGAGCAAGGTAGGCTCCAGGGCTGGGTCACCTCAGGCCAAACAACCAACAGGGAGGGAACCCAGCCCCATGCATCAGCAGACAAGCGGATTAAACTTTTTATTAAAGTTTTATTTAATCCGTAGAGAAGCGGATTAAAGCTCTGCCCACCAAAGCAACACCCAGCTCTACCCACCACCAGTCCTTCCCATCAGGAAGCTTGCACAAGCCTCTAAGATAGACTCATCCACCGGAGAGCAGACAGCAGAAGCAAGAAGAACTACAATTCTGCAGCCTGTGGAAGGAAAACCACATTCACAGAAAGATAGACAAAATGAAAAGGCAGAGGACTTTATACCAGATCAAGGAACAAGATAAAACCCCAGAAAAAAAAACCGAAATGAGGTGGAGATAGGGAACCTTCCAGAAAAAAAATTCAGAATAATGATAGTGAAGTTGAGCCAAGACCTTGGAAAAAGAAAGGAGGCAAAGATCGAGAAGATGCAAGAAATGTTTAACAAAGACCTAGAAGAATTAAGGAACAAACACCTAGAAGAATTAAAGAACAAACAAACAGAGGTGAACAATGGAATAACTGAAATGAAAAATACACTAGAAGGAATCAGTAGCAGAATAACTGTGGCAGAAGAACGGATAAGTGACCTGGAAGACAGAAAGGTGGAAATCACTGCCATGGAACAGAATAAAGAAAAAGAATGAAAATAAACGAAGACACCCCAAGAGTCCTCTGGGACAACATTAAACGCAACAACATTCGCATTATAGGGGTCCCAGAAGGAGAAGAGAGAGAGAAAGGACCCGAGAATATATTTAAAGAGATAATGGTCAAAAACTTCCCTAGCATGGGAAAAGAAATAGCCACCCAAGTCCAGAAGCACAGAGTGTCCCAGGCAGGATAAACCAAAGGAGAAAAATGACAAGACACATAGTAATCAAATTGACAAAAATTAACGACAAAGAAAAATGATTGAAACCAGCAAGGGAAAAATGACAAATAACATACAAGGGAACTCCCATAAGGATAACAACTGATTTCTCAGCAGAAAATCTACAAGCCAGAAGGAAGTGGCATGATAAATTTAAAGTGATGAAAGGGAAGAACCTACAACCAAGAGTACTCCACCCTGCAAAGAGCTCATTCAGATTTGATGGAGAAATCAAAAGCCTTACAGACAAGCAAAAGCTAAGAGAATTCAGCACCATGAAACCAGCTCTACACCAAATGCTAAAGGAACTTCTCTAAGTGGGAAACACAAGAGAAGAAAAGGACCCACCAAGACAAACCCATAACAATTAAGAAAATAGTAGTAGGAACATACATATCGATAATTACCTTAAACGTGAATGCACTACATGTTCCAACCAAAAGACACAGGCTCGCTGAATGGATACAAAAACAAGACCCATATATATGCTGTCTACAAGAGATCCATTTCAGACCTAGGGACACATACAGACTCAAAGTGAGGCGATGGAAAAATATATTCTATGCAAATGAAAATCAAAAGAAAGCTGGAGTAGCAATACTCATATCAGATAAAATAGACTTTAAAATAAAGAATGTTACAAGAGACGAGGAAAGGCACTACATAATGGTCAGGGGATCAATCCAAGAAGAAGATATAACAATTATAAATATATATGTACCCAAAATAGGAGCAGCTCAATGTATAAGGCAACTGCTAACAGCTATAAAAGAGGAAATCGACAGTAACACAATAATAGCGGGGGACTTTAACAGCTCACTTACACCAGTGGAGATCAGCCAGACAGACAATTACTAAGGAAACACAAGCTTTAAATGACACAATAGACCAGATAGAGTTAATTGATATTTATAGGACATTCCATCCAAAAACAGCAGATTACACGTTCTTCTCAACTGCACACGGAACATTCTCCAGGATAGATCACATCTTGGGTCACAGATAAAGCCTCAGTAAATTTAAGAAAACTGAAATCATATCAAGCAGCTGTTCCGACCACAATGCTATGAGATTAGAAATCAATTACACGGAAAAAACCGTAAAAAACACAAACACATGGAGGCTAAACAATACGTTACTAAATAACCAAGCGATCACTGAAGAAATCAAAGAGGAAATCAAAAACTACCTAGAGACAAATGACAACAAAAACACGATGATCCAAAACCTATGGGATGCAGCAAAAGGAGTTCTAAGAGGGAAGTTTATAGCAATACAAGCCTACCTCAAGAAACAAGAAAAATCTCAAATAAACAATCTAACCTTACACCTAGAGGAACTAGAGAAAGAAGAACAAAACCCAAAGTTAGTAGAAGGAAAGAAATCATAAAGATCAGAGCAGAAATAAATGAAATAGAAACAAAGAAAACGAAAGCAAAGATCAATAAAACTAAAAGCTGGTTCTTTGAGAAGATAAGCAAAAATGATCAACCTTTAGCCGGACTCCAGAAAAAGAGGGAGAGGACGCAAATCAACAAAATTAGAAGTGAAAAAGCAGAAGTTATAACAGACACCACAGGAATACAAAGCATCCTAAGAGACTACTACAAGCAACTCTAGGCCAATAAAATGGACAATCTGGAAGAAATGGACAAATTCTTAGAAAGGGATAACCTTCTAAGACTGAACCAGGAAGAAATAGAAAATATGAACAAACCTATCACAAGCAATGAAATTGAAACTGTGATTAAAAATCTTCCAACAAACAAAAGTCCAGAACCAGATGGCATCACAGGTGAATTCTATCAAACATTTAGAGCAGAGCTAACACCCAACCTTCTCAAATTCTTCAAAGCAATTGCAGGGGAAGGAACACTCCCAAACTCATTCTATGAGACCACCATCACCCTGATACCAAAATCAGACAGAGATACTACAAGGAAAGAAAATTATAGACCAATATCACTGATGAATATAGATGTAAAAATCCTCAACAAAATACTAGCAAACAGAATCGAACAACACATGAAAAGGATCATACACCATGATCAAGTGGGGTTTATCCCAGGGATGCGAGAATTCTTCAATATACACAAATCAATGTGATACACCATATTAACAAATTGTAGAATAAAAGCATATGATCATCTCAATAGATGAAGGAAAAGATTTTGAGAAAATTCAACACTCATTTACGATAAAAACTCTGCAGAGTGTGGGCATAGAGGGAAACTACCTCAACATAATAAAGGCCATATATGACAAACCCACAGCAAACAACATTCTCAATGGTGAAAAACTGAAAGCGTTTCCTCTAAGATCAGGAACAAGACGAGGATGTCCACTCTCACCACTGCTATTCAACATAGTTTTGGAAGTCCTAGCCATGGCAATCAGAGAAGAAAAAGAAATAAAAGGAATACAAAAAGGAAAAGAAGAAGTAAAATTGTCACTGTTTGCAGATGACATGATATCATAGATAGAGAATCCTAAAGATGCCACCAGAAAACCACTGGAGCTAATCAATGAATTTGGTAAAGTTGCAGGATACAAAATTAATGCACAGAAATTGCTTGCATTCCTATACACTAACAATGAAAGATCAGAAAGAGAAATTAAGGAAACAATCCCATTACCACTGCAACAAAAATAATAAAATACCTAGGAATAAACCTACCTAAGGAAGTAAAAGACCTGTACTCAGAAAACTATAAGACACTGATGAAAGAAATCAAAGATGATATAAACAGATGGAGACATATACCATGTTCTCGGATTAGAAGAATCAATATTGTGAAAATGACTATACTACCCAAAGCAATCTACAGATTCAATGCAATCCCGATCAAAATACCTTTGGCATTTTCTACAGAACAAGAAAAAAAAAATCTTAAAATTTGTAGGGAGACACAAAAGACCCTGGATAGCCAAAGCAGTCTTGAGGGGGGAAAAAAAAGAGCTGGAGGAATCAGACTTCCAGACTTCAGACTATATTGCAAAGCTACAGTAATCAAGATAATATGGTACTGACACAAAAACAGAAATATAGGTCAATAGAACAGGATAGAAAGCACAGAGATAAACCCACGTACCTATGGTTCACTAATCTATGACAAAGGAGGCAAGGGTATACAATGGAGAAAAGACAGTGTCTTCAGCAAGTGGTGCTGGGAAAACTGGACAGTTACATGTAAAAGAATGAAATTAGTACACTCCCTAACACCATACACAAAAATAAACTCAAAATGGATTAGAGACCTAAATATAAGACCAGCCACTATAAAACTCTTAGAGGAAAACATAAGCAGAACAGTCTATGACATAAATCACAGCAAGATCCTTTTTGACCCACCTCCTAGAGAAATGGAAATAAAAACAAAAATAAAAAAATGGGACCGAATGAAACATAAATTCTTTTGCACAGCAAAGGAAAACATAAGCAAGATGAAAAGACAACCATCAGAATGGGAGAAAATATTTTCAAATGAAGCAAATGGCAAAGGATTAATCTCCAAAAAGCAGCTCATGTAGCTCAATATCACAAAACCAAACAACCCAATCCAAAAATGGGCAGAAGACCTAAATAGACATTTCTCCAAAGAAGATATACAGGTTGCCAACAAACACATGAAAGGATGCTGAACATCACTAATCATTAGAGAAATGCAAATCAAAACTACAGTGAGGTATCACCTCACACCAGTCAGAATGGCCATCATCAAAAAATCTACCAACAATAAATGCTGGAGAGGCATTTATTGGAGCAAAGGGAACCCTCTTGCACTGTTGGTGGGAATGTAAATTGATATAGCCACTAGGGAGAACGGTATGGGGGTTCCTTAAACACTAAAAATAGAACTACCATACAACCCAGCAAACCCACTCCTGGACATTTACCCTGAGAAAACCATAATTCAAAAAGAGTCATGTACCACAATGTTCACTGTAGCTCTATTTACAATAGCCAGGACATGGAAGCAACCTAAGTGTCCATCAACAGATAAATGGATAAAGAAGATGTGGCACATATATACAATGGAACATTATTCAGCCATAAAAAGAAACGAAATTGAGTTATTTTTAGTGAGGTGGATGGATCTAGAGTCTGTCCTACAGAGTGAAGTAAGTCAGAAAGAGAAAAACAAATACCGTATGCTAACACATATATATGGAATCTTAAAAAAAAAAGTTTATGAAGAACCTAGGGGCAGGAAAGGATTAAGGACACAGACGTAGAGAAAGGACTTGAGGACATGCGGAGAGGGAAGGGTAAGCTGGGACAAAGTGAGAGAGTGGTATGGACATATATACACTACCAAATGTAAAATTGATAGCTACTGGGAAGCAGCCACATAGCACAGGGAGATCAGCTCTGTGCTTTGTGACCACCTAAAAGGGTGGGATAAGGGAGTGAGAGGGAGGTGCAAGAGGGAGGGGATATGGTGTTATATGTATACGCACAGCTGATTCACTTTTTTATACAGCAGAAACTAACACACAATTGTAAAGCAATTATACTCCAATAAAGATGTAAAAGAAAAAAAAAAAAGCCCAGAGATAAACCTACACACCTATGGCCCACTAATCTATGACAAAGGAGGCAAGGGTATACAAAGGAGAAAAGACAGTCTCTTCAATAAGTGGTGCTGGGAAAATTGGACAGCTACATGTAAAAGAATGAAATTAGAACACTCCCTAACACCATACACAAAAAATAAACTCAAAATGGATTAGAGACCGAAATGTAAGACCGGACACTATAAAACTCTTAGAGGAAAACACAGGAAGAATACTCTTTGACATAAATCACAGCAAGATCTTTTTTGATCCACCTCCTAGAGTAATGGAATAAAAAAAATAAACATATGGGAGCAAATGAAACCTAAAAGCTTTTGCAAAGCAAAGGAAACTACAAACAAGACGAAAAGACAACCCTCACAATGGGAGAAAATATTTGCAAACGAATCAATGGACAAAGGATTAATCTCCAATGTATATAAACAGCTCATGCAGCTCAACAGTAAAAAAACAAACAACCCAATCCAAAAATGGGCAGATGACGTAAATAGACATTTGTCCCAAGAAGACATACAGATGACCAAGAAGCACATGAAAAGCTGCTCAACATCACTAATTATTAGAGAAATATAAACCAAAACTACAATGAGGTATCGCCTCACACGAGTTAGAATGGGCATCATCAGAAAATCTACAAGCAACAAATGCTGGAGAGGGTGTGGAGAAAAGGGAACCCTCTTACACTATTTGTGGGAATGTAAATTGATACAGTCACTATGGAGAACAGTATGGAGGTTCCTTAAAAGACTAAAAATAGAATTACCATATGACCCAGCAATCCCACTACTGGCCATATACCCAGAGAAAACCATAATTCAAAAAGACATATTCACCACAATATTCATTGCAGCACTGTTTACAATAGCCAGGTCATGGAAGCAACCTAAATGCCCATAGACAGACGAACAGAAAAGATGTGCTACATATATAAAATGGAATATTACTCAGCCATAAAAAGGAATGAAATTGGGTCATTTGTAGAGACGTGGATAGATCTAGAGACTGTCATACAGAGTGAAGTAAGTCAGAAAGAGAAAAACAAATATCGTATATTAACGCATACATGTGGAACCTAGAAAAATGGTAAAGATGAACCGGTTTGCAAGGCAGAAATAGAGACACAGATGTAGAGAACAAATGTATGGACACCAAGGGGGGAAAGTGGCAGGGTGGTGGTGGTGGGATGAATTGCGAGCCTGGGATTGACATATATACACTTATATGTATAAAATAGGTTACCAATAAGAGCCTGCTGTATAAAAAAATGAATAAAATAAATTCAAAAATTAAAAAATAAATAATACTTAAAAAAATAAAACAGAAAAAAAAGTTCTGTCCTTCCCATAGACGTATTTATATGAATGAATTATTTCCATGCTTATATCCATAAATACAAAAAGAGGAATAAAACTTACCTTGAACCAAAAAAGAAAAAAAAAAAAAAAAACAGAACCCACTGGTCATACAGAGGAAAACCCTATCAGGGCACTTGCTCCAGGGGTAAACAATTCTGAAGTTGGTCACAGGTGGGGAATCATCTCCCATGCAGCCAGCAGCCCCCACACGAGGAGCGTCCTCATTGCAAAGCTGGGGGACCGTGAGGAGGCGTCTCTGAGTAAACGTGAGCTGAGCCCCAGGCCAGCTGCTGCTGAACTTTTCCCACCCTTCCCAGGTAAAACACCTGAATGTGTGCAAAGACTTTAAAAACTAGAGGAAGGGGCTTGGAGTCACACCAGCGACAGCACGCAGGCCGACTTGGTGCCTGCAGGCCAGCCAGGATGGTCCTGGCCCCGGGTGCTCGTCTGGAAGCTTTCCATTTCCCTGCCTGAGGTACCCCTCCTGTCCCGGCCCCCACTGCTTTTTTCCTTCCTCACCTCTGCCCGGGGAGAAATTCCAGCAGCAAGTATGGGTGACACATCCTCTTCTTTAGCAGGTGGCAGCCCGGCAACTCCTGCAGAAAGTCCAGCAGAGCCCCAGTCACACTGGGCCACTCATAGAGCCGTGGGCCCTACTCCCTCCCACCAGCCCAACCCCGAGACTGCTGACGGGGCAGAGAATATGGCGTCAGGCACAGCTGCAGAGGCTTTTGCTGCCTGGAGGGGTGTTTATATTGACCTCAACCCAGGCACACCTGGGAAGGGCTGGCCGGCCGGGTCAGGCTGCCCAGGTCAGCCAATCCTCGCCCCTCAGGGGCTCAGAGTTGCAGAAAATGGGCCTTGCTGCACCGGCCAGATCCAAGGAACAGGTGTAGGGTCCCGAGAGTCAGGATAGATAAGGGGCGGCAGCCCTGGCTTGTTTTCGAATCATTTTATCTGGTCCATGAGTGGGAGACAACTTCAAGAAGACCCTCTGCTAATGAGAGGAACCCAGGAGTCAGGGAGAGGAGGGGTGGTGGGTGGAGACAGAGGCCTGGTGCCCCGGCTGCAGTGGAAGCCCCCGGAAGACCAGGCAGAGGGAGGCCGCACAGAGTGAAGCCTAGGGTCACAGACCTGTTGGAGCTGCTGTTTGTTAGTTCAAGCTCTGCTCTGAGGTGCTCTGTGTCAGCTCTGAGTGACAGGGGTGCTGGGGGTGCTCTGCAATGAGGGCTATGTGCACGGTTCCTGTGTGCCCAGCCCTGCCGGGGTACCTGTCCACGGGAGCTCCATATCCAGGGAGGGGCCTGCCCACGAGAGCCCCGTGGGCTGCTGCGTACCTGCCCAGGTGAGCTCCATATCCTGGGAGGGGCCTGACCACAAGAGCCCCGTGGGCTGCTGGGGACCTGGTAGAGGACGCCAGGACAGTCAGTGAAGCCACAGAGGATATACATCTAGTAGTTCCTAATTCCTACACCCTGCTGGTCATTCTACCATCCACCAGGACATGGCATTCTGTATTAGACTTCAATGATGCCTTCTTCTGTATTCCATTAGTCCCAGAGTCACAAGAAATTTTGGCTGTGAGTGGCAGGACTCAACCTACAACAAAAACAATACTGCTGGGCCGTCCTGCCCCAGGGGTTCAAAAATTCCCACACCATCTTTGGGGAAACGTTAGCTAAAGACCTAAAAGATCTACCTCTGGAGAAGGGAACCCTCCTTCAATATGCAGATGACATTCTGATCACCAGCCCGACTAAGGAGGCCTCTGAACTACCTAGCCAATAAAAGATAGAAGGTGTCCAAGGAAAAGGCTCAAATATCACAAACTAAGGTGGCCTTCCTGGGCTTCATTCGCACAGAAGGTCGGAGAAGCCCACCCCAGGAAAGGGAAGAAGCCATTTGCAGCCTCACCTTTCCTGAAACTAGAAGACAGCTTAGGGGTTCCTGGGGAGACCGGGGTTTGCTGCATCTGGATCCCTAACTACAGTCTAATAGCTGGGCCTCTATATGAAACACTGAAAGGAAAAGATGATGATCCTTTTGAATAGAATCCAGAAGCGGCCTTTCAAGAATGGAAAGAGCAGTCAATTCAGACCCTGGCCCTGGACCTCCCTAAGTTAGCTAAACCCTTTGACCTTTACATTCCTGGTCCAAGGCGAATCGCCCTTGGAGTATTAGTGCAAAAACTGGGACCACTTGAAATGGAACAATGCAAGAATGCCCTCCAGGCATTGGCCAGCCACCCCATCCGACCAGGATACTGGGGGTATCTAAAAACCTGGAAATCAGCAGCCCGCAAGGCCAGCTCCCTCCTAAGGGAAAAGGACGCCACTTGGTGATCCTAACCACCCACCATGCCCTGAAGTTGCAGGGATTGCTCCGTGGGCACAATGACCTCGAGTGAGGAGGCCCTCCAACACCAACCTCCAGAGAGACAACCTGGGGCAATGGGCCCCCATGACAACTCGTGTGACCATCACTTGACCTGGAGCTTCTCTCAGAAAACAACAAGAGTGTGCCCCAAAAGAGCAGACTATTGCTTACAGGACTTACTGCACCCAGAGCGGAGCTAATAAACTTGGCAGGGGAACCGTAAATAACGCTGCCACCATAGAAAAGCCTACAGACACCGCAGTGACGGCGGCCAATGAGACCGGCTGTACTCCTGGCTACTTCAAAAGACCGTTGACTGAGTGGCCGTCATGGTCCTGGATCACCACCGGCCCTGGACTGTCTGGGAATTGAGCAAGCAGGGCTCGGACACCTGGTGCTGTTTGTACGTTAATTCAGTGGCCTAACTGAAGAAAGCACAGACTACTGGTCAGAGCATCTAGGCTGGCAGAAACCGTCAGCCTAAGGGGGCCGAACCAATGTGGAGCAGGGTAAAACCGCCCACCCCCCCAGCGTCTCTGCACATCTCTTTCCTGGACCCTTAAAGGTCATTAGAATCTATAAAACTTCCAATGCTGGTGCTCAGGCAGACGAGCAGTGAGGGAGGAGGCCTGCGGACAATCAACCTCACCTGGAGGCTGCTGGGGAGAAGTCCTGCCCCTCCCCCCGGGTATGAGGACACCCAACTCAGCATGAAGCATTTACAGAAGACGTGTCTGCACCCTCAGCGCCCCAAGAATGAGGAATGGGACAAAAGGCAGAGGAGGGCTTTGTCACTGGCAAAGCCCATTAAAAATTCCTGGGAGATAAAAATAGAATCTGGGCAATAAAATAAAGTCTAACCATTTTTTCCTTTGTGCTTTGTCTAATTTCACTTGCTCCTAGGTTTCCACATGCAGAGGTCCCACACCCGACACTTCAGACCCGATTTCCTCGTGCAAAATGGCTGGGCCGACACCTCAGCTCGTGGGGCCCCGTGCAGACTCTGCGACATAGAGCCTGAGCTCCAGCCAACCTGGCCCTTGAGAGCTCCGCCCCCTCCCTCCCGCTGATGCTGACAGGATCCCTACACAGCAGCCCGGCCCACAACCCACAGGGGAGCACACACTCTCACCTCTCCATTCTCTGATCAAAATATAAAGTTTTCCTTTGTTTCTGAACCAAAGTCAGCCTCGATCTGTTGGCTCCAATGACACTGGGCAGGGAGACCCTTGTTGGGGCCCACTCTGCAGGATCAGTAACAGAATTTGAGAACATTGTAACTTCAATGAACAGATGTGTGAGCCAAACTGTAATTAACATAGAGCAGTGTATAAGGCTCGTGTAAAATAAGATGTTTCTAACACTTCCATTTGATATTTCCATCACTTTATTATAAGCAAGTTCAGTGGAGGGGATTGTCTTATTTGTCAGGGCAAGAGTAGAGAAATGCAGTGATTTCTTTCCAAGGATGTACATCTAATAATCTTGGTTGAAGTTTCAACCTTGTTTTGAATGATTTTCCATTGAAAATGATACCTCTCTTTCAGCTCCTAGATTTCTGAGAAGTATAAAATCTTATATTTTTTATTACCAAAGGGGAAAGGTGGGAGGAGGGATAAATTAACAGTTTCAGATTAACATATACACACTGCTATGTATAAAATATATCATCAACAAGGAACTACTGTATAGCACAGGGAACTATACTCAATATTTCGTAATGACCCCTGAGGGGAAATAATCTGAAAAACAATAGATATCTATATCGACATCATCTATCAACTACAGATAAAATGGAAACTAAAGGAGGCCGATGGTGAGCGTTTCTGAACCTGAAGACTTCAATCATCTAAAGTTCGGACTCTGCCTACGGCCCAAGTCCCTTAATGAACACACATGTACCAGTAGCTTAAAAATTCCCCAGATTGGAGTTCGGGGAGACACTGATTTAGAAAAATCCCTTGTGTTCGCCTTACATACACGGGACCTTTCCTACAGCTAAAACATGCCTGTGACACCCAGAAGATGGAACACGGTTGGATCAGGAAGATTTTGGAAAAGGCACCAAAACGCCTAATTTCCTGGTTGTTGGGTTCACCCCTCCAGCCTTTTTCCTTAAAATCTCCCCACTAGAGGATGTCAGCACCTTCAACATCCAGTTGCACAGAAATCGGAATTGGTCCAAAGGAAGAAGGGGAAGGAGGAGAAACAAGGGGAGCCAAGCCCTAGATGTTCGGAGAGGCACATGTCACTCTACTTTCCAGTCAGGAAGAAGAATTAAGCAAAGGCTTAGCCTGCCACCGGGAACCAGAGTAGGGCCAGAAGCAAACGAGCGGTTCTGCGGAAAGCTCCCAAAAAAGCGAGTTGAAAAATGGAGCTCAGGGGCACTGCAATTCACAAACCTGCAGAGTTATAAATGATAACTCTCGTCCACAAATATATTGAGGGAAGGCAACGAAGAGGATTTGAAATCAAGGCAGAATTGCAGGAAACAGATTTCAGAAGATAGATTCGAATCACCCCTAAAGCACATGAAAAGCGGCAAAACGTCGACAATGATGCACTTGGCCAAAAAGAGCATATGCGTTTTTTTCTGAATGAATTCAGGAAAAAACCCATAGGCCCTTTTTGGCCAACCAAGCAAGCCGGAAATGCAATTCAGCACCACAAAGAAGTCTGACTTGCCATCGGGCAAAATGGCCTTTCTAAAAAAGTGTAAAACAAGAAAAGCAGGAGAGGCCATGGAGGAAAGGGAGCCTTGCTACACTGATGGGCGGGATGTAAATTGCCAACAGCCACTCTGGAGAAGTGTACGGTGTGTCCTGAAACATCTAAAAAACACAGCTTAGAGAGCATAGGGCACTTCCACTCATGGGGGTATAAATTGGGAAAATGAAAAATCAGCAAGACACAAGCACCCCAAAGTTTAGGGCTGCTCTCTTGACAAGGACCTCCACTTCATTCCACCTTCAATATCCCAGGAAAGAGAAAAATGGATAAAGAAGTTGTGGTCCTTATGTACAATGGAATATCACTCAGCCATGAAATCAATGTCATAAGGCTAGTAGCAGCATGATGAGTGGATTTAGGTACGACGATTCTAAGTGAAATAAATCACACAGAAAAGGACACTTCTCATAAGGTATCACTTATAGAGGGAAGGTAAAAACCGTTACACTTGAACTGAATTACAAAACAGAACAGAGTCACACATGCAGAAAACACACTATGGCTGCTTAACGGGAAAGGGGAGGTGGGGTGATACATAAAACAAGGGTTTCAAATTAGCTCAGATACCGTTCCATAAACCCAATATGTAATAGACAAGACCTACTCCTTGCTCAGAGAACTGGACTCAACACGCCCTATTCACCGCACAAGAATATATCTGACTACTAATAATCTTAAAACCTATGTATTGATATGTCTCTGTTAGTGTGTCAAGTGGGTGTAAAGCGGCATAAACACAGCAGTGAAAAGCAGCTAAACCCCATTATGAAAATAAATTACTCTGAAAAACCCATGAAAGAAAGACAGTGAAAGAGAGAGACATTCTTACACAATGCGTTCAGGGGCTGTGATGCAACCTGGATTGACCATATCTAGACCCACAGCTGGATGAGACCTAAGGGTGGACACTCTTGGGGCTGAGAGGTTTGGTGAGGTTGGGTGAGCAAACGCAGACCATTTAAAGTAATACTGCGTGGTACCCATCGCATGGGTCCCAAATCTCCAGGTTCAAGGGCATCTTCCTACATCGAAAACATGCATGAGAAACCCAGAAGATGGTACACCGTGTGATGGGGAAAGGTTTCCAAAACGCACCTCATTTCTCATCTCCTTGTGCCCGGGTTCGCAATTCCAGCCACTTTACTAGCAATCTCCCTACTTGGAGCATCAGCACCTTTAACCTCCTGTTCCGTACAGGTTGCCATTTTTCCTGACGATGAAAGGGAAGACGGGGAACCAATGAGAGACTGGCTCTTGGTGTTGGGAAAGGCAGAGGTCACTCTATTTTCCCATCAGGAAGAAGAATTAACCACAGGCAGATCCCGCCCCCCGGAACCAGAACAGGGCCGGAAGCCATCCTGCGCTTTTGCGGCCAGCTCCCAAAAACACGAGTTGTAAAATGGAGGCTCAGGGCACTGCAATTCACAAACCTGCAGAGTTATAAATGATAACTCTTGTCCAGAAATATATTGAGGGAAGGCAAAGAAGAGGATTTGAAATCAAGGCAGAATTGCAGGAAACAGATTTCAGGAGGTAGATTCGAATCGCCTTTAAAGCACATGAAAAGCGGCAAAACGTTGAGCACATGAAAAGCGGCAAAACGTTGACAATGCTGCCCTTGGCCAAAAAGGGCGTATGCGTTTTTTCCTGAATATATTCAGGAAAAAACGCATACGCCCTTTTTGGCCAACCAAGCAACCTGGAAAGGCAAATCAGCGCTACAAAGAAGTCTCGCATCCCATCGGTCAAAAGGGCCATGCTGAAAAAAGTGTCAAAACCAGAAATGCAGGACAGGCCATGGAGAAATGGGAGCCTTGCTACACTGATGGGCGGGATGTAAATTGCCAACTGCCACTCTGGAGAAGTGTACGGTGAGTCCTGAAACATCTAAAAAACACAGCTTAGAGAGCATAGGGCACTTCCACTCATGGGGGTATAAATTGGGAAAATGAAAAATCAGCAAGACAAAAGCACCCCAAAGTTTAGGGCTGCTCTGTTGACAAGGACCTCCACTTCATTCCACCTTAAATATCCCAGGAAAGAGAAAAATGGGTAAAGAAGTTGTGTTCCTTATGTACAATGGAATATCACTCAGCCATGAAATCAATGTCCTAAGGCTAGTAGCAGAATGATGAGTGGATTTAGGTACGACGATTCTAAGTGAAATAAGTCACACAGAAAAGGACACTTCTCATAAGGTATCACTTACAGAGGGAATGTAAAAACCGTTACACATGAAGTGAATTACAAAACAGAACAGAGTCACACATGCAGAAAACACACTATGGCTGCTTAACGGGAAAGGTGAGGTGGGGTGATACATAAAACAAGTGTTTCAAATTAGCTCAGATACCGTTCCATAAACCCAATATGTAATAGACAAGACCTACTCCTTGCTCAGAGAACTGGACTCAACACGCCCTATTCACCGCACAAGAATATATCTGACTAGTAATAATCTTAAAACCTATGTATTGATATCTCTCTGTTAGTGTGTCAAGTGGGTGTAAAGCGGCATAAACACAGCAGTGAAAAGCAGCTAAACCCCATTATGAAAATAAATTACTTTGAAAAACCCATGAAAGAAAGACAGTGAAAGAGAGAGACATTCTTACACAATGCGTTCAGGGGCTGTGATGCAACCTGGATTGACCATATCTAGACCCACAGCTGGATGAGACATAAGGGTGGACACTCTTGGGGCTGAGAGGTTTGGTGAGGTTGGGTTAGCAAACGCAGACCATTTAAAGTAATACTGCGTGGTACCCATTGCATGGGTCCCAAATCTACAGGTTCAAGGGCATCTTCGTACATCGAAAACATGCATGAGAAACCCAGAAGATGGTACACCGTGTGATGGGGAAAGGTTTCTAAAACGCACCTCATTTCTCATCTCCTTGTGCCCGGGTTCGCCATTCCAGCCGCTTTACTAGCAATCTCCCTCCTTGGAGCATCAGCACCTTTAACCTCCTGTTCCGTACAGGTTGCAAATTTTCCTGAGGATGAACGGGAAGACGGGGAACCAATGAGAGACTGGCTCTTGGTGTTGGGAAAGGCACAGGTCACTCTATTTTCCCATCAGGAAGAAGAATTAACCACAGGCTCATCCCGACCCCGGAACCAGAACAGGGCCTGAAGCCATCCTGCGCTTTTGCGGCCAGCTCCCAAAAACACGAGTTGTAAAATGGAGGCTCAGGGCACTGCAATTCACAAACCTGCAGAGTTATAAATTATAACTCTTGTCCACAAATATATTGAGGGAAGGCAAAGAAGAGGATTTGAAATCAAGGCAGAATTGCCGGAAAAAGATTTCAGGAGGTAGATTCGAATCGCCTTTAAAGCACATGAAAAGCGGCAAAACGTTGACAATGATGCCCTTGGCCAAAAAGGGCGTATGCGTTTTTTCCTGAATATATTCAGGAAAAAACGCATACGCCCTTTTTGGCCAACCAAGCAACCTGGAAAGGCAAATCAGCGCTACAAAGAAGTCTCGCTTCCCATCGGTCAAAAGGGCCATGCTGAAAAAAGTGTCAAAACCAGAAATGCAGGACAGGCCGTGGAGAAATGGGAGCCTTGCTACACTGATGGGTGGCATGTAAATTGCCAACAGCCACTGTGGAGAAGTGTACGGTGAGTCCTGAAACATCTAAAAACACAGCTTAGAGAGCATAGGGCACTTCCACTCATGGGGGTATAAATTGGGAAAATTAAAATCAGCAAGACACAAGCAACCCAAAGTTTAGGGCTGCTCTGTTGACAAGGACCTCCACTTCATTCCACCTTCAATATCCCAGGAAAGAGAAAAATGGATAAAGAAGTGGTGGTCCTTATGTACAATGGAATATCACTCAGCCATGAAATCAATGTCATAAGGCTAGCAGCAGCATGATGAGTGGATTTAGGTATGACGATTCTAAGTGAAATAAGTCACACAGAAAAGGACACTTCTCATAAGGTATCACTGATAGAGGGAATGTAAAAACCGTTACAGTTGAACTGAGTTACAAAACAGAACAGAGTCACACATGCAGAAAACACACTATGGCTGCTTAACGGGAAAGGTGAGGTGGGGTGATACATAAAACAAGGGTATCAAATTAGCTCAGATACCGTTCCATAAACCCAATATGTAATAGACAAGACCTACTCCTTGCTCAGAGAACTGGACTCAACACGCCCTATTCACCACACAAGAATATATCTGACTAATAATAATCGTAAAACCTATGTATTGATATCTCTCTGTTAGTGTGTCAAGTGGGTGTAAAGCGGCATAAACACAGCAGTGAAAAGCAGCTAAACCCCATTATAAAAATAAATTACTTTGAAACACCCATGAAAGAAAGACAGTGAAAGAGAGAGAAATTCTTACACAATGCGTTCAGGGCCTATGATGCAACCTGGATTGACCATATCTAGACCCACAGCTGGATGAGACATAAGGGTGGACACTCTTGGGGCTGAGAGGTTTGGTGAGGTTGGGTGAGCAAACACAGACCCTTTAAAGTAATACTGCGTGGTACCCATCGCATGGGTCCCAAATCTCCAGGTTCAAGGGCATCTTCCTACATCGAAAACATGCATGAGAAACCCAGAAGATGGTACACCGTGTGATGGGGAAAGGTTTCTAAAAGGCACCTCATTTCTCATCTCCTTGTGCCCGGGTTCGCCATTCCAGCCGCTTTAATAGATAGCTCCCTTCTTGGAGCATCAGCACCTTTAACCTCCTGTTCCATACAGGTTGCAATCTGTCCTGAGGATAAACGGGAAGACGTGGAACCAACGAGAGACTAGCTCTTGGTGTTGGGACAGGCACAGGTCACTCTATATTCCCATCAGAAAGAAGAATTAACCACAGGCTCCCCCTGCCCCCCGGAAACAGAACAGGGCCTGAAGCCATTCTGCGATTTTGCGGCCAGCTCACTTAAAAACGAGTTGTAAAATGGAGGTTCAGGGCACTGCAATTCACAAACCTGCAGAGTTACAAATGATAACTCTCGTCCACAAATATATTGAGGGAAGGCAAAGAAGAGGATTTGAAATCAAGGCAGAATTTCAGGAAACAGATTTCAGGAGGTAGATTCGAATCGCATTTAAAGCACATGAAAAGCGGCAAAACGTTGACAATGATGCCCTTGGCCAAAAAGGGCGTATGCGTTTTTTCCTGAATATATTCAGGAAAAAACGCATACGCCCTTTTTGGCCAACCAAGCAACCTGGAAAGGCAAATCAGCGCTACAAAGAAGTCTCGCTTCCCATCGGTCAAAAGGGCCATGCTGAAAAAAGTGTCAAAACCAGAAATGCAGGACAGGCCATGGAGAAATGGGAGCCTTGCTACACTGATGGGCGGGATGTAAATTGCCAACAGCCACTGTGGAGAAGTGTACGGTGAGTCCTGAAACATCTAAAAAACACAGCTTAGAGAGCATAGGGCACTTCCACTCATGGGGGTATAAATTGGGAAAATTAAAAATCAGCAAGACACAAGCACCCCAAAGTTTAGGGCTGCTCTGTTGACAAGGACCTCCACTTCATTCCACCTTAAATATCCCAGGAAAGAGAAAAATGGGTAAAGAAGTTGTGGTCCTTATGTACAATGGAATATCACTCAGCCATGAAATCAATGTCATAAGGCTAGTAGCAGCATGATGAGTGGATTTAGGTACGACGATTCTAAGTGAAATAAGTCACACAGAAAAGGACACTTCTCATAAGGTATCACTAATAGAGGGAATGTAAAAACCGTTACACTTGAACTGAATTACAAAACAGAACAGAGTCACACATGCAGAAAACACACTATGGCTGCTTAACGGGAAAGGTGAGGTGGGGTGATACATAAAAGAAGGTTTTCAATTTAGCTCAGATACCGTTCCATAAACCCAATATGTAATAGACAAGACCTACTCCTTGCTCAGAGAACTGGACTCAACACGCCCTATTCACGGCACAAGAATATATCTGACTAGTAATAATCGTAAAACCTATGTATTGATATCTCTCTGTTAGTGTGTCAAGTGGGTGTAAAGCGGCATAAACACAGCAGTGAAAAGCAGCTAAATCCCATTGTGAAAATAAATTACTTTGAAAAACCCATGAAACAAAGACAGTGAAAGAGAGAGAAATTCTTACACAATGCGTTCAGGGCCTGTGATGCAACCTGGATTGACCATATCTAGACCCACAGCTGGATGAGACCTAAGGGTGGACACTCTTGGGGCTGAGAGGTTTGGTGAGGTTGGGTGAGCAAACACATACCCTTTAAAGTAATACTGCGTGGTACCCAACGCATGGGTCCCAAATCTCCAGGTTCAAGGGCATCTTCCTACATCGAAAACATGCATGAGAAACCCAGAAGATGGTACACCGTGTGATGGAGAAAGGTTTCTAAAACGCACCTCATTTCTCATCTCATTGTGCCCGGGTTCGCCATTCCAGCCGCTTTACTAGCAATCTCCCTACTTGGAGCATCAGCACCTTTAACCTCCTGTTCCGTACAGGTTGCAATTTGTCCTGAGGATGAACGGGAAGACGTGGAACCAACGAGAGACTAGCTCTTGGTGTTGGGACAGGCACAGGTCACTCTATTTTCCCATCAGGAAGAAGAATTAACCACAGGCTCATCCCGACCCCGGAACCAGAACAGGGCCTGAAGCCATCCTGCGCTTTTGCGGCCAGCTCCCAAAAACACGAGTTGTAAAATGGAGGCTCAGGGCACTGCAATTCACAAACCTGCAGAGTTATAAATTATAACTCTTGTCCACAAATATATTGAGGGAAGGCAAAGAAGAGGATTTGAAATCAAGGCAGAATTGCCGGAAAAAGATTTCAGGAGGTAGATTCGAATCGCCTTTAAAGCACATGAAAAGCGGCAAAACGTTGACAATGATGCCCTTGGCCAAAAAGGGCGTATGCGTTTTTTCCTGAATATATTCAGGAAAAAACGCATACGCCCTTTTTGGCCAACCAAGCAACCTGGAAAGGCAAATCAGCGCTACAAAGAAGTCTCGCTTCCCATCGGTCAAAAGGGCCATGCTGAAAAAAGTGTCAAAACCAGAAATGCAGGACAGGCCGTGGAGAAATGGGAGCCTTGCTACACTGATGGGTGGCATGTAAATTGCCAACAGCCACTGTGGAGAAGTGTACGGTGAGTCCTGAAACATCTAAAAACACAGCTTAGAGAGCATAGGGCACTTCCACTCATGGGGGTATAAATTGGGAAAATTAAAATCAGCAAGACACAAGCAACCCAAAGTTTAGGGCTGCTCTGTTGACAAGGACCTCCACTTCATTCCACCTTCAATATCCCAGGAAAGAGAAAAATGGATAAAGAAGTGGTGGTCCTTATGTACAATGGAATATCACTCAGCCATGAAATCAATGTCATAAGGCTAGCAGCAGCATGATGAGTGGATTTAGGTATGACGATTCTAAGTGAAATAAGTCACACAGAAAAGGACACTTCTCATAAGGTATCACTGATAGAGGGAATGTAAAAACCGTTACAGTTGAACTGAGTTACAAAACAGAACAGAGTCACACATGCAGAAAACACACTATGGCTGCTTAACGGGAAAGGTGAGGTGGGGTGATACATAAAACAAGGGTATCAAATTAGCTCAGATACCATTCCATAAACCCAATATGTAATAGACAAGACCTACTCCTTGCTCAGAGAACTGGACTCAACACGCCCTATTCACCACACAAGAATATATCTGACTAATAATAATCGTAAAACCTATGTATTGATATCTCTCTGTTAGTGTGTCAAGTGGGTGTAAAGCGGCATAAACACAGCAGTGAAAAGCAGCTAAACCCCATTATAAAAATAAATTACTTTGAAACACCCATGAAAGAAAGACAGTGAAAGAGAGAGAAATTCTTACACAATGCGTTCAGGGCCTATGATGCAACCTGGATTGACCATATCTAGACCCACAGCTGGATGAGACATAAGGGTGGACACTCTTGGGGCTGAGAGGTTTGGTGAGGTTGGGTGAGCAAACACAGACCCTTTAAAGTAATACTGCGTGGTACCCATCGCATGGGTCCCAAATCTCCAGGTTCAAGGGCATCTTCCTACATCGAAAACATGCATGAGAAACCCAGAAGATGGTACACCGTGTGATGGGGAAAGGTTTCTAAAACGCACCTTATTTCTCATCTCATTGTGCCCGGGTTCGCCATTCCAGCCGCTTTACTAGCAATCTCCCTACTTGGAGCATCAGCACCTTTAACCTCCTGTTCCGTACAGGTTGCAATTTGTCCTGAGGATGAACGGGAAGACGTGGAACCAACGAGAGACTAGCTCTTGGTGTTGGGACAGGCACAGGTCACTCTATTTTCCCATCAGGAAGAAGAATTAACCACAGGCTCAGCCTGTCCCCCAGAACCAGGAAAGGGCCTGAAGCCATCTTGCGCTTTTACGGCCAGCTACCAAAAAAGCGAGTTGTAAAATGGAGGTTCAGGGCACTGCAATTCACAAACCTGCAGAGTTATAAATGATAACTCTCGTCTACAAATATATTGAGGGAAGGCAAAGAAGAGGTTTGAAATCAAGGCAGAATTGCCGGAAAAAGATTTCAGGAGGTAGATTCGAATCGCCTTTAAAGCACATGAAAAGCGGAAAAACGTTGACAATGATGCCCTTGGCCAAAAAGGGCGTATGCGTTTTTTCCTGAATATATTCAGGAAAAAACGCATACGGCCTTTTTGGCCAACCAAGCAACCTGGAAAGGCAAATCAGCGCTACAAAGAAGTCTCGCTTCCCATCGGTCAAAAGGGCCATGCTGAAAAAAGTGTCAAAACCAGAAATGCAGGACAGGCCATGGAGAAATGGGAGCCTTGCTACACTGATGGGCGGGATGTAAATTGCCAAGAGCCACTCTGGAGAAGTGTCCGGTGAGTCCTGAAACATCTGAAAAACACAGCTTAGAGAGCATAGGGCACTTCCACTCATGGGGGTATAAATTGGGAAAATGAAAAATCAGCAAGACACAAGCACCCCAAAGTTTAGGGCTGCTCTGTTGACCAGGACCTCCACTTCATTCCACCTTAAATATCCCAGGAAAGAGAAAAATGGATAAAGAAGTTGTGGTCCTTATGTACATTGGAATATCACTCAGCCATGAAATCAATGTCGTAAGGTTAGTAGCAGCATGATGAGTGGATTTAGGTACGACGATTCTAAGTGAAATAAGTCACACAGAAAAGGACACTTCTCATAAGGTATCACTGATAGAGGGAATGTAAAAACCGTTACACTTCAACTGAATTACAAAACAGAACAGATTCACACATGCAGAAAACACACTATGGCTGCTTAACGGGAAAGGTGAGGTGGGGTGATACATAAAACAAGGGTATCAAATTAGCTTAGATACCGTTCCATAAACCCAATATGTAATAGACAAGACCTACTCCTTGCTCAGAGAACTGGACTCAACACGCCCTATTCACCACACAAGAATATATCTGACTAATAATAATCGTAAAACCTATGTATTGATATCTCTCTGTTAGTGTGTCAAGTGGGTGTAAAGCGGCATAAACACAGCAGTGAAAAGCAGCTAAACCCCATTATAAAAATAAATTACTTTGAAACACCCATGAAAGAAAGACAGTGAAAGAGAGAGAAATTCTTACACAATGCGTTCAGGGGCTGTGATGCAACCTGGATTGACCATATCTAGACCCACAGATGGATGAGACATAAGGGTGGACACTCTTGGGGCTGAGAGGTTTGGTGAGGTTGGGTGAGCAAACACAGACCCTTTAAAGTAATACTGTGTGGTACCCATCGCATGGGTCCCAAATCTCCAGGTTCAAGGGCATCTTCCTACATCGAAAACATGCATGAGAAACCCAGAAGATGGTACACCGTGTGATGGGGAAAGGTTTCTAAAAGGCACCTCATTTCTCATCTCCTTGTGCCCGGGTTCGCCATTCCAGCCGCTTTACTAGAAAGCTCCCTACTTGGAGCATCAGCACCTTTAACCTCCTGTTCCATACAGGTTGCAATCTGTCCTGAGGATAAACGGGAAGACGTGGAACCAATGAGAGACTAGCTCTTGGTGTTGGGACAGGCACAGGTCACTGTATTTTCCCATCAGGAAGAAGAATTAACCACAGGCTCAGCCTGCCCCCCCGGAACGAGAACAGGGCCTGAAGCCATTCTGCGATTTTACGGCCAGCTCCCATAAAAACGAGTTGTAAAATGGAGGTTCAGGGCACTGCAATTCACAAACCTGCAGAGTTATAAATGATAACTCTTGTCCACAAATATATTGAGGGAAGGCAAAGAAGAGGATTTGAAATCAAGGCAGAATTGCCGGAAAAAGATTTCAGGAGGTAGATTCGAATCGCCTTTAAAGCACATGAAAAGCGGCAAAACGTTGACAATGATGCCCTTGGCCAAAAAGGGCGTATGCGTTTTTTCCTGAATATATTCAGGAAAAAATGCATACGCCCTTTTTGGCCAACCAAGCAACCTGGAAAGGCAAATCAGCGCTACAAAGAAGTCTCGCTTCCCATCGGTCAAAAGGGCCATGCTGAAAAAAGTGTCAAAACCAGAAATGCAGGACAGGCCGTGGAGAAATGGGAGCCTTGCTACACTGATGGGTGGCATGTAAATTGCCAACAGCCACTGTGGAGAAGTGTACGGTGAGTCCTGAAACATCTAAAAAACACAGCTTAGAGAGCATAGGGGACTTCCACTCATGGGGGTATAAATTGGGAAAATTAAAATCAGCAAGACACAAGCAACCCAAAGATTAGGGCTGCTCTGTTGACAAGGACCTCCACTTCATTCCACCTTCAATATCCCAGGAAAGAGAAAAATGGATAAAGAAGTGGTGGTCCTTATGTACAATGGAATATCACTCAGCCATGAAATCAATGTCATAAGGCTAGCAGCAGCATGATGAGTGGATTTAGGTATGACGATTCTAAGTGAAATAAGTCACACAGAAAAGGACACTTCTCATAAGGTATCACTGATAGAGGGAATGTAAAAACCGTTACACTTGAACTGAATTACAAAACAGAATAGAGTCACACATGCAGAAAACACACTATGGCTGCTTAACGGGAAAGGTGAGGTGGGGTGATACATAAAACAAGGGTTTCAAATTAGCTCAGATACCGTTCCATAAACCCAATATGTAATAGACAAGACCTACTCCTTGCTCAGAGAACTGAACTCAACACGCCCTATTCACCACACAAGAATATATCTGACTAATAATAATCGTAAAACGTATGTATTGATATCTCTCTGTTAGTGTGTCAAGTGGGTGTAAAGCGGCATAAACACAGCAGTGAAAAGCAGCTAAACCACATTATGAAAATAAATTACTTTTAAAAACCCATGAAACAAAGACAGTGAAAGAGAGAGAAATTCTTACACAATGCGTTCAGGGGCTGTGATGCAACCTGGATTGACCATATCTAGACCCACAGCTGGATGAGACATAAGGGTGGACACTCTTGGGGCTGAGAGGTTTGGTGAGGTTGGGTGAGCAAACGCAGACCCTTTAAAGTAATACTGCGTGGTACCCATTGCATGGGTCCCAAATCTCCAGGTTCAAGGGCATCTTCCTACATCGAAAACATGCATGAGAAACCCAGAAGATGGTACACCGTGTGATGGGGAAAGGTTTCTAAAACGCACCTCATTTCCCATCTCCTTGTGCCCGGGTTCGCCATTCCAGCCGCTTTGCTAGCAATCTCCCTACTTGGAGCATCAGCACCTTTCACCTCCTGTTCCGTACAGGTTGCAATTTGTCCTGAGGATGAACGGGAAGACGTGGAACCAACGAGAGACTAGCTCTTGGTGTTGGGACAGGCACAGGTCACTCTATTTTCCCATCAGAAAGAAGAATTAACCACAGGCTCAGCCTGCCCCCCGGAACCAGAACAGGGCCTGAAGCCATCCTGCGCTTTTGCGGCCAGCTCCCCAAAAAGCGAGTTGTAAAATGGAGGTTCAGGGCACTGCAATTCACAAACCTGCAGAGTTATAAATGATAACTCTCGTCCACAAATATATTGAGGGAAGGCAAAGAAGAGGTTTGAAATCAAGGCAGAATTGCAGGAAACAGATTTCAGGAGGTAGATTCGAATCGCCTTTAAAGTACATGAAAAGCGGCAAAACGTTGACAATGATGCCCTTGGCCAAAAAGGGCGTATGCGTTTTTTCCTGAATATATTCAGGAAAAAACGCATACGCCCTTTTTGGCCAACCAAGCAACCTGGAAAGGCAAATCAGCGCTACAAAGAAGTCTCGCTTCCCATCGGTCAAAAGGGCCATGCTGAAAAAAGTGTCAAAACCAGAAATGCAGGACAGGCCATGGAGAAATGGGAGCCTTGCTACACTGATGGGCGGGATGTAAATTGCCAAGAGCCACTCTGGAGAAGTGTCCGGTGAGTCCTGAAGCATCTGAAAAACACAGCTTAGAGAGCATAGGGCACTTCCACTCATGGGGTTATAAATTGGGAAAATTAAAAATCAGCAAGACACAAGCACCCCAAAGTTTAGGGCTGCTCTGTTGACCAGGACCTCCACTTCATTCCACCTTAAATATCCCAGGAAAGAGAAAAATGGATAAAGAAGTTGTGGTCCTTATGTACAATGGAATATCACTCAGCCATGAAATCAATGTCGTAAGGTTAGTAGCAGCATGATGAGTGGATTTAGGTACGACGATTCTAAGTGAAATAAGTCACACAGAAAAGGACACTTCTCATAAGGTATCACTGATAGAGGGAATGTAAAAACCGTTACACTTGAACTGAATTACAAAACAGAACAGAGTCACACATGCAGAAAACACACTATGGCTGCTTAACGGGAAAGGTGAGGTGGGGTGATACATAAAACAAGGGTATCAAATTAGCTCAGATACCGTTCCATAAACCCAATATGTATTAGACAAGACCTACTCCTTGCTCAGAGAACTGGACTCAACACGCCCTATTCACCGCACAAGAATATATCTGACTAATAATAATCGTAAAACCTATGTATTGATATCTCTCTGTTAGTGTGTCAAGTGGGTGTAAAGCGGCATAAACACAGCAGTGAAAAGCAGCTAAACCCCATTATAAAAATAAATTACTTTGAAACACCCATGAAACAAAGACAGTGAAAGAGAGAGAAATTCTTACACAATGCGTTCAGGGGCTGTGATGCAACCTGGATTGACCATATCTAGACGCACAGCTGGATGAGACATAAGGGTGGACACTCTTGGGGCTGAGAGGTTTGGTGAGGTTGGGTGAGCAAACGCAGACCCTTTAAAGTAATACTGCGTGGTACCCATCGCATGGGTCCCAAATCTCCAGGTTCAAGGGCATCTTCCTACATCGAAAACATGCATGAGAAACCCAGAAGATGGTACACCGTGTGATGGGGAAAGGTTTCTAAAACGCACCTTATTTCTCATCTCCTTGTGCCCGGGTTCGCCATTCCAGCCACTTTACTAGCAAGCTCCCTACTTGGAGCATCAGCACCTTTAACCTCCTGTTCCATACAGGTTGCAATCTGTCCTGAGGATAAACGGGAAGACGTGGAACCAACGAGAGACTAGCTCTTGGTGTTGGGACAGGCACAGGTCACTCTATATTCCCATCAGAAAGAAGAATTAACCACAGGCTCAGCCTGCCCCCCGGAACCAGAACAGGGCCTGAAGCCATTCTGCGATTTTGCGGCCAGCTCCCATAAAAACGAGTTGTAAAATGGAGGTTCAGGGCACTGCAATTCACAAACCTGCAGAGTTATAAATGATAACTCTCGTCCACAAATATATTGAGGGATGGCAAAGAAGAGGATTTGAAATCAAGGCAGAATTGCAGGAAACAGATTTCAGGAGGTAGATTCGAATCGCCTTTAAAGCACAGGAAAAGCGGCAAAACGTTGACAATGATGCCCTTGGCCAAAAAGGGCGTATGCGTTTTTTTCCTGAATATATTCAGGAAAAAACGCATACGCCCTTTTTGGCCAACCAAGCAACCTGGAAAGGCAAATCAGCGCTACAAAGAAGTCTCGCTTCCCATCGGTCAAAAGGGCCATGCTGAAAAAAGTGTCAAAACCAGAAATGCAGGACAGGCCGTGGAGAAATGGGAGCCTTGCTACACTGATGGGTGGCATGTAAATTGCCAACAGCCACTGTGGAGAAGTGTACGGTGAGTCCTGAAACATCTGAAAAACACAGCTTAGAGAGCATAGGGCACTCCCACTCATGGGGGTATAAATTGGGAAAATTAAAAATCAGCAAGACACAAGCACCCCAAAGTTTAGGGCTGCTCTGTTGACCAGGACCTCCACTTCATTCCACCTTAAATATCCCAGGAAAGAGAAAAATGGATAAAGGAGTTGTGGTCCTTATGTACAATGGAATATCACTCAGCCATGAAATCAATGTCATAAGGTTAGGAGCAGCATGATGAGTGGATTTAGGTACGACGATTCTAAGTGAAATAAGTCACACAGAAAAGGACACTTCTCATAAGGTATCACTTATAGAGGGAATGTAAAAACCGTTACACTTGAACTGAATTACAAAACAGAACAGAGTCACACTTGCAGAAAACACACTATGGCTGCTTAACGGGAAAGGTGAGGTGGGGTGATACATAAAACAAGGGTATCAAATTAGCTCAGATACCGTTCCATAAACCCAATATGTAGTAGACAAGACCTACTCCTTGCTCAGAGAACTGTACTCAACACGCCCTATTCACCGCACAAGAATATATCTGACTAGTAATAATCTTAAAACCTATGTATTGATATCTCTCTGTTAGTGTGTCAAGTGGGTGTAAAGCGGCATAAACACAGCCGTGAAAAGCAGCTAAACCCCATTATGAAAATAAATTACTTTGAAAAACCCATGAAACAATGACAGTGAAAGAGATAGAAATTCTTACACAATGAGTTCAGGGGCTGTGATGCAACCTGGATTGACCATATCTAGACCCACAGCTGGATGAGACATAAGGGTGGACACTCTTGGGGCTGAGAGGTTTGGTGAGGTTGGGTGAGCAAACGCAGACCCTTTAAAGTAATACTGCGTGGTACCCATCGCATGGGTCCCAAATCTCCAGGTTCAAGGGCATCTTCCTACATCGAAAACATGCATGAGAAACCCAGAAGATGGTACACCGTGTGATGGGGAAAGGTTTCTAAAACGCACCTCATTTCTCATCTCCTTGTGCCCGGGTTCGCCATTCCAGCCGCTTTACTAGCAATCTCCCTACTTGGAGCATCAGCACCTTTAACCTCCTGTTCCGTACAGGTTGCAATTTGTCCTGAGGATGAACGGGAAGAGGTGGAACCAACGAGAGACTAGCTCTTGGTGTTGGGACAGGCAAAGGTCAATTTATTTTCCCATCAGGAAGAAGAATTAACCACAGGCTCAGCCTGCCTCCCGGAACCAGAACAGGGCCTGAAGCCATCCTGCGCTTTTGCGGCCAGCTCCCAAAAAAGCGAGTTGTAAAATGGAGGTTCAGGGCACTGCAATTCACAAACCTGCAGAGTTATAAATGATAACTCTCGTCCACAAATATATTGAGGGAAGGCAAAGAAGAGGATTTGAAATAAAGGAAGAATTGCAGGAAACAGATTTCAGGAGGTAGATTCGAATCGCCTTTAAAGTACATGAAAAGCGGCAAAACGTTGACAATGATGCCCTTGGCCAAAAAGGGCGTATGCGTTTTTTCCTGAATATATTCAGGAAAAAACGCATACGCCCTTTTTGGCCAACCAAGCAACCTGGAAAGGCAAATCAGCGCTACAAAGAAGTCTCGCTTCCCATTGGTCAAAAGGGCCATGCTGAAAAAAGAGTCAAAACCAGAAATGCAGGACAGGCCATGGAGAAATGGGAGCCTTGCTACACTGATGGGCGGGATGTAAATTGCCAAGAGCCACTCTGGAGAAGTGTCCGGTGAGTCCTGAAACATCTGAAAAACACAGCTTAGAGAGCATAGGGCACTTCCACTCATGGGGGTATAAATTGGGAAAATTAAAAATCAGCAAGACACAAGCACCCCAAAGTTTAGGGCTGCTCTGTTGACCAGGACCTCCACTTCATTCCACCTTAAATATCCCAGGAAAGAGAAAAATGGATAAAGAAGTTGTGGTCCTTATGTACAATGGAATATCACTCAGCCATGAAATCAATGTCGTAAGGTTAGTAGCAGCATGATGAGTGGATTTAGGTACGACGATTCTAAGTGAAATAAGTCACACAGAAAAGGACACTTCTCATAAGGTATCACGGATAGAGGGAATGTAAAAACTGTTACACTTGAACTGAATTACAAAACAGAACAGAGTCACACATGCAGAAAACACACTATGGCTGCTTAACGGAAAAGGTGAGGTGGGGTGATACATAAAACTAGGGTATCAAATTAGCTCAGATACCGTTCCATAAACCCAATATGTAATAGACAAGACCTACTCCTTGCTCAGAGAACTGGACTCAACACGCCCTATTCACCGCACAAGAATATATCTGACTAATAATAATCGTAAAACCTATGTATTGATATCTCTCTGTTAGTGTGTCAAGTGGGTGTAAAGCGGCATAAACACAGCAGTGAAAAGCAGCTAAACCCCATTATAAAAATAAATTACTTTGAAACACCCATGAAACAAAGACAGTGAAAGAGAGAGAAATTCTTACACAATGCGTTCAGGGGCTGTGATGCAACCTGGATTGACCATATCTAGACGCACAGCTGGATGAGACATAAGGGTGGACACTCTTGGGGCTGAGAGGTTTGGTGAGGTTGGGTGAGCAAATGCAGACCCTTTAAAGTAATACTGCGTGGTACCCATCGCATGGGTCCCAAATCTCCAGGTTCAAGGGCATCTTCCTACATCGAAAACATGCATGAGAAACCCAGAAGATGGTACACCGTGTGATGGGGAAAGGTTTCTAAAACGCACCTCATTTCTCATCTCCTTGTGCCCGGGTTCGCCATTCCATCCACTTTACTAGCAATCTCCCTACTTGGAGCATCAGCACTTTTAACCTCCTGTTCCATACAGGTTGCAATCTGTCCTGAGGATAAACGGGAAGACGTGGAACCAACGAGAGACTAGCTCTTGGTGTTGGGACAGGCACAGGTCACTCTATATTCCCATCAGAAAGAAGAATTAACCACAGGCTCATCCTGCCCCCCGGAACCAGAACAGGGCCTGAAGCCATCCTGCACTTTTGCGGCCAGCTACCAAAAAAGCGAGTTGTAAAATGGAGGTTCAGGGCACTGCAATTCACAAACCTGCAGAGTTATAAATGATAACTCTCGTCCACAAATATATTGAGGGAAGGCAAAGAAGAGGATTTGAAATCAAGGCAGAATTGCAGGAAACAGATTTCAGGAGGTAGATACGAATCGCCTTTAAAGCACATGAAAAGCGGCAAAACGTTGACAATGATGCCCTTGGCCAAAAAGGGCGTATGCGTTTTTTCCTGAATATATTCAGGAAAAAACGCATACGCCCTTTTTGGCCAACCAAGCAACCTGGAAAGGCAAATCAGCGCTACAAAGAAGTCTCGCTTCCCATCGGTCAAAAGGGCCATGCTGAAAAAAGTGTCAAAACCAGAAATGCAGGACAGGCCATGGAGAAATGGGAGCCTTGCTACACTGATGGGCGGGATGTAAATTGCCAAGAGCCACTCTGGAGAAGTGTCCGGTGAGTCCTGAAACATCTGAAAAACACAGCTTAGAGAGCATAGGGCACTCCCACTCATGGGGGTATAAATTGGGAAAATTAAAAATCAGCAAGACACAAGCACCCCAAAGTTTAGGGCTGCTCTGTTGACCAGGACCTCCACTTCATTCCACCTTAAATATCCCAGGAAAGAGAAAAATGGATAAAGAAGTTGTGGTCCTTATGTACAATGGAATATCACTCAGCCATGAAATCAATGTCGTAAGGTTAGTAGCAGCATGATGAGTGGATTTAGGTACGACGATTCTAAGTGAAATAAGTCACACAGAAAACGACACTTCTCATAAGGTATCACTGATAGAGGGAATGTAAAAACCGTTACACTTGAACTGAATTACAAAACAGAACAGAGTCACACATGCAGAAAACACACTATGGCTGCTTAACGGGAAAGGTGAGGTGGGGTGATACATAAAACAAGGGTTTCAAATTAGCTCAGATACCGTTCCATAAACCCAATATGTAATAGACAAGACCTACTCCTTGCTCAGAGAACTGGACTCAACACGCCCTATTCACCACACAAGAATATATCTGACTAATAATAATCGTAAAACGTATGTATTGATATCTCTCTGTTAGTGTGTCAAGTGGGTGTAAAGCGGCATAAACACAGCAGTGAAAAGCAGCTAAACCCCATTATAAAAATAAATTACTTTGAAACACCCATGAAAGAAAGACAGTGAAAGAGAGAGAAATTCTTACACAATGCGTTCAGGGGCTGTGATGCAACCTGGATTGACCATATCTAGACTCACAGCTGGATGAGACATAAGGGTGGACACTCTTGGGGCTGAGAGGTTTGGTGAGGTTGGGTGAGCAAACACAGACCCTTTAAAGTAATACTGCGTGGTACCCATCGCATGGGTCCCAAATCTCCAGGTTCAAGGGCATCTTCCTACATCAAAAACATGCATGAGAAACCCAGAAGATGGTACACCGTGTGATGGGGAAAGGTTTCTAAAACGCACCTCATTTCTCATCTCCTTGTGCCCGGGTTCGCCATTCCAGCCACTTTACTAGCAAGCTCCCTACTTGGAGCATCAGCACCTTTAACCTCCTGTTCCATACAGGTTGCAATCTGTCCTGAGGATAAACGGGAAGACGTGGAACCAACTAGAGACTAGCTCTTGGTGTTGGGACAGGCACAGGTCACTCTATATTCCCATCAGAAAGAAGAATTAACCACAGGCTCATCCTGCCCCCCGGAACCAGAACAGGGCCTGAAGCCATCCTGCACTTTTGCGGCCAGCTACCAAAAAAGCGAGTTGTAAAATGGAGGTTCAGGGCACTGCAATTCACAAACCTGCAGAGTTATAAATGATAACTCTCGTCCACAAATATATTGAGGGAAGGCAAAGAAGAGGATTTGAAATCAAGGCAGAATTGCAGGAAACAGATTTCAGGAGCTAGATACCAATCGCCTTTAAAGCACATGAAAAGCGGCAAAACGTTGACAATGATGCCCTTGGCCAAAAAGGGCGTATGCGTTTTTTCCTGAATATATTCAGGAAAAAACGCATACGCCCTTTTTGGCCAACCAAACAACCTGGAAAGGCAAATCAGCGCTACAAAAAGTCTCGCTTCCCATCGGTCAAAAGGGCCATGCTGAAAAAAGTGTCAAAACCAGAAATGCAGGACAGGCCGTGGAGAAATGGGAGCCTTGCTACACTGATGGGTGGCATGTAAATTGCCAACAGCCACTGTGGAGAAGTGTACGGTGAGTCCTGAAACATCTGAAAAACACAGCTTAGAGAGCATAGGGCACTCCCACTCATGGGGGTATAAATTGGGAAAATTAAAAATCAGCAAGACACAAGCACCCCAAAGTTTAGGGCTGCTCTGTTGACCAGGACCTCCACTTCATTCCACCTTAAATATCCCAGGAAAGAGAAAAATGGATAAAGGAGTTGTGGTCCTTATGTACAATGGAATATCACTCAGCCATGAAATCAATGTCATAAGGTTAGGAGCAGCATGATGAGTGGATTTAGGTACGACGATTCTAAGTGAAATAAGTCACACAGAAAAGGACACTTCTCATAAGGTATCACTTATAGAGGGAATGTAAAAACCGTTACACTTGAACTGAATTACAAAACAGAACAGAGTCACACTTGCAGAAAACACACTATGGCTGCTTAACGGGAAAGGTGAGGTGGGGTGATACATAAAACAAGGGTATCAAATTAGCTCAGATACCGTTCCATAAACCCAATATGTAGTAGACAAGACCTACTCCTTGCTCAGAGAACTGTACTCAACACGCCCTATTCACCGCACAAGAATATATCTGACTAGTAATAATCTTAAAACCTATGTATTGATATCTCTCTGTTAGTGTGTCAAGTGGGTGTAAAGCGGCATAAACACAGCCGTGAAAAGCAGCTAAACCCCATTATGAAAATAAATTACTTTGAAAAACCCATGAAACAATGACAGTGAAAGAGATAGAAATTCTTACACAATGAGTTCAGGGGCTGTGATGCAACCTGGATTGACCATATCTAGACCCACAGCTGGATGAGACATAAGGGTGGACACTCTTGGGGCTGAGAGGTTTGGTGAGGTTGGGTGAGCAAACGCAGACCCTTTAAAGTAATACTGCGTGGTACCCATCGCATGGGTCCCAAATCTCCAGGTTCAAGGGCATCTTCCTACATCGAAAACATGCATGAGAAACCCAGAAGATGGTACACCGTGTGATGGGGAAAGGTTTCTAAAACGCACCTCATTTCTCATCTCCTTGTGCCCGGGTTCGCCATTCCAGCCGCTTTACTAGCAATCTCCCTACTTGGAGCATCAGCACCTTTAACCTCCTGTTCCATACAGGTTGCAATTTGTCCTGAGGATGAACGGGAAGAGGTGGAACCAACGAGAGACTAGCTCTTGGTGTTGGGACAGGCAAAGGTCAATTTATTTTCCCATCAGGAAGAAGAATTAACCACAGGCTCAGCCTGCCTCCCGGAACCAGAACAGGGCCTGAAGCCATCCTGCGCTTTTGCGGCCAGCTCCCAAAAAAGCGAGTTGTAAAATGGAGGTTCAGGGCACTGCAATTCACAAACCTGCAGAGTTATAAATGATAACTCTCGTCCACAAATATATTGAGGGAAGGCAAAGAAGAGGATTTGAAATAAAGGAAGAATTGCAGGAAACAGATTTCAGGAGGTAGATTCGAATCGCCTTTAAAGTACATGAAAAGCGGCAAAACGTTGACAATGATGCCCTTGGCCAAAAAGGGCGTATGCGTTTTTTCCTGAATATATTCAGGAAAAAACGCATACGCCCTTTTTGGCCAACCAAGCAACCTGGAAAGGCAAATCAGCGCTACAAAGAAGTCTCGCTTCCCATTGGTCAAAAGGGCCATGCTGAAAAAAGAGTCAAAACCAGAAATGCAGGACAGGCCATGGAGAAATGGGAGCCTTGCTACACTGATGGGCGGGATGTAAATTGCCAAGAGCCACTCTGGAGAAGTGTCCGGTGAGTCCTGAAACATCTGAAAAACACAGCTTAGAGAGCATAGGGCACTTCCACTCATGGGGGTATAAATTGGGAAAATTAAAAATCAGCAAGACACAAGCACCCCAAAGTTTAGGGCTGCTCTGTTGACCAGGACCTCCACTTCATTCCACCTTAAATATCCCAGGAAAGAGAAAAATGGATAAAGAAGTTGTGGTCCTTATGTACAATGGAATATCACTCAGCCATGAAATCAATGTCGTAAGGTTAGTAGCAGCATGATGAGTGGATTTAGGTACGACGATTCTAAGTGAAATAAGTCACACAGAAAAGGACACTTCTCATAAGGTATCACGGATAGAGGGAATGTAAAAACTGTTACACTTGAACTGAATTACAAAACAGAACAGAGTCACACATGCAGAAAACACACTATGGCTGCTTAACGGAAAAGGTGAGGTGGGGTGATACATAAAACTAGGGTATCAAATTAGCTCAGATACCGTTCCATAAACCCAATATGTAATAGACAAGACCTACTCCTTGCTCAGAGAACTGGACTCAACACGCCCTATTCACCGCACAAGAATATATCTGACTAATAATAATCGTAAAACCTATGTATTGATATCTCTCTGTTAGTGTGTCAAGTGGGTGTAAAGCGGCATAAACACAGCAGTGAAAAGCAGCTAAACCCCATTATAAAAATAAATTACTTTGAAACACCCATGAAACAAAGACAGTGAAAGAGAGAGAAATTCTTACACAATGCGTTCAGGGGCTGTGATGCAACCTGGATTGACCATATCTAGACGCACAGCTGGATGAGACATAAGGGTGGACACTCTTGGGGCTGAGAGGTTTGGTGAGGTTGGGTGAGCAAATGCAGACCCTTTAAAGTAATACTGCGTGGTACCCATCGCATGGGTCCCAAATCTCCAGGTTCAAGGGCATCTTCCTACATCGAAAACATGCATGAGAAACCCAGAAGATGGTACACCGTGTGATGGGGAAAGGTTTCTAAAACGCACCTCATTTCTCATCTCCTTGTGCCCGGGTTCGCCATTCCATCCACTTTACTAGCAATCTCCCTACTTGGAGCATCAGCACTTTTAACCTCCTGTTCCATACAGGTTGCAATCTGTCCTGAGGATAAACGGGAAGACGTGGAACCAACGAGAGACTAGCTCTTGGTGTTGGGACAGGCACAGGTCACTCTATATTCCCATCAGAAAGAAGAATTAACCACAGGCTCATCCTGCCCCCCGGAACCAGAACAGGGCCTGAAGCCATCCTGCACTTTTGCGGCCAGCTACCAAAAAAGCGAGTTGTAAAATGGAGGTTCAGGGCACTGCAATTCACAAACCTGCAGAGTTATAAATGATAACTCTCGTCCACAAATATATTGAGGGAAGGCAAAGAAGAGGATTTGAAATCAAGGCAGAATTGCAGGAAACAGATTTCAGGAGGTAGATACGAATCGCCTTTAAAGCACATGAAAAGCGGCAAAACGTTGACAATGATGCCCTTGGCCAAAAAGGGCGTATGCGTTTTTTCCTGAATATATTCAGGAAAAAAGGCATACGCCCTTTTTGGCCAACCAAGCAACCTGGAAAGGCAAATCAGCGCTACAAAGAAGTCTCGCTTCCCATCGGTCAAAAGGGCCATGCTGAAAAAAGTGTCAAAACCAGAAATGCAGGACAGGCCATGGAGAAATGGGAGCCTTGCTACACTGATGGGCGGGATGTAAATTGCCAAGAGCCACTCTGGAGAAGTGTCCGGTGAGTCCTGAAACATCTGAAAAACACAGCTTAGAGAGCATAGGGCACTCCCACTCATGGGGGTATAAATTGGGAAAATTAAAAATCAGCAAGACACAAGCACCCCAAAGTTTAGGGCTGCTCTGTTGACCAGGACCTCCACTTCATTCCACCTTAAATATCCCAGGAAAGAGAAAAATGGATAAAGAAGTTGTGGTCCTTATGTACAATGGAATATCACTCAGCCATGAAATCAATGTCGTAAGGTTAGTAGCAGCATGATGAGTGGATTTAGGTACGACGATTCTAAGTGAAATAAGTCACACAGAAAACGACACTTCTCATAAGGTATCACTGATAGAGGGAATGTAAAAACCGTTACACTTGAACTGAATTACAAAACAGAACAGAGTCACACATGCAGAAAACACACTATGGCTGCTTAACGGGAAAGGTGAGGTGGGGTGATACATAAAACAAGGGTTTCAAATTAGCTCAGATACCGTTCCATAAACCCAATATGTAATAGACAAGACCTACTCCTTGCTCAGAGAACTGGACTCAACACGCCCTATTCACCACACAAGAATATATCTGACTAATAATAATCGTAAAACGTATGTATTGATATCTCTCTGTTAGTGTGTCAAGTGGGTGTAAAGCGGCATAAACACAGCAGTGAAAAGCAGCTAAACCCCATTATAAAAATAAATTACTTTGAAACACCCATGAAAGAAAGACAGTGAAAGAGAGAGAAATTCTTACACAATGCGTTCAGGGGCTGTGATGCAACCTGGATTGACCATATCTAGACTCACAGCTGGATGAGACATAAGGGTGGACACTCTTGGGGCTGAGAGGTTTGGTGAGGTTGGGTGAGCAAACACAGACCCTTTAAAGTAATACTGCATGGTACCCATCGCATGGGTCCCAAATCTCCAGGTTCAAGGGCATCTTCCTACATCAAAAACATGCATGAGAAACCCAGAAGATGGTACACCGTGTGATGGGGAAAGGTTTCTAAAACGCACCTCATTTCTCATCTCCTTGTGCCCGGGTTCGCCATTCCAGCCACTTTACTAGCAAGCTCCCTACTTGGAGCATCAGCACCTTTAACCTCCTGTTCCATACAGGTTGCAATCTGTCCTGAGGATAAACGGGAAGACGTGGAACCAACTAGAGACTAGCTCTTGGTGTTGGGACAGGCACAGGTCACTCTATATTCCCATCAGAAAGAAGAATTAACCACAGGCTCATCCTGCCCCCCGGAACCAGAACAGGGCCTGAAGCCATCCTGCACTTTTGCGGCCAGCTACCAAAAAAGCGAGTTGTAAAATGGAGGTTCAGGGCACTGCAATTCACAAACCTGCAGAGTTATAAATGATAACTCTCGTCCACAAATATATTGAGGGAAGGCAAAGAAGAGGATTTGAAATCAAGGCAGAATTGCAGGAAACAGATTTCAGGAGCTAGATACCAATCGCCTTTAAAGCACATGAAAAGCGGCAAAACGTTGACAATGATGCCCTTGGCCAAAAAGGGCGTATGCGTTTTTTCCTGAATATATTCAGGAAAAAACGCATACGCCCTTTTTGGCCAACCAAACAACCTGGAAAGGCAAATCAGCGCTACAAGAAGTCTCGCTTCCCATCGGTCAAAAGGGCCATGCTGAAAAAAGTGTCAAAACCAGAAATGCAGGACAGGCCATGGAGAAATGGGAGCCTTGCTACACTGATGGGCGGGATGTAAATTGCCAAGAGCCACTCTGGAGAAGTGTCCGGTGAGTCCTGAAACATCTGAAAAACACAGCTTAGAGAGCATAGGGCACTTCCACTCATGGGGGTATAAATTGGGAAAATGAAAAATCAGCAAGACACAAGCACCCCAAAGTTTAGGGCTGCTCTGTTGACCAGGACCTCCACTTCATTCCACCTTAAATATCCCAGGAAAGAGAAAAATGGATAAAGAAGTTGTGGTCCTTATGTACATTGGAATATCACTCAGCCATGAAATCAATGTCGTAAGGTTAGTAGCAGCATGATGAGTGGATTTAGGTACGACGATTCTAAGTGAAATAAGTCACACAGAAAAGGACACTTCTCATAAGGTATCACTGATAGAGGGAATGTAAAAACCGTTACACTTGAACTGAATTACAAAACAGAACAGAGTCACACATGCAGAAAACACACTATGGCTGCTTAACGGGAAAGGTGAGGTGGGGTGATACATAAAACAAGGGTATCAAATTAGCTCAGATACCGTTCCATAAACCCAATATGTAATAGACAAGACCTACTCCTTGCTCAGAGAACTGGACTCAACACGCCCTATTCACCACACAAGAATATATCTGACTAATAATAATCGTAAAACCTATGTATTGATATCTCTCTGTTAGTGTGTCAAGTGGGTGTAAAGCGGCATAAACACAGCAGTGAAAAGCAGCTAAACCCCATTATAAAAATAAATTACTTTGAAACACCCATGAAAGAAAGACAGTGAAAGAGAGTGAAATTCTTACACAATGTGTTCAGGGGCTGTGATGCAACCTGGATTGACCATATCTAGACCCACAGCTGGATGAGACATAAGGGTGGACACTCTTGGGGCTGAGAGGTTTGGTGAGGTTGGGTGAGCAAACACAGACCCTTTAAAGTAATACTGTGTGGTACCCATCGCATGGGTCCCAAATCTCCAGGTTCAAGGGCATCTTCCTACATCGAAAACATGCATGAGAAACCCAGAAGATGGTACACCGTGTGATGGGGAAAGGTTTCTAAAAGGCACCTCATTTCTCATCTCCTTGTGCCCGGGTTCGCCATTCCAGCCGCTTTACTAGAAAGCTCCCTACTTGGAGCATCAGCACCTTTAACCTCCTGTTCCATACAGGTTGCAATCTGTCCTGAGGATAAACGGGAAGACGTGGAACCAACGAGAGACTAGCTCTTGGTGTTGGGACAGGCACAGGTCACTGTATTTTCCCATCAGGAAGAAGAATTAACCACAGGCTCAGCCTGCCCCCCCGGAACGAGAACAGGGCCTGAAGCCATTCTGCGATTTTACGGCCAGCTCCCATAAAAACGAGTTGTAAAATGGAGGTTCAGGGCACTGCAATTCACAAACCTGCAGAGTTATAAATGATAACTCTTGTCCACAAATATATTGAGGGAAGGCAAAGAAGAGGATTTGAAATCAAGGCAGAATTGCCGGAAAAAGATTTCAGGAGGTAGATTCGAATCGCCTTTAAAGCACATGAAAAGTGGCAAAACGTTGACAATGATGCCCTTGGCCAAAAAGGGCGTATGCGTTTTTTCCTGAATATATACAGGAAAAAACGCATACGGCCTTTTTGGCCAACCAAGCAACCTGGAAAGGCAAATCAGCGCTACAAAGAAGTCTCGCTTCCCATCGGTCAAAAGGGCCATGCTGAAAAAAGTGTCAAAACCAGAAATGCAGGACAGGCCGTGGAGAAATGGGAGCCTTGCTACACTGATGGGTGGCATGTAAATTGCCAACAGCCACTGTGGAGAAGTGTACGGTGAGTCCTGAAACATCTGAAAAACACAGCTTAGAGAGCATAGGGCACTCCCACTCATGGGGGTATAAATTGGGAAAATTAAAAATCAGCAAGACACAAGCACCCCAAAGTTTAGGGCTGCTCTGTTGACCAGGACCTCCACTTCATTCCACCTTAAATATCCCAGGAAAGAGAAAAATGGATAAAGGAGTTGTGGTCCTTATGTACAATGGAATATCACTCAGCCATGAAATCAATGTCATAAGGTTAGGAGCAGCATGATGAGTGGATTTAGGTACGACGATTCTAAGTGAAATAAGTCACACAGAAAAGGACACTTCTCATAAGGTATCACTTATAGAGGGAATGTAAAAACCGTTACACTTGAACTGAATTACAAAACAGAACAGAGTCACACTTGCAGAAAACACACTATGGCTGCTTAACGGGAAAGGTGAGGTGGGGTGATACATAAAACAAGGGTATCAAATTAGCTCAGATACCGTTCCATAAACCCAATATGTAATAGACAAGACCTACTCCTTGCTCAGAGAACTGGACTCAACACGCCCTATTCACCACACAAGAATATATCTGACTAATAATAATCGTAAAACCTATGTATTGATATCTCTCTGTTAGTGTGTCAAGTGGGTGTAAAGCGGCATAAACACAGCAGTGAAAAGCAGCTAAACCCCATTATAAAAATAAATTACTTTGAAACACCCATGAAAGAAAGACAGTGAAAGAGAGTGAAATTCTTACACAATGCGTTCAGGGGCTGTGATGCAACCTGGATTGACCATATCTAGACCCACAGCTGGATGAGACATAAGGGTGGACACTCTTGGGGCTGAGAGGTTTGGTGAGGTTGGGTGAGCAAACACAGACCCTTTAAAGTAATACTGTGTGGTACCCATCGCATGGGTCCCAAATCTCCAGGTTCAAGGGCATCTTCCTACATCGAAAACATGCATGAGAAACCCAGAAGATGGTACACCGTGTGATGGGGAAAGGTTTCTAAAAGGCACCTCATTTCTCATCTCCTTGTGCCCGGGTTCGCCATTCCAGCCGCTTTACTAGAAAGCTCCCTACTTGGAGCATCAGCACCTTTAACCTCCTGTTCCATACAGGTTGCAATCTGTCCTGAGGATAAACGGGAAGACGTGGAGCCAACGAGAGACTAGCTCTTGGTGTTGGGACAGGCACAGGTCACTGTATTTTCCCATCAGGAAGAAGAATTAACCACAGGCTCAGCCTGCCCCCCCGGAACGAGAACAGGGCCTGAAGCCATTCTGCGATTTTACGGCCAGCTCCCATAAAAACGAGTTGTAAAATGGAGGTTCAGGGCACTGCAATTCACAAACCTGCAGAGTTATAAATGATAACTCTTGTCCACAAATATATTGAGGGAAGGCAAAGAAGAGGATTTGAAATCAAGGCAGAATTGCCGGAAAAAGATTTCAGGAGGTAGATTCGAATCGCCTTTAAAGCACATGAAAAGCGGCAAAACGTTGACAATGATGCCCTTGGCCAAAAAGGGCGTATGCGTTTTTTCCTGAATATATACAGGAAAAAACGCATACGGCCTTTTTGGCCAACCAAGCAACCTGGAAAGGCAAATCAGCGCTACAAAGAAGTCTCGCTTCCCATCGGTCAAAAGGGCCATGCTGAAAAAAGTGTCAAAACCAGAAATGCAGGACAGGCCGTGGAGAAATGGGAGCCTTGCTACACTGATGGGTGGCATGTAAATTGCCAACAGCCACTGTGGAGAAGTGTACGGTGAGTCCTGAAACATCTGAAAAACACAGCTTAGAGAGCATAGGGCACTCCCACTCATGGGGGTATAAATTGGGAAAATTAAAAATCAGCAAGACACAAGCACCCCAAAGTTTAGGGCTGCTCTGTTGACCAGGACCTCCACTTCATTCCACCTTAAATATCCCAGGAAAGAGAAAAATGGATAAAGGAGTTGTGGTCCTTATGTACAATGGAATATCACTCAGCCATGAAATCAATGTCATAAGGTTAGGAGCAGCATGATGAGTGGATTTAGGTACGACGATTCTAAGTGAAATAAGTCACACAGAAAAGGACACTTCTCATAAGGTATCACTTATAGAGGGAATGTAAAAACCGTTACACTTGAACTGAATTACAAAACAGAACAGAGTCACACTTGCAGAAAACACACTATGGCTGCTTAACGGGAAAGGTGAGGTGGGGTGATACATAAAACAAGGGTATCAAATTAGCTCAGATACCGTTCCATAAACCCAATATGTAGTAGACAAGACCTACTCCTTGCTCAGAGAACTGTACTCAACACGCCCTATTCACCGCACAAGAATATATCTGACTAGTAATAATCTTAAAACCTATGTATTGATATCTCTCTGTTAGTGTGTCAAGTGGGTGTAAAGCGGCATAAACACAGCCGTGAAAAGCAGCTAAACCCCATTATGAAAATAAATTACTTTGAAAAACCCATGAAACAATGACAGTGAAAGAGATAGAAATTCTTACACAATGAGTTCAGGGGCTGTGATGCAACCTGGATTGACCATATCTAGACCCACAGCTGGATGAGACATAAGGGTGGACACTCTTGGGGCTGAGAGGTTTGGTGAGGTTGGGTGAGCAAACGCAGACCCTTTAAAGTAATACTGCGTGGTACCCATCGCATGGGTCCCAAATCTCCAGGTTCAAGGGCATCTTCCTACATCGAAAACATGCATGAGAAACCCAGAAGATGGTACACCGTGTGATGGGGAAAGGTTTCTAAAACGCACCTCATTTCTCATCTCCTTGTGCCCGGGTTCGCCATTCCAGCCGCTTTACTAGCAATCTCCCTACTTGGAGCATCAGCACCTTTAACCTCCTGTTCCATACAGGTTGCAATTTGTCCTGAGGATGAACGGGAAGAGGTGGAACCAACGAGAGACTAGCTCTTGGTGTTGGGACAGGCAAAGGTCAATTTATTTTCCCATCAGGAAGAAGAATTAACCACAGGCTCAGCCTGCCTCCTGGAACCAGAACAGGGCCTGAAGCCATCCTGCGCTTTTGCGGCCAGCTCCCAAAAAAGCGAGTTGTAAAATGGAGGTTCAGGGCACTGCAATTCACAAACCTGCAGAGTTATAAATGATAACTCTCGTCCACAAATATATTGAGGGAAGGCAAAGAAGAGGATTTGAAATAAAGGAAGAATTGCAGGAAACAGATTTCAGGAGGTAGATTCGAATCGCCTTTAAAGTACATGAAAAGCGGCAAAACGTTGACAATGATGCCCTTGGCCAAAAAGGGCGTATGCGTTTTTTCCTGAATATATTCAGGAAAAAACGCATACGCCCTTTTTGGCCAACCAAGCAACCTGGAAAGGCAAATCAGCGCTACAAAGAAGTCTCGCTTCCCATTGGTCAAAAGGGCCATGCTGAAAAAAGAGTCAAAACCAGAAATGCAGGACAGGCCATGGAGAAATGGGAGCCTTGCTACACTGATGGGCGGGATGTAAATTGCCAAGAGCCACTCTGGAGAAGTGTCCGGTGAGTCCTGAAACATCTGAAAAACACAGCTTAGAGAGCATAGGGCACTTCCACTCATGGGGGTATAAATTGGGAAAATTAAAAATCAGCAAGACACAAGCACCCCAAAGTTTAGGGCTGCTCTGTTGACCAGGACCTCCACTTCATTCCACCTTAAATATCCCAGGAAAGAGAAAAATGGATAAAGAAGTTGTGGTCCTTATGTACAATGGAATATCACTCAGCCATGAAATCAATGTCGTAAGGTTAGTAGCAGCATGATGAGTGGATTTAGGTACGACGATTCTAAGTGAAATAAGTCACACAGAAAAGGACACTTCTCATAAGGTATCACGGATAGAGGGAATGTAAAAACTGTTACACTTGAACTGAATTACAAAACAGAACAGAGTCACACATGCAGAAAACACACTATGGCTGCTTAACGGAAAAGGTGAGGTGGGGTGATACATAAAACTAGGGTATCAAATTAGCTCAGATACCGTTCCATAAACCCAATATGTAATAGACAAGACCTACTCCTTGCTCAGAGAACTGGACTCAACACGCCCTATTCACCGCACAAGAATATATCTGACTAATAATAATCGTAAAACCTATGTATTGATATCTCTCTGTTAGTGTGTCAAGTGGGTGTAAAGCGGCATAAACACAGCAGTGAAAAGCAGCTAAACCCCATTATAAAAATAAATTACTTTGAAACACCCATGAAACAAAGACAGTGAAAGAGAGAGAAATTCTTACACAATGCGTTCAGGGGCTGTGATGCAACCTGGATTGACCATATCTAGACGCACAGCTGGATGAGACATAAGGGTGGACACTCTTGGGGCTGAGAGGTTTGGTGAGGTTGGGTGAGCAAATGCAGACCCTTTAAAGTAATACTGCGTGGTACCCATCGCATGGGTCCCAAATCTCCAGGTTCAAGGGCATCTTCCTACATCGAAAACATGCATGAGAAACCCAGAAGATGGTACACCGTGTGATGGGGAAAGGTTTCTAAAACGCACCTCATTTCTCATCTCCTTGTGCCCGGGTTCGCCATTCCATCCACTTTACTAGCAATCTCCCTACTTGGAGCATCAGCACTTTTAACCTCCTGTTCCATACAGGTTGCAATCTGTCCTGAGGATAAACGGGAAGACGTGGAACCAACGAGAGACTAGCTCTTGGTGTTGGGACAGGCACAGGTCACTCTATATTCCCATCAGAAAGAAGAATTAACCACAGGCTCATCCTGCCCCCCGGAACCAGAACAGGGCCTGAAGCCATCCTGCACTTTTGCGGCCAGCTACCAAAAAAGCGAGTTGTAAAATGGAGGTTCAGGGCACTGCAATTCACAAACCTGCAGAGTTATAAATGATAACTCTCGTCCACAAATATATTGAGGGAAGGCAAAGAAGAGGATTTGAAATCAAGGCAGAATTGCAGGAAACAGATTTCAGGAGCTAGATACCAATCGCCTTTAAAGCACATGAAAAGCGGCAAAACGTTGACAATGATGCCCTTGGCCAAAAAGGGCGTATGCGTTTTTTCCTGAATATATTCAGGAAAAAAGGCATACGCCCTTTTTGGCCAACCAAGCAACCTGGAAAGGCAAATCAGCGCTACAAAGAAGTCTCGCTTCCCATCGGTCAAAAGGGCCATGCTGAAAAAAGTGTCAAAACCAGAAATGCAGGACAGGCCATGGAGAAATGGGAGCCTTGCTACACTGATGGGCGGGATGTAAATTGCCAAGAGCCACTCTGGAGAAGTGTCCGGTGAGTCCTGAAACATCTGAAAAACACAGCTTAGAGAGCATAGGGCACTCCCACTCATGGGGGTATAAATTGGGAAAATTAAAAATCAGCAAGACACAAGCACCCCAAAGTTTAGGGCTGCTCTGTTGACCAGGACCTCCACTTCATTCCACCTTAAATATCCCAGGAAAGAGAAAAATGGATAAAGAAGTTGTGGTCCTTATGTACAATGGAATATCACTCAGCCATGAAATCAATGTCGTAAGGTTAGTAGCAGCATGATGAGTGGATTTAGGTACGACGATTCTAAGTGAAATAAGTCACACAGAAAACGACACTTCTCATAAGGTATCACTGATAGAGGGAATGTAAAAACCGTTACACTTGAACTGAATTACAAAACAGAACAGAGTCACACATGCAGAAAACACACTATGGCTGCTTAACGGGAAAGGTGAGGTGGGGTGATACATAAAACAAGGGTTTCAAATTAGCTCAGATACCGTTCCATAAACCCAATATGTAATAGACAAGACCTACTCCTTGCTCAGAGAACTGGACTCAACACGCCCTATTCACCACACAAGAATATATCTGACTAATAATAATCGTAAAACGTATGTATTGATATCTCTCTGTTAGTGTGTCAAGTGGGTGTAAAGCGGCATAAACACAGCAGTGAAAAGCAGCTAAACCCCATTATAAAAATAAATTACTTTGAAACACCCATGAAAGAAAGACAGTGAAAGAGAGAGAAATTCTTACACAATGCGTTCAGGGGCTGTGATGCAACCTGGATTGACCATATCTAGACTCACAGCTGGATGAGACATAAGGGTGGACACTCTTGGGGCTGAGAGGTTTGGTGAGGTTGGGTGAGCAAACACAGACCCTTTAAAGTAATACTGCATGGTACCCATCGCATGGGTCCCAAATCTCCAGGTTCAAGGGCATCTTCCTACATCAAAAACATGCATGAGAAACCCAGAAGATGGTACACCGTGTGATGGGGAAAGGTTTCTAAAACGCACCTCATTTCTCATCTCCTTGTGCCCGGGTTCGCCATTCCAGCCACTTTACTAGCAAGCTCCCTACTTGGAGCATCAGCACCTTTAACCTCCTGTTCCATACAGGTTGCAATCTGTCCTGAGGATAAACGGGAAGACGTGGAACCAACTAGAGACTAGCTCTTGGTGTTGGGACAGGCACAGGTCACTCTATATTCCCATCAGAAAGAAGAATTAACCACAGGCTCATCCTGCCCCCCGGAACCAGAACAGGGCCTGAAGCCATCCTGCACTTTTGCGGCCAGCTACCAAAAAAGCGAGTTGTAAAATGGAGGTTCAGGGCACTGCAATTCACAAACCTGCAGAGTTATAAATGATAACTCTCGTCCACAAATATATTGAGGGAAGGCAAAGAAGAGGATTTGAAATCAAGGCAGAATTGCAGGAAACAGATTTCAGGAGCTAGATACCAATCGCCTTTAAAGCACATGAAAAGCGGCAAAACGTTGACAATGATGCCCTTGGCCAAAAAGGGCGTATGCGTTTTTTCCTGAATATATTCAGGAAAAAACGCATACGCCCTTTTTGGCCAACCAAACAACCTGGAAAGGCAAATCAGCGCTACAAAAAGTCTCGCTTCCCATCGGTCAAAAGGGCCATGCTGAAAAAAGTGTCAAAACCAGAAATGCAGGACAGGCCATGGAGAAATGGGAGCCTTGCTACACTGATGGGCGGGATGTAAATTGCCAAGAGCCACTCTGGAGAAGTGTCCGGTGAGTCCTGAAACATCTGAAAAACACAGCTTAGAGAGCATAGGGCACTTCCACTCATGGGGGTATAAATTGGGAAAATGAAAAATCAGCAAGACACAAGCACCCCAAAGTTTAGGGCTGCTCTGTTGACCAGGACCTCCACTTCATTCCACCTTAAATATCCCAGGAAAGAGAAAAATGGATAAAGAAGTTGTGGTCCTTATGTTCATTGGAATATCACTCAGCCATGAAATCAATGTCGTAAGGTTAGTAGCAGCATGATGAGTGGATTTAGGTACGACGATTCTAAGTGAAATAAGTCACACAGAAAAGGACACTTCTCATAAGGTATCACTGATAGAGGGAATGTAAAAACCGTTACACTTGAACTGAATTACAAAACAGAACAGAGTCACACATGCAGAAAACACACTATGGCTGCTTAACGGGAAAGGTGAGGTGGGGTGATACATAAAACAAGGGTATCAAATTAGCTCAGATACCGTTCCATAAACCCAATATGTAATAGACAAGACCTACTCCTTGCTCAGAGAACTGGACTCAACACGCCCTATTCACCACACAAGAATATATCTGACTAATAATAATCGTAAAACCTATGTATTGATATCTCTCTGTTAGTGTGTCAAGTGGGTGTAAAGCGGCATAAACACAGCAGTGAAAAGCAGCTAAACCCCATTATAAAAATAAATTACTTTGAAACACCCATGAAAGAAAGACAGTGAAAGAGAGTGAAATTCTTACACAATGCGTTCAGGGGCTGTGATGCAACCTGGATTGACCATATCTAGACCCACAGCTGGATGAGACATAAGGGTGGACACTCTTGGGGCTGAGAGGTTTGGTGAGGTTGGGTGAGCAAACACAGACCCTTTAAAGTAATACTGTGTGGTACCCATCGCATGGGTCCCAAATCTCCAGGTTCAAGGGCATCTTCCTACATCGAAAACATGCATGAGAAACCCAGAAGATGGTACACCGTGTGATGGGGAAAGGTTTCTAAAAGGCACCTCATTTCTCATCTCCTTGTGCCCGGGTTCGCCATTCCAGCCGCTTTACTAGAAAGCTCCCTACTTGGAGCATCAGCACCTTTAACCTCCTGTTCCATACAGGTTGCAATCTGTCCTGAGGATAAACGGGAAGACGTGGAACCAACGAGAGACTAGCTCTTGGTGTTGGGACAGGCACAGGTCACTGTATTTTCCCATCAGGAAGAAGAATTAACCACAGGCTCAGCCTGCCCCCCCGGAACGAGAACAGGGCCTGAAGCCATTCTGCGATTTTACGGCCAGCTCCCATAAAAACGAGTTGTAAAATGGAGGTTCAGGGCACTGCAATTCACAAACCTGCAGAGTTATAAATGATAACTCTTGTCCACAAATATATTGAGGGAAGGCAAAGAAGAGGATTTGAAATCAAGGCAGAATTGCCGGAAAAAGATTTCAGGAGGTAGATTCGAATCGCCTTTAAAGCACATGAAAAGTGGCAAAACGTTGACAATGATGCCCTTGGCCAAAAAGGGCGTATGCGTTTTTTCCTGAATATATACAGGAAAAAACGCATACGGCCTTTTTGGCCAACCAAGCAACCTGGAAAGGCAAATCAGCGCTACAAAGAAGTCTCGCTTCCCATCGGTCAAAAGGGCCATGCTGAAAAAAGTGTCAAAACCAGAAATGCAGGACAGGCCGTGGAGAAATGGGAGCCTTGCTACACTGATGGGTGGCATGTAAATTGCCAACAGCCACTGTGGAGAAGTGTACGGTGAGTCCTGAAACATCTGAAAAACACAGCTTAGAGAGCATAGGGCACTCCCACTCATGGGGGTATAAATTGGGAAAATTAAAAATCAGCAAGACACAAGCACCCCAAAGTTTAGGGCTGCTCTGTTGACCAGGACCTCCACTTCATTCCACCTTAAATATCCCAGGAAAGAGAAAAATGGATAAAGGAGTTGTGGTCCTTATGTACAATGGAATATCACTCAGCCATGAAATCAATGTCATAAGGTTAGGAGCAGCATGATGAGTGGATTTAGGTACGACGATTCTAAGTGAAATAAGTCACACAGAAAAGGACACTTCTCATAAGGTATCACTTATAGAGGGAATGTAAAAACCGTTACACTTGAACTGAATTACAAAACAGAACAGAGTCACACTTGCAGAAAACACACTATGGCTGCTTAACGGGAAAGGTGAGGTGGGGTGATACATAAAACAAGGGTATCAAATTAGCTCAGATACCGTTCCATAAACCCAATATGTAATAGACAAGACCTACTCCTTGCTCAGAGAACTGGACTCAACACGCCCTATTCACCACACAAGAATATATCTGACTAATAATAATCGTAAAACCTATGTATTGATATCTCTCTGTTAGTGTGTCAAGTGGGTGTAAAGCGGCATAAACACAGCAGTGAAAAGCAGCTAAACCCCATTATAAAAATAAATTACTTTGAAACACCCATGAAAGAAAGACAGTGAAAGAGAGTGAAATTCTTACACAATGCGTTCAGGGGCTGTGATGCAACCTGGATTGACCATATCTAGACCCACAGCTGGATGAGACATAAGGGTGGACACTCTTGGGGCTGAGAGGTTTGGTGAGGTTGGGTGAGCAAACACAGACCCTTTAAAGTAATACTGTGTGGTACCCATCGCATGGGTCCCAAATCTCCAGGTTCAAGGGCATCTTCCTACATCGAAAACATGCATGAGAAACCCAGAAGATGGTACACCGTGTGATGGGGAAAGGTTTCTAAAAGGCACCTCATTTCTCATCTCCTTGTGCCCGGGTTCGCCATTCCAGCCGCTTTACTAGAAAGCTCCCTACTTGGAGCATCAGCACCTTTAACCTCCTGTTCCATACAGGTTGCAATCTGTCCTGAGGATAAACGGGAAGACGTGGAGCCAACGAGAGACTAGCTCTTGGTGTTGGGACAGGCACAGGTCACTGTATTTTCCCATCAGGAAGAAGAATTAACCACAGGCTCAGCCTGCCCCCCCGGAACGAGAACAGGGCCTGAAGCCATTCTGCGATTTTACGGCCAGCTCCCATAAAAACGAGTTGTAAAATGGAGGTTCAGGGCACTGCAATTCACAAACCTGCAGAGTTATAAATGATAACTCTTGTCCACAAATATATTGAGGGAAGGCAAAGAAGAGGATTTGAAATCAAGGCAGAATTGCCGGAAAAAGATTTCAGGAGGTAGATTCGAATCGCCTTTAAAGCACATGAAAAGCGGCAAAACGTTGACAATGATGCCCTTGGCCAAAAAGGGCGTATGCGTTTTTTCCTGAATATATACAGGAAAAAACGCATACGGCCTTTTTGGCCAACCAAGCAACCTGGAAAGGCAAATCAGCGCTACAAAGAAGTCTCGCTTCCCATCGGTCAAAAGGGCCATGCTGAAAAAAGTGTCAAAACCAGAAATGCAGGACAGGCCGTGGAGAAATGGGAGCCTTGCTACACTGATGGGTGGCATGTAAATTGCCAACAGCCACTGTGGAGAAGTGTACGGTGAGTCCTGAAACATCTGAAAAACACAGCTTAGAGAGCATAGGGCACTCCCACTCATGGGGGTATAAATTGGGAAAATTAAAAATCAGCAAGACACAAGCACCCCAAAGTTTAGGGCTGCTCTGTTGACCAGGACCTCCACTTCATTCCACCTTAAATATCCCAGGAAAGAGAAAAATGGATAAAGGAGTTGTGGTCCTTATGTACAATGGAATATCACTCAGCCATGAAATCAATGTCATAAGGTTAGGAGCAGCATGATGAGTGGATTTAGGTACGACGATTCTAAGTGAAATAAGTCACACAGAAAAGGACACTTCTCATAAGGTATCACTTATAGAGGGAATGTAAAAACCGTTACACTTGAACTGAATTACAAAACAGAACAGAGTCACACTTGCAGAAAACACACTATGGCTGCTTAACGGGAAAGGTGAGGTGGGGTGATACATAAAACAAGGGTATCAAATTAGCTCAGATACCGTTCCATAAACCCAATATGTAGTAGACAAGACCTACTCCTTGCTCAGAGAACTGTACTCAACACGCCCTATTCACCGCACAAGAATATATCTGACTAGTAATAATCTTAAAACCTATGTATTGATATCTCTCTGTTAGTGTGTCAAGTGGGTGTAAAGCGGCATAAACACAGCCGTGAAAAGCAGCTAAACCCCATTATGAAAATAAATTACTTTGAAAAACCCATGAAACAATGACAGTGAAAGAGATAGAAATTCTTACACAATGAGTTCAGGGGCTGTGATGCAACCTGGATTGACCATATCTAGACCCACAGCTGGATGAGACATAAGGGTGGACACTCTTGGGGCTGAGAGGTTTGGTGAGGTTGGGTGAGCAAACGCAGACCCTTTAAAGTAATACTGCGTGGTACCCATCGCATGGGTCCCAAATCTCCAGGTTCAAGGGCATCTTCCTACATCGAAAACATGCATGAGAAACCCAGAAGATGGTACACCGTGTGATGGGGAAAGGTTTCTAAAACGCACCTCATTTCTCATCTCCTTGTTCCCGGGTTCGCCATTCCAGCCGCTTTACTAGCAATCTCCCTACTTGGAGCATCAGCACCTTTAACCTCCTGTTCCATACAGGTTGCAATTTGTCCTGAGGATGAACGGGAAGAGGTGGAACCAACGAGAGACTAGCTCTTGGTGTTGGGACAGGCAAAGGTCAATTTATTTTCCCATCAGGAAGAAGAATTAACCACAGGCTCAGCCTGCCTCCCGGAACCAGAACAGGGCCTGAAGCCATCCTGCGCTTTTGCGGCCAGCTCCCAAAAAAGCGAGTTGTAAAATGGAGGTTCAGGGCACTGCAATTCACAAACCTGCAGAGTTATAAATGATAACTCTCGTCCACAAATATATTGAGGGAAGGCAAAGAAGAGGATTTGAAATAAAGGAAGAATTGCAGGAAACAGATTTCAGGAGGTAGATTCGAATCGCCTTTAAAGTACATGAAAAGCGGCAAAACGTTGACAATGATGCCCTTGGCCAAAAAGGGCGTATGCGTTTTTTCCTGAATATATTCAGGAAAAAACGCATACGCCCTTTTTGGCCAACCAAGCAACCTGGAAAGGCAAATCAGCGCTACAAAGAAGTCTCGCTTCCCATTGGTCAAAAGGGCCATGCTGAAAAAAGAGTCAAAACCAGAAATGCAGGACAGGCCATGGAGAAATGGGAGCCTTGCTACACTGATGGGCGGGATGTAAATTGCCAAGAGCCACTCTGGAGAAGTGTCCGGTGAGTCCTGAAACATCTGAAAAACACAGCTTAGAGAGCATAGGGCACTTCCACTCATGGGGGTATAAATTGGGAAAATTAAAAATCAGCAAGACACAAGCACCCCAAAGTTTAGGGCTGCTCTGTTGACCAGGACCTCCACTTCATTCCACCTTAAATATCCCAGGAAAGAGAAAAATGGATAAAGAAGTTGTGGTCCTTATGTACAATGGAATATCACTCAGCCATGAAATCAATGTCGTAAGGTTAGTAGCAGCATGATGAGTGGATTTAGGTACGACGATTCTAAGTGAAATAAGTCACACAGAAAAGGACACTTCTCATAAGGTATCACGGATAGAGGGAATGTAAAAACTGTTACACTTGAACTGAATTACAAAACAGAACAGAGTCACACATGCAGAAAACACACTATGGCTGCTTAACGGAAAAGGTGAGGTGGGGTGATACATAAAACTAGGGTATCAAATTAGCTCAGATACCGTTCCATAAACCCAATATGTAATAGACAAGACCTACTCCTTGCTCAGAGAACTGGACTCAACACGCCCTATTCACCGCACAAGAATATATCTGACTAATAATAATCGTAAAACCTATGTATTGATATCTCTCTGTTAGTGTGTCAAGTGGGTGTAAAGCGGCATAAACACAGCAGTGAAAAGCAGCTAAACCCCATTATAAAAATAAATTACTTTGAAACACCCATGAAACAAAGACAGTGAAAGAGAGAGAAATTCTTACACAATGCGTTCAGGGGCTGTGATGCAACCTGGATTGACCATATCTAGACGCACAGCTGGATGAGACATAAGGGTGGACACTCTTGGGGCTGAGAGGTTTGGTGAGGTTGGGTGAGCAAATGCAGACCCTTTAAAGTAATACTGCGTGGTACCCATCGCATGGGTCCCAAATCTCCAGGTTCAAGGGCATCTTCCTACATCGAAAACATGCATGAGAAACCCAGAAGATGGTACACCGTGTGATGGGGAAAGGTTTCTAAAACGCACCTCATTTCTCATCTCCTTGTGCCCGGGTTCGCCATTCCATCCACTTTACTAGCAATCTCCCTACTTGGAGCATCAGCACTTTTAACCTCCTGTTCCATACAGGTTGCAATCTGTCCTGAGGATAAACGGGAAGACGTGGAACCAACGAGAGACTAGCTCTTGGTGTTGGGACAGGCACAGGTCACTCTATATTCCCATCAGAAAGAAGAATTAACCACAGGCTCATCCTGCCCCCCGGAACCAGAACAGGGCCTGAAGCCATCCTGCACTTTTGCGGCCAGCTACCAAAAAAGCGAGTTGTAAAATGGAGGTTCAGGGCACTGCAATTCACAAACCTGCAGAGTTATAAATGATAACTCTCGTCCACAAATATATTGAGGGAAGGCAAAGAAGAGGATTTGAAATCAAGGCAGAATTGCAGGAAACAGATTTCAGGAGGTAGATACGAATCGCCTTTAAAGCACATGAAAAGCGGCAAAACGTTGACAATGATGCCCTTGGCCAAAAAGGGCGTATGCGTTTTTTCCTGAATATATTCAGGAAAAAAGGCATACGCCCTTTTTGGCCAACCAAGCAACCTGGAAAGGCAAATCAGCGCTACAAAGAAGTCTCGCTTCCCATCGGTCAAAAGGGCCATGCTGAAAAAAGTGTCAAAACCAGAAATGCAGGACAGGCCATGGAGAAATGGGAGCCTTGCTACACTGATGGGCGGGATGTAAATTGCCAAGAGCCACTCTGGAGAAGTGTCCGGTGAGTCCTGAAACATCTGAAAAACACAGCTTAGAGAGCATAGGGCACTCCCACTCATGGGGGTATAAATTGGGAAAATTAAAAATCAGCAAGACACAAGCACCCCAAAGTTTAGGGCTGCTCTGTTGACCAGGACCTCCACTTCATTCCACCTTAAATATCCCAGGAAAGAGAAAAATGGATAAAGAAGTTGTGGTCCTTATGTACAATGGAATATCACTCAGCCATGAAATCAATGTCGTAAGGTTAGTAGCAGCATGATGAGTGGATTTAGGTACGACGATTCTAAGTGAAATAAGTCACACAGAAAACGACACTTCTCATAAGGTATCACTGATAGAGGGAATGTAAAAACCGTTACACTTGAACTGAATTACAAAACAGAACAGAGTCACACATGCAGAAAACACACTATGGCTGCTTAACGGGAAAGGTGAGGTGGGGTGATACATAAAACAAGGGTTTCAAATTAGCTCAGATACCGTTCCATAAACCCAATATGTAATAGACAAGACCTACTCCTTGCTCAGAGAACTGGACTCAACACGCCCTATTCACCGCACAAGAATATATCTGACTAATAATAATCGTAAAACCTATGTATTGATATCTCTCTGTTAGTGTGTCAAGTGGGTGTAAAGCGGCATAAACACAGCAGTGAAAAGCAGCTAAACCCCATTATAAAAATAAATTACTTTGAAACACCCATGAAACAAAGACAGTGAAAGAGAGAGAAATTCTTACACAATGCGTTCAGGGGCTGTGATGCAACCTGGATTGACCATATCTAGACGCACAGCTGGATGAGACATAAGGGTGGACACTCTTGGGGCTGAGAGGTTTGGTGAGGTTGGGTGAGCAAATGCAGACCCTTTAAAGTAATACTGCGTGGTACCCATCGCATGGGTCCCAAATCTCCAGGTTCAAGGGCATCTTCCTACATCGAAAACATGCATGAGAAACCCAGAAGATGGTACACCGTGTGATGGGGAAAGGTTTCTAAAACGCACCTCATTTCTCATCTCCTTGTGCCCGGGTTCGCCATTCCATCCACTTTACTAGCAATCTCCCTACTTGGAGCATCAGCACTTTTAACCTCCTGTTCCATACAGGTTGCAATCTGTCCTGAGGATAAACGGGAAGACGTGGAACCAACGAGAGACTAGCTCTTGGTGTTGGGACAGGCACAGGTCACTCTATATTCCCATCAGAAAGAAGAATTAACCACAGGCTCATCCTGCCCCCCGGAACCAGAACAGGGCCTGAAGCCATCCTGCACTTTTGCGGCCAGCTACCAAAAAAGCGAGTTGTAAAATGGAGGTTCAGGGCACTGCAATTCACAAACCTGCAGAGTTATAAATGATAACTCTCGTCCACAAATATATTGAGGGAAGGCAAAGAAGAGGATTTGAAATCAAGGCAGAATTGCAGGAAACAGATTTCAGGAGGTAGATACGAATCGCCTTTAAAGCACATGAAAAGCGGCAAAACGTTGACAATGATGCCCTTGGCCAAAAAGGGCGTATGCGTTTTTTCCTGAATATATTCAGGAAAAAAGGCATACGCCCTTTTTGGCCAACCAAGCAACCTGGAAAGGCAAATCAGCGCTACAAAGAAGTCTCGCTTCCCATCGGTCAAAAGGGCCATGCTGAAAAAAGTGTCAAAACCAGAAATGCAGGACAGGCCATGGAGAAATGGGAGCCTTGCTACACTGATGGGCGGGATGTAAATTGCCAAGAGCCACTCTGGAGAAGTGTCCGGTGAGTCCTGAAACATCTGAAAAACACAGCTTAGAGAGCATAGGGCACTCCCACTCATGGGGGTATAAATTGGGAAAATTAAAAATCAGCAAGACACAAGCACCCCAAAGTTTAGGGCTGCTCTGTTGACCAGGACCTCCACTTCATTCCACCTTAAATATCCCAGGAAAGAGAAAAATGGATAAAGAAGTTGTGGTCCTTATGTACAATGGAATATCACTCAGCCATGAAATCAATGTCGTAAGGTTAGTAGCAGCATGATGAGTGGATTTAGGTACGACGATTCTAAGTGAAATAAGTCACACAGAAAACGACACTTCTCATAAGGTATCACTGATAGAGGGAATGTAAAAACCGTTACACTTGAACTGAATTACAAAACAGAACAGAGTCACACATGCAGAAAACACACTATGGCTGCTTAACGGGAAAGGTGAGGTGGGGTGATACATAAAACAAGGGTTTCAAATTAGCTCAGATACCGTTCCATAAACCCAATATGTAATAGACAAGACCTACTCCTTGCTCAGAGAACTGGACTCAACACGCCCTATTCACGGCACAAGAATATATCTGACTAATAATAATCGTAAAACGTATGTATTGATATCTCTCTGTTAGTGTGTCAAGTGGGTGTAAAGCGGCATAAACACAGCAGTGAAAAGCAGCTAAACCCCATTATAAAAATAAATTACTTTGAAACACCCATGAAAGAAAGACAGTGAAAGAGAGAGAAATTCTTACACAATGCGTTCAGGGGCTGTGATGCAACCTGGATTGACCATATCTAGACTCACAGCTGGATGAGACATAAGGGTGGACACTCTTGGGGCTGAGAGGTTTGGTGAGGTTGGGTGAGCAAACACAGACCCTTTAAAGTAATACTGCGTGGTTCCCATCGCATGGGTCCCAAATCTCCAGGTTCAAGGGCATCTTCCTACATCAAAAACATGCATGAGAAACCCAGAAGATGGTACACCGTGTGATGGGGAAAGGTTTCTAAAACGCACCTCATTTCTCATCTCCTTGTGCCCGGGTTCGCCATTCCAGCCACTTTACTAGCAAGCTCCCTACTTGGAGCATCAGCACCTTTAACCTCCTGTTCCATACAGGTTGCAATCTGTCCTGAGGATAAACGGGAAGACGTGGAACCAACTAGAGACTAGCTCTTGGTGTTGGGACAGGCACAGGTCACTCTATATTCCCATCAGAAAGAAGAATTAACCACAGGCTCATCCTGCCCCCCGGAACCAGAACAGGGCCTGAAGCCATCCTGCACTTTTGCGGCCAGCTACCAAAAAAGCGAGTTGTAAAATGGAGGTTCAGGGCACTGCAATTCACAAACCTGCAGAGTTATAAATGATAACTCTCGTCCACAAATATATTGAGGGAAGGCAAAGAAGAGGATTTGAAATCAAGGCAGAATTGCAGGAAACAGATTTCAGGAGCTAGATACCAATCGCCTTTAAAGCACATGAAAAGCGGCAAAACGTTGACAATGATGCCCTTGGCCAAAAAGGGCGTATGCGTTTTTTCCTGAATATATTCAGGAAAAAACGCATACGCCCTTTTTGGCCAACCAAGCAACCTGGAAAGGCAAATCAGCGCTACAAAGAAGTCTCGCTTCCCATCGGTCAAAAGGGCCATGCTGAAAAAAGTGTCAAAACCAGAAATGCAGGACAGGCCATGGAGAAATGGGAGCCTTGCTACACTGATGGGCGGGATGTAAATTGCCAACAGCCACTCTGGAGAAGCGTCCGGTGAGTCCTGAAACATCTGAAAAACACAGCTTAGAGAGCATAGGGCACTTCCACTCATGGGGGTATAAATTGGGAAAATTAAAAATCAGCAAGACACAAGCACCCCAAAGTTTAGGGCTGCTCTGTTGACCAGGACCTCCACTTCATTCCACCTTAAATATCCCAGGAAAGAGAAAAATGGATAAAGAAGTTGTGGTCCTTATGTACAATGGAATATCACTCAGCCGTGAAATCAATGTCGTAAGGTTAGTAGCAGCATGATGAGTGGATTTAGGTACGACGATTCTAAGTGAAATAAGTCACACAGAAAACGACACTTCTCATAAGGTATCACTGATAGAGGGAATGTAAAAACCGTTACACTTGAACTGAATTACAAAACAGAACAGAGTCACACATGCAGAAAACACACTATGGCTGCTTAACGGGAAAGGTGAGGTGGGGTGATACATAAAACAAGGGTTTCAAGTTAGCTCAGATACCGTTCCATAAACCCAATATGTAATAGACAAGACCTACTCCTTGCTCAGAGAACTGGACTCAACACGCCCTATTCACGGCACAAGAATATATCTGACTAGTAATAATCGTAAAACCTATGTATTGATATCTCTCTGTTAGTGTGTCAAGTGGGTGTAAAGCGGCATAAACATAGCAGTTAAAAGCAGCTAAATCCCATAATGAAAATAAATTATTTGAAAAACCCATGAAACAAAGACAGTGAAAGAGATAGAAATTCTTACACAATGCGTTCAGGGGCTGTGATGCAACCTGGATTGACCATATCTAGACCCACAGCTGGATGAGACATAAGGGTGGACACTCTTGGGGCTGAGAGGTTTGGTGAGGTTGGGTGAGCAAACGCAGACCCTTTAAAGTAATACTGCGTGGTACCCATTGCATGGGTCCCAAATCTCCAGGTTCAAGGGCATCTTCCTACATCAAAAACATGCATGAGAAACCCAGAAGATGGTACACCGTGTGATGGGGAAAGGTTTCTAAAACGCACCTCATTTCTCATCTCCTTGTGCCCGGGTTCGCCATTCCAGCCGCTTTGCTAGCAATCTCCCTACTTGGAGCATCAGCACCTTTCACCTCCTGTTCCGTACAGGTTGCAATTTGTCCTGAGGATGAACGGGAAGACGTGGAACCAATGAAAGACTAGCTCTTGCTGTTGGGACAGGCACAGGTCACTCTATTTTCCCATCAGGAAGTAGAATTAACCACAGGCTCAGCCTGCCCCCCCGGAACCAGAACAGGGCCTGAAGCCATCCTGCGCTTTTGCGGCCAGCTCCCAAAAAAGCGAGTTGTAAAATGGAGGTTCAGGGCACTGCAATTCACAAACCTGCAGAGTTATAAATGATAACTCTCGTCCACAAATATATTGAGGGAAGGCAAAGAAGAGGATTTGAAATCAAGGCAGATTTGCCGGAAAAAGATTTCAGGAGGTAGATTCGAATCGCCTTTAAAGCACATGAAAAGCGGCAAAACGTTGACAATGATGCCCTTGGCCAAAAAGGGCGTATGCGTTTTTTCCTGAATATATTCAGGAAAAAACGCATACGCCCTTTTTGGCCAACCAAGCAACCTGGAAAGGCAAATCAGCGCTACAAAGAAGTCTCGCTTCCCATCGGTCAAAAGGGCCATGCTGAAAAAAGTGTCAAAACCAGAAATGCAGGAGAGGCCGTGGAGAAATGGGAGCCTTGCTACACTGATGGGTGGCATGTAAATTGCCAACAGCCACTGTGGAGAAGTGTCCGGTGAGTCCTGAAACATCTGAAAAACACAGCTTAGAGAGCATAGGGCACTTCCACTCATGGGGGTATAAATTGGGAAAATTAAAATCAGCAAGACACAAGCCCCCAAAGTTTAGGGCTGCTCTGTTGACAAGGACCTCCACTTCATTCCACCTTCAATATCCGAGGAAAGAGAAAAATGGATAAAGAAGTTGTGGTCCTTATGTACAATGGAATATCACTCAGCCATGAAATCAATGTCATAAGGCTAGTAGCAGCATGATGAGTGGATTTAGGTACGACGATTCTAAGTGAAATAAGTCACACAGAAAAGGACACTTCTCATAAGGTATCACTGATAGAGGGAATGTAAAAACCGTTACACTTGAACTGAATTACAAAACAGAACAGAGTCACACATGCAGAAAACACACTATGGCTGCTTAACGGGAAAGGTGAGGTGGGGTGATACATAAAACAAGGGTATCAAATTAGCTCAGATACCGTTCCATAAACCCAATATGTAATAGACAAGACCTACTCCTTGCTCAGAGAACTGGACTCAACACGCCCTATTCACGGCACAAGAATATATCTGACTAGTAATAATCGTAAAACCTATGTATTGATATCTCTCTGTTAGTGTGTCAAGTGGGTGTAAAGCGGCATAAACACAGCAGTGAAAAGCAGCTAAATAACATTATGAAAATAAATTACTTTGAAAAACCCATGAAACAAAGACAGTGAAAGAGAGAGAAATTCTTACACAATGCGTTCAGGGCCTGTGATGCAACCTGGATTGACCATATCTAGACCCACAGCTGGATGAGACATAAGGGTGGACACTCTTGGGGCTGAGAGGTTTGGTGAGGTTGGGTGAGCAAACACAGACCCTTTAAAGTAATACTGCGTGGTACCCATCGCATGGGTCCCAAATCTCCAGGTTCAAGGGCATCTTCCTACATCGAAAACATGCATGAGAAACCCAGAAGATGGTACACCGTGTGATGGGGAATGGTTTCTAAAACGCACCTCATTTCTCATCTCCTTGTGCCCGGGTTCGCCATTCCAGCCGCTTTACTAGCAATCTCCCTACTTGGAGCATCAGCACCTTTAACCTCCTGTTCCGTACAGGTTGCAATTTGTCCTGAGGATGAACGGGAAGACGTGGAACCAACGAGAGACTAGCTCTTGGTGTTGGGACAGGCACAGGTCACTCTATTTTCCCATCAGGAAGAAGAATTAACCACAGGCTCAGCCTGCCCCCCGGAACCAGAACAGGGCCTGAAGCCATCCTGCGCTTTTACGGCCAGCTACCAAAAAGCGAGTTGTAAAATGGAGGTTCAGGGCACTGCAATTCACAAACCTGCAGAGTTATAAATGATAACTCTCGTCCACAAATATATTGAGGGAAGGCAAAGAAGAGGATTTGAAATCAAGGCAGATTTGCCGGAAAAAGATTTCAGGAGGTAGATACGAATCGCCTTTAAAGCACATGAAAAGCAGCAAAACGTTGACAATGATGCCCTTGGCCAAAAAGGGCGTATGCGTTTTTTCCTGAATATATTCAGGAAAAAACGCATACGCCCTTTTTGACCAACCAAACAACCTGGAAAGGCAAATCAGCGCTACAAAGAAGTCTCGCTTCCCATCGGTCAAAAGGGCCATGCTGAAAAAAGTGTCAAAACCAGAAATGCAGGACAGGCCATGGAGAAATGGGAGCCTTGCTACACTGATGGGCGGGATGTAAATTGCCAAGAGCCACTCTGGAGAAGTGTCCGGTGAGTCCTGAAACATCTGAAAAACACAGCTTAGAGAGCATAGGGCACTTCCACTCATGGGGGTATAAATTGGGAAAATGAAAAATCAGCAAGACACAAGCACCCCAAAGTTTAGGGCTGCTCTGTTGACCAGGACCTCCACTTCATTCCACCTTCAATATCCCAGGAAAGAGAAAAATGGATAAAGAAGTTGTGGTCCTTATGTACAATGGAATATCACTCAGCCATGAAATCAATGTCGTAAGGTTAGTAGCAGCATGATGAGTGGATTTAGGTACGACGATTCTAAGTGAAATAAGTCACACAGAAAAGGACACTTCTCATAAGGTATCACTGATAGAGGGAATGTAAAAACCGTTACACTTGAACTGAATTACAAAACAGAACAGAGTCACACATGCAGAAAACACACTATGGCTGCTTAACGGGAAAGGTGAGGTGGGGTGATACATAAAACAAGGGTATCAAATTAGCTCAGATACCGTTCCATAAACCCAATATGTAATAGACAAGACCTACTCCTTGCTCAGAGAACTGGACTCAACACGCCCTATTCACCACACAAGAATATATCTGACTAATAATAATCGTAAAACCTATGTATTGATATCTCTCTGTTAGTGTGTCAAGTGGGTGTAAAGCGGCATAAACACAGCAGTGAAAAGCAGCTAAACCCCATTATAAAAATAAATTACTTTGAAACACCCATGAAAGAAAGACAGTGAAAGAGAGAGAAATTCTTACACAATGCGTTCAGGGCCTATGATGCAACCTGGATTGACCATATCTAGACCCACAGCTGGATGAGACATAAGGGTGGACACTCTTGGGGCTGAGAGGTTTGGTGAGGTTGGGTGAGCAAACACAGACCCTTTAAAGTAATACTGCGTGGTACCCATCGCATGGGTCCCAAATCTCCAGGTTCAAGGGCATCTTCCTACATCGAAAACATGCATGAGAAACCCAGAAGATGGTACACCGTGTGATGGGGAAAGGTTTCTAAAAGGCACCTCATTTCTCATCTCCTTGTGCCTGGGTTCGCCATTCCAGCCGCTTTACTAGAAAGCTCCCTTCTTGGAGCATCAGCACCTTTAACCTCCTGTTCCATACAGGTTGCAAACTGTCCTGAGGATAAACGGGAAGACGTGGAACCAACGAGAGACTAGCTCTTGGTGTTGGGACAGGCACAGGTCACTCTATATTCCCATCAGAAAGAAGAATTAACCACAGGCTCCCGCTGCCCCCCGGAACCAGAACAGGGCCTGAAGCCATTCTGCGATTTTGCGGCCAGCTCCCTTAAAAACGAGTTGTAAAATGGAGGTTCAGGGCACTGCAATTCACAAACCTGCAGAGTTATAAATGATAACTCTCGTCCACAAATATATTGAGGGAAGGCAAAGAAGAGGATTTGAAATCAAGGCAGAATTGCAGGAAACAGATTTCAGGAGGTAGATTCAAATCGCATTTAAAGCACATGAAAAGCGGCAAAACGTTGACAATGATGCCCTTGGCCAAAAAGGGCGTATGCGTTTTTTCCTGAATATATTCAGGAAAAAACGCATACGCCCTTTTTGGCCAACCAAGCAACCTGGAAAGGCAAATCAGCGCTACAAAGAAGTCTCGCTTCCCATCGGTCAAAAGGGCCATGCTGAAAAAAGTGTCAAAACCAGAAATGCAGGACAGGCCATGGAGAAATGGGAGCCTTGCTACACTGATGGGCGGGATGTAAATTGCCAACAGCCACTCTGGAGAAGTGTCCGGTGAGTCCTGAAACATCTGAAAAACACAGCTTAGAGAGCATAGGGCACTTCCACTCATGGGGGTATAAATTGGGAAAATTAAAAATCAGCAAGACACAAGCACCCCAAAGTTTAGGGCTGCTCTGTTGACCAGGACCTCCAATTCATTCCACCTTAAATATCCCAGGAAAGAGAAAAATGGATAAAGAAGTTGTGGTCCTTATGTACAATGGAATATCACTCAGCCATGAAATCAATGTCGTAAGGCTAGTAGCAGCATGATGAGTGGATTTAGGTACGACGATTCTAAGTGAAATAAGTCACACAGAAAAGGACACTTCTCATAAGGTATCACTGATAGAGGGAATGTAAAAACCGTTACACTTGAACTGAATTACAAAACAGAACAGAGTCACACATGCAGAAAACACACTATGGCTGCTTAACGGGAAAGGTGAGGTGGGGTGATACATAAAACAAGGGTATCAAATTAGCTCAGATACCGTTCCATAAACCCAATATGTAATAGACAAGACCTACTCCTTGCTCAGAGAACTGGACTCAACACGCCCTATTCACCACACAAGAATATATCTGACTAATAATAATCGTAAAACCTATGTATTGATATCTCTCTGTTAGTGTGTCAAGTGGGTGTAAAGCGGCATAAACACAGCAGTGAAAAGCAGCTAAACCCCATTATAAAAATAAATTACTTTGAAACACCCATGAAAGAAAGACAGTGAAAGAGAGAGAAATTCTTACACAATGCGTTCAGGGCCTATGATGCAACCTGGATTGACCATATCTAGACCCACAGCTGGATGAGACATAAGGGTGGACACTCTTGGGGCTGAGAGGTTTGGTGAGGTTGGGTGAGCAAACACAGACCCTTTAAAGTAATACTGCGTGGTACCCATCGCATGGGTCCCAAATCTCCAGGTTCAAGGGCATCTTCCTACATCGAAAACATGCATGAGAAACCCAGAAGATGGTACACCGTGTGATGGGGAAAGGTTTCTAAAACGCACCTCATTTCTCATCTCCTTGTGCCCGGGTTCGCCATTCCAGCCGCTTTACTAGAAAGCTCCCTTCTTGGAGCATCAGCACCTTTAACCTCCTGTTCCATACAGGTTGCAATCTGTCCTGAGGATAAACGGGAAGACATGGAACCAACGAGAGACTAGCTCTTGGTGTTGGGACAGGCACAGGTCACTCTATATTCCCATCAGAAAGAAGAATTAACCACAGGCTCCCCCTGCCCCCCGGAACCAGAACAGGGCCTGAAGCCATTCTGCGATTTTGCGGCCAGCTCCCTTAAAAACGAGTTGTAAAATGGAGGTTCAGGGCACTGCAATTCACAAACCTGCAGAGTTATAAATGATAACTCTCGTCCACAAATATATTGAGGGAAGGCAAAGAAGAGGATTTGAAATCAAGGCAGAATTGCAGGAAACAGATTTCAGGAGGTATATTCGAATCGCCTTTAAAGCACATGAAAAGCGGCAAAACGTTGACAATGATGCCCTTGGCCAAAAAGGGCGTATGCGTTTTTTCCTGAATATATTCAGGAAAAAACGCATACGCCCTTTTTGGCCAACCAAGCAACCTGGAAAGGCAAATCAGCGCGACAAAGAAGTCTCGCTTCCCATCGGTCAAAAGGGCCATGCTGAAAAAAGTGTCAAAACCAGAAATGCAGGACAGGCCATGGAGAAATGGGAGCCTTGCTACACTGATGGGCGGGATGTAAATTGCCAACAGCCACTCTGGAGAAGCGTCCGGTGAGTCCTGAAACATCTGAAAAACACAGCTTAGAGAGCATAGGGCACTTCCACTCATGGGGGTATAAATTGGGAAAATTAAAAATCAGCAAGACACAAGCACCCCAAAGTTTAGGGCTGCTCTGTTGACCAGGACCTCCACTTCATTCCACCTTAAATATCCCAGGAAAGAGAAAAATGGATAAAGAAGTTGTGGTCCTTATGTACAATGGAATATCACTCAGCCGTGAAATCAATGTCGTAAGGTTAGTAGCAGCATGATGAGTGGATTTAGGTACGACGACTCTAAGTGAAATAAGTCACACAGAAAAGGACACTTCTCATAAGGTATCACTGATAGAGGGAATGTAAAAACCGTTACACTTGAACTGAATTACAAAACAGAACAGAGTCACACATGCAGAAAACACACTATGGCTGCTTAACGGGAAAGGTGAGGTGGGGTGATACATAAAACAAGGGTTTCAAATTAGCTCAGATACCCTTCCATAAACCCAATATGTAATAGACAAGACCTACTCCTTGCTCAGAGAACTGGACTCAACACGCCCTATTCACCGCACAAGAATATATCTGACTAGTAATAATCTTAAAACCTATGTACTGATATCTCTCTGTTAGTGTGTCAAGTGGGTGTAAAGCGGCATAAACACAGCAGTGAAAAGCAGCTAAACCCCATTATAAAAATAAATTACTTTGAAACACCCATGAAACAAAGACAGTGAAAGAGAGAGAAATTCTTACACAATGCGTTCAGGGGCTGTGATGCAACCTGGATTGACCATATCTAGACGCACAGCTGGATGAGACATAAGGGTGGACACTCTTGGGGCTGAGAGGTTTGGTGAGGTTGGGTGAGCAAACGCAGACCCTTTAAAGTAATACTGCGTGGTACCCATCGCATGGGTCCCAAATCTCTAGGTTCAAGGGCATCTTCCTACATCGAAAACATGCATGAGAAACCCAGAAGATGGTACACCGTGTGATGGGGAAAGGTTTCTAAAACGCACCTCATTTCTCATCTCCTTGTGCCCGGGTTCGCCATTCCAGCCGCTTTGCTAGCAATCTCCCTACTTGGAGCATCAGCACCTTTCACCTCCTGTTCCGTACAGGTTGCAATTTGTCCTGAGGATGAACGGGAAGACGTGGAACCAACGAGAGACTAGCTCTTGGTGTTGGGACAGGCACAGGTCACTCTATTTTCCCATCAGAAAGAAGAATTAACCACAGGCTCAGCCTGCCCCCCGGAACCAGAACAGGGCCTGAAGCCATCCTGCGCTTTTGCGGCCAGCTCCCAAAAAAGCGAGTTGTAAAATGGAGGTTCAGGGCACTGCAATTCACAAACCTGCAGAGTTATAAATGATAACTCTCGTCCACAAATATATTGAGGGAAGGCAAAGAAGAGGTTTGAAATCAAGGCAGAATTGCAGGAAACAGATTTCAGGAGGTAGATTCGAATCGCCTTTAAAGCACATGAAAAGCGGCAAAACGTTGACAATGATGCCCTTGGCCAAAAAGGGCGTATGCGTTTTTTCCTGAATATATTCAGGAAAAAACGCATACGCCCTTTTTGGCCAACCAAGCAACCTGGAAAGGCAAATCAGCGCTACAAAGAAGTCTCGCTTCCCATCGGTCAAAAGGGCCATGCTGAAAAAAGTGTCAAAACCAGAAATGCAGGACAGGCCATGGAGAAATGGGAGCCTTGCTACACTGATGGGCGGGATGTAAATTGCCAAGAGCCACTCTGGAGAAGTGTCCGGTGAGTCCTGAAACATCTGAAAAACACAGCTTAGAGAGCATAGGGCACTTCCACTCATGGGGTTATAAATTGGGAAAATTAAAAATCAGCAAGACACAAGCACCCCAAAGTTTAGGGCTGCTCTGTTGACCAGGACCTCCACTTCATTCCACCTTAAATATCCCAGGAAAGAGAAAAATGGATAAAGAAGTTGTGGTCCTTATGTACAATGGAATATCACTCAGCCATGAAATCAATGTCGTAAGGTTAGTAGCAGCATGATGAGTGGATTTAGGTACGACGATTCTAAGTGAAATAAGTCACACAGAAAAGGACACTTCTCATAAGGTATCACTGATAGAGGGAATGTAAAAACCGTTACACTTGAACTGAATTACAAAACAGAACAGAGTCACACATGCAGAAAACACACTATGGCTGCTTAACGGGAAAGGTGAGGTGGGGTGATACATAAAACAAGGGTATCAAATTAGCTCAGATACCGTTCCATAAACCCAATATGTAATAGACAAGACCTACTCCTTGCTCAGAGAACTGGACTCAACACGCCCTATTCACCGCACAAGAATATATCTGACTAATAATAATCGTAAAACCTATGTATTGATATCTCTCTGTTAGTGTGTCAAGTGGGTGTAAAGCGGCATAAACACAGCAGTGAAAAGCAGCTAAACCCCATTATAAAAATAAATTACTTTGAAACACCCATGAAACAAAGACAGTGAAAGAGAGAGAAATTCTTACACAATGCGTTCAGGGGCTGTGATGCAATCTGGATTGACCATATCTAGACCCACAGCTGGTGAGACATAAGGGTGGACACTCTTGGGGCTGAGAGGTTTGGTGAGGTTGGGTGAGCAAACGCAGACCCTTTAAAGTAATACTGCGTGGTATCCATCGCATGGGTCCCAAATCTCCAGGTTCAAGGGCATCTTCCTACATCGAAAACATGCATGAGAAACCCAGAAGATGGTACACCGTGTGATGGGGAAAGGTTTCTAAAACGCACCTCATTTCTCATCTCCTTGTGCCCGGGTTCGCCATTCCAGCCACTTTACTAGCAAGCTCCCTACTTGGAGCATCAGCACCTTTAACCTCCTGTTCCATACAGGTTGCAATCTGTCCTGAGGATAAACGGGAAGACGTGGAACCAACGAGAGACTAGCTCTTGGTGTTGGGACAGGCACAGGTCACTCTATATTCCCATCAGAAAGAAGAATTAACCACAGGCTCAGCCTGCCCCCTGGAACCAGAACAGGGCCTGAAGCCATCCTGCGCTTTTGCGGCCAGCTCCCAAAAAAGCGAGTTGTAAAATGGAGGTTCAGGGCACTGCAATTCACAAACCTGCAGAGTTATAAATGATAACTCTCGTCCACAAATATATTGAGGGAAGGCAAAGAAGAGGATTTGAAATCAAGGCAGAATTGCAGGAAACAGATTTCAGGAGGTAGATTCGAATCGCCTTTAAAGCACATGAAAAGCGGCAAAACGTTGACAATGATGCCCTTGGCCAAAAAGGGCGTATGCGTTTTTTTCCTGAATATATTCAGGAAAAAACGCATACGCCCTTTTTGGCCAACCAAGCAACCTGGAAAGGCAAATCAGCGCTACAGAGAAGTCTCGCTTCCCATCGGTCAAAAGGGCCATGCTGAAAAAAGTGTCAAAACCAGAAATGCAGGACAGGCCATGGAGAAATGGGAGCCTTGCTACACTGATGGGCGGGATGTAAATAGCCAACAGCCACTCTGGAGAAGTGTACGGTGTGTCCTGAAACATCTGAAAAACACAGCTTAGAGAGCATAGGGCACTTCCACTCATGGGGGTATAAATTGGGAAAATGAAAAATCAGCAAGACACAAGCACCCCAAAGTTTAGGGCTGCTCTGTTGACCAGGACCTCCACTTCATTCCACCTTAAATATCCCAGGAAAGAGAAAAATGGATAAAGAAGTTGTGGTCCTTATGTACAATGGAATATCACTCAGCCGTGAAATCAATGTCGTAAGGTTAGTAGCAGCATGATGAGTGGATTTAGGTACGACGACTCTAAGTGAAATAAGTCACACAGAAAAGGACACTTCTCATAAGGTATCACTGATAGAGGGAATGTAAAAACCGTTACACTTGAACTGAATTACAAAACAGAACAGAGTCACACATGCAGAAAACACACTATGGCTGCTTAACGGGAAAGGTGAGGTGGGGTGATACATAAAACAAGGGTTTCAAATTAGCTCAGATACCCTTCCATAAACCCAATATGTAATAGACAAGACCTACTCCTTGCTCAGAGAACTGGACTCAACACGCCCTATTCACCGCACAAGAATATATCTGACTAGTAATAATCTTAAAACCTATGTACTGATATCTCTCTGTTAGTGTGTCAAGTGGGTGTAAAGCGGCATAAACACAGCAGTGAAAAGCAGCTAAACCCCATTATAAAAATAAATTACTTTGAAACACCCATGAAACAAAGACAGTGAAAGAGAGAGAAATTCTTACACAATGCGTTCAGGGGCTGTGATGCAACCTGGATTGACCATATCTAGACGCACAGCTGGATGAGACATAAGGGTGGACACTCTTGGGGCTGAGAGGTTTGGTGAGGTTGGGTGAGCAAACGCAGACCCTTTAAAGTAATACTGCGTGGTACCCATCGCATGGGTCCCAAATCTCTAGGTTCAAGGGCATCTTCCTACATCGAAAACATGCATGAGAAACCCAGAAGATGGTACACCGTGTGATGGGGAAAGGTTTCTAAAACGCACCTCATTTCTCATCTCCTTGTGCCCGGGTTCGCCATTCCAGCCGCTTTGCTAGCAATCTCCCTACTTGGAGCATCAGCACCTTTCACCTCCTGTTCCGTACAGGTTGCAATTTGTCCTGAGGATGAACGGGAAGACGTGGAACCAACGAGAGACTAGCTCTTGGTGTTGGGACAGGCACAGGTCACTCTATTTTCCCATCAGAAAGAAGAATTAACCACAGGCTCAGCCTGCCCCCCGGAACCAGAACAGGGCCTGAAGCCATCCTGCGCTTTTGCGGCCAGCTCCCAAAAAAGCGAGTTGTAAAATGGAGGTTCAGGGCACTGCAATTCACAAACCTGCAGAGTTATAAATGATAACTCTCGTCCACAAATATATTGAGGGAAGGCAAAGAAGAGGTTTGAAATCAAGGCAGAATTGCAGGAAACAGATTTCAGGAGGTAGATTCGAATCGCCTTTAAAGCACATGAAAAGCGGCAAAACGTTGACAATGATGCCCTTGGCCAAAAAGGGCGTATGCGTTTTTTCCTGAATATATTCAGGAAAAAACGCATACGCCCTTTTTGGCCAACCAAGCAACCTGGAAAGGCAAATCAGCGCTACAAAGAAGTCTCGCTTCCCATCGGTCAAAAGGGCCATGCTGAAAAAAGTGTCAAAACCAGAAATGCAGGACAGGCCATGGAGAAATGGGAGCCTTGCTACACTGATGGGCGGGATGTAAATTGCCAAGAGCCACTCTGGAGAAGTGTCCGGTGAGTCCTGAAACATCTGAAAAACACAGCTTAGAGAGCATAGGGCACTTCCACTCATGGGGTTATAAATTGGGAAAATTAAAAATCAGCAAGACACAAGCACCCCAAAGTTTAGGGCTGCTCTGTTGACCAGGACCTCCACTTCATTCCACCTTAAATATCCCAGGAAAGAGAAAAATGGATAAAGAAGTTGTGGTCCTTATGTACAATGGAATATCACTCAGCCATGAAATCAATGTCGTAAGGTTAGTAGCAGCATGATGAGTGGATTTAGGTACGACGATTCTAAGTGAAATAAGTCACACAGAAAAGGACACTTCTCATAAGGTATCACTGATAGAGGGAATGTAAAAACCGTTACACTTGAACTGAATTACAAAACAGAACAGAGTCACACATGCAGAAAACACACTATGGCTGCTTAACGGGAAAGGTGAGGTGGGGTGATACATAAAACAAGGGTATCAAATTAGCTCAGATACCGTTCCATAAACCCAATATGTAATAGACAAGACCTACTCCTTGCTCAGAGAACTGGACTCAACACGCCCTATTCACCGCACAAGAATATATCTGACTAATAATAATCGTAAAACCTATGTATTGATATCTCTCTGTTAGTGTGTCAAGTGGGTGTAAAGCGGCATAAACACAGCAGTGAAAAGCAGCTAAACCCCATTATAAAAATAAATTACTTTGAAACACCCATGAAACAAAGACAGTGAAAGAGAGAGAAATTCTTACACAATGCGTTCAGGGGCTGTGATGCAATCTGGATTGACCATATCTAGACCCACAGCTGGTGAGACATAAGGGTGGACACTCTTGGGGCTGAGAGGTTTGGTGAGGTTGGGTGAGCAAACGCAGACCCTTTAAAGTAATACTGCGTGGTATCCATCGCATGGGTCCCAAATCTCCAGGTTCAAGGGCATCTTCCTACATCGAAAACATGCATGAGAAACCCAGAAGATGGTACACCGTGTGATGGGGAAAGGTTTCTAAAACGCACCTCATTTCTCATCTCCTTGTGCCCGGGTTCGCCATTCCAGCCACTTTACTAGCAAGCTCCCTACTTGGAGCATCAGCACCTTTAACCTCCTGTTCCATACAGGTTGCAATCTGTCCTGAGGATAAACGGGAAGACGTGGAACCAACGAGAGACTAGCTCTTGGTGTTGGGACAGGCACAGGTCACTCTATATTCCCATCAGAAAGAAGAATTAACCACAGGCTCAGCCTGCCCCCTGGAACCAGAACAGGGCCTGAAGCCATCCTGCGCTTTTGCGGCCAGCTCCCAAAAAAGCGAGTTGTAAAATGGAGGTTCAGGGCACTGCAATTCACAAACCTGCAGAGTTATAAATGATAACTCTCGTCCACAAATATATTGAGGGAAGGCAAAGAAGAGGATTTGAAATCAAGGCAGAATTGCAGGAAACAGATTTCAGGAGGTAGATTCGAATCGCCTTTAAAGCACATGAAAAGCGGCAAAACGTTGACAATGATGCCCTTGGCCAAAAAGGGCGTATGCGTTTTTTTCCTGAATATATTCAGGAAAAAACGCATACGCCCTTTTTGGCCAACCAAGCAACCTGGAAAGGCAAATCAGCGCTACAGAGAAGTCTCGCTTCCCATCGGTCAAAAGGGCCATGCTGAAAAAAGTGTCAAAACCAGAAATGCAGGACAGGCCATGGAGAAATGGGAGCCTTGCTACACTGATGGGCGGGATGTAAATAGCCAACAGCCACTCTGGAGAAGTGTACGGTGTGTCCTGAAACATCTGAAAAACACAGCTTAGAGAGCATAGGGCACTTCCACTCATGGGGGTATAAATTGGGAAAATGAAAAATCAGCAAGACACAAGCACCCCAAAGTTTAGGGCTGCTCTGTTGACAAGGACCTCCACTTCATTCCACCTTAAATATCCCAGGAAGGAGAAAAATGGATAAAGAAGTTGTGGTCCTTATGTACAATGGAATATCACTCAGCCAGGAAATCAATGTCATAAGGTTAGGAGCAGCATGATGAGTGGATTTAGGTACGACGATTCTAAGTGAAATAAGTCACACAGAAAAGGACACTTCTCATAAGGTATCACTTATAGAGGGAATGTAAAAACCGTTACCCTTGAACTGAATTACAAAACAGAACAGAGTCACACATGCAGAAAACACACTATGGCTGCTTAGCGGGAAAGGTGAGGTGGGGTGATACATAAAACAAGGGTATCAAATTAGCTCAGATACCGTTCCATAAACCCAATATGTAGTAGACAAGACCTACTCCTTGCTCAGAGAACTGGACTCAACACGCCCTATTCACCGCACAAGAATATATCTGACTAATAATAATCGTAAAACCTATGTATTGATATCTCTCTGTTAGTGTGTCAAGTGGGTGTAAAGCGGCATAAACACAGCAGTGAAAAGCAGCTAAACCCCATTATAAAAATAAATTACTTTGAAACACCCATGAAACAAAGACAGTGAAAGAGAGAGAAATTCTTACACAATGCGTTCAGGGGCTGTGATGCAATCTGGATTGACCATATCTAGACCCACAGCTGGTGAGACATAAGGGTGGACACTCTTGGGGCTGAGAGGTTTGGTGAGGTTGGGTGAGCAAATGCAGACCCTTTAAAGTAATACTGCGTGGTATCCATCGCATGGGTCCCAAATCTCCAGGTTCAAGGGCATCTTCCTACATCGAAAACATGCATGAGAAACCCAGAAGATGGTACACCGTGTGATGGGGAAAGGTTTCTAAAACGCACCTCATTTCTCATCTCCTTGTGCCCGGGTTCGCCATTCCAGCCACTTTACTAGCAAGCTCCCTACTTGGAGCATCAGCACCTTTAACCTCCTGTTCCATACAGGTTGCAATCTGTCCTGAGGATAAACGGGAAGACGTGGAACCAACGAGAGACTAGCTCTTGGTGTTGGGACAGGCACAGGTCACTCTATATTCCCATCAGAAAGAAGAATTAACCACAGGCTCAGCCTGCCCCCTGGAACCAGAACAGGGCCTGAAGCCATCCTGCGCTTTTGCGGCCAGCTCCCAAAAAAGCGAGTTGTAAAATGGAGGTTCAGGGCACTGCAATTCACAAACCTGCAGAGTTATAAATGATAACTCTCGTCCACAAATATATTGAGGGAAGGCAAAGAAGAGGATTTGAAATCAAGGCAGAATTGCAGGAAACAGATTTCAGGAGGTAGATTCGAATCGCCTTTAAAGCACATGAAAAGCGGCAAAACGTTGACAATGATGCCCTTGGCCAAAAAGGGCGTATGCGTTTTTTTCCTGAATATATTCAGGAAAAAACGCATACGCCCTTTTTGGCCAACCAAGCAACCTGGAAAGGCAAATCAGCGCTACAGAGAAGTCTCGCTTCCCATCGGTCAAAAGGGCCATGCTGAAAAAAGTGTCAAAACCAGAAATGCAGGACAGGCCATGGAGAAATGGGAGCCTTGCTACACTGATGGGCGGGATGTAAATAGCCAACAGCCACTCTGGAGAAGTGTACGGTGTGTCCTGAAACATCTGAAAAACACAGCTTAGAGAGCATAGGGCACTTCCACTCATGGGGGTATAAATTGGGAAAATGAAAAATCAGCAAGACACAAGCACCCCAAAGTTTAGGGCTGCTCTGTTGACAAGGACCTCCACTTCATTCCACCTTAAATATCCCAGGAAGGAGAAAAATGGATAAAGAAGTTGTGGTCCTTATGTACAATGGAATATCACTCAGCCAGGAAATCAATGTCATAAGGTTAGGAGCAGCATGATGAGTGGATTTAGGTACGACGATTCTAAGTGAAATAAGTCACACAGAAAAGGACACTTCTCATAAGGTATCACTTATAGAGGGAATGTAAAAACCGTTACACTTGAACTGAATTACAAAACAGAACAGAGTCACACATGCAGAAAACACACTATGGCTGCTTAGCGGGAAAGGTGAGGTGGGGTGATACATAAAACAAGGGTATCAAATTAGCTCAGATACCGTTCCATAAACCCAATATGTAGTAGACAAGACCTACTCCTTGCTCAGAGAACTGGACTCAACACGCCCTATTCACCGCACAAGAATATATCTGACTAGTAATAATCTTGAAACCTATGCATTGATATCTCTCTGTTAGTGTGTCAAGTGGGTGTAAAGCGGCATAAACACAGCCGTGAAAAGCAGCTAAACCCCATTATGAAAATAAATTACTTTGAAAAACCCATGAAACAACGACAGTGAAAGAGATAGAAATTCTTACACAATGAGTTCAGGGGCTGTGATGCAACCTGGATTGACCATATCTAGACCCACAGCTGGATGAGACATAAGGGTGGACACTCTTGGGGCTGAGAGGTTTGGTGAGGTTGGGTGAGCAAACGCAGACCCTTTAAAGTAATACTGCGTGGTACCCATCGCATGGGTCCCAAATCTCCAGGTTCAAGGGCATCTTCCTACATCGAAAACATGCATGAGAAACCCAGAAGATGGTACACCGTGTGATGGGGAAAGGTTTCTAAAACGCACCTCATTTCTCATCTCCTTGTGCCCGGGTTCGCCATTCCAGCCGCTTTACTAGCAATCTCCCTACTTGGAGCATCAGCACCTTTAACCTCCTGTTCCGTACAGGTTGCAATTTGTCCTGAGGATGAACGGGAAGACGGGGAACCAACGAGAGACTAGCTCTTGGTGTTGGGACAGGCACAGGTCACTCTATTTTCCCATCAGGAAGAAGAATTAACCACAGGCTCAGCCTGCCCCCCGGAACCAGAACAGGGCCTGAAGCCATCCTGCGCTTTTGCGGCCAGCTCCCAAAAAAGCGAGTTGTAAAATGGAGGCTCAGGGCACTGCAATTCACAAACCTGCAGAGTTATAAATGATAACTCTCGTCCACAAATATATTGAGGGAAGGCAAAGAAGAGGATTTGAAATCAAGGCAGAATTGCACGAAACAGATTTCAGGAGGTAGATACGAATCGCCTTTAAAGCACATGAAAAGCGGCAAAACGTTGACAATGATGCCCTTGGCCAAAAAGGGCGTATGCGTTTTTTCCTGAATATATTCAGGAAAAAACGCATACGCCCTTTTTGGCCAACCAAGCAACCTGGAAAGGCAAATCAGGGCTACAGAGAAGTCTCGCTTCCCATCGGTCAAAGGGCCATGCTGAAAAAAGTGTCAAAACAAGAAATGCAGACAGGCCATGGAGAAATGGGAGCCTTGCTACACTGATGGGCGGGATGTAAATTGCCAACAGCCACTCTGGAGAAGTGTACGGTGTGTCCTGAAACATCTGAAAAACACAGCTTAGAGAGCATAGTGCACTTCCACTCATGGGGGTATAAATTGGGAAAATTAAAAATCAGCAAGACACAAGCACCCCAAAGTTGAGGGCTGCTCTGTTGACAAGGACCTTCACTTCATTCCACCTTAAATATCCAAGGAAAGAGAAAAATGGATAAAGAAGTTGTGGTCCTTATGTACAATGGAATATCACTCAGCCATGAAATCAATGTCATAAGGTTAGTAGCAGCAGGATGAGTGGATTTAGTTACGACGATTCTAAGTGAAATAAGTCACACAGAAAAGGACACTTCTCATAAGGTATCACTGATAGAGGGAATGTAAAAACCGTTACACTTGAACTGAATTACAAAACAGAACAGAGTCACACATGCAGAAAACACACTATGGCTGCTTAACGGGAAAGGTGACGTGGGGTGATACATAAAACAAGGGTATCAAATTAGCTCAGATACCGTTCCAGAAACCCAATATGTAATAGACAAGACCTACTCCTTGCTCAGAGAACTGGACTCAACACCCCCTATTCACCGCACAAGAATATATCTGACTAGTAATAATCTTAAAGCCTATGTATTAATATCTCTCTGTTAGTGTGTCAAGTGGGTGTAAAGCGGCATAAACACAGCAGTGAAAAGCAGCTAAACCCCATTATAAAAATAAATTACTTTGAAAAACCCATGAAACAACGACAGTGAAAGAGAGAGAAATTCTTACACAATGCGTTCAGGGGCTGTGATGCAACCTGGATTGACCGTATCTAGACCCACAGCTGGATGAGACATAAGGGTGGACACTCTTGGGGCTGAGAGGTTTGGTGAGGTTGGGTGAGCAAACGCAGGCCCTTTAAAGTAATACTGCGTGGTACCCATCGCCTGGGTCCCAAATCTCCAGCTTCAAGGGCATCTTCCTACATCGAAATCATGCATGAGAAACCCAGAAGATAGTACACCGTGTGATGGGGAAAGGTTTCTAAAACGCACCTCATTTCTCATCTCCTTGTGCCCGGGTTCGCCATTCCAGCCGCTTTACTAGCAATCTCCCTAGTTGGAGCATCAGCACCTTTAACCTCCTGTTCCGTACAGGTTGCAATTTGTCCTGAGGATGAACGGGAAGACGGGGAACCAACGAGAGACTAGCTCTTGGTGTTGGGACAGGCACAGGTCACTCTATTTTCCCATCAGGAAGAAGAATTAACCACAGGCTCAGCCTGCCCCCCGGAACCAGAACAGGGCCTGAAGCCATCCTGCGCTTTTGCGGCCAGCTCCCTAAAAAGCGAGTTGTAAATATGGAGGTTCAGGGCACTGCAATTCACAAACCTGCAGAGTTATAAATGATAACTCTCATCCACAAATATATTGAGGGAAGGCAAAGAAGAGGATTTGAAATCAAGGCAGAATTGCACGAAACAGATATTAGGATGTAGATTCGAATCGCCTTTAAAGCACATGAAAAGCGGAAAAATGTTGACAATGATGCCCTTGGCCAAAAAGGGCGTATGCGTTTTTTCCTGAATATATTCAGGAAAAAACGCATACGCCCTTTTTGGCCAACCAAGCAACCTGGAAAGGCAAATCAGCGCTACAAAGAAGTCTCGCTTCCCATCGGTCAAAAGGGCCATGCTGAAAAAAGTGTCAAAACCAGAAATGCAGGACAGGCCATGGAGAAATGGGAGCCTTGCTACACTGATGGGCGGGATGTAAATTGCCAACAGCCACTCTGGAGAAGTGTACGGTGTTTCCTGAAACATCTGAAAAACACAGCTTAGAGAGCATAGTGCACTTCCACTCATGGGGGTATAAATTGGGAAAATGAAAAATCAGCAAGACACAAGCACCCCAAAGTTTAGGGCTGCTCTGTTGACAAGGACCTCTACTTCATTCCACCTTAAATATCCAAGGAAAGAGAAAAATGGATAAAGAAGATGTGGTCCTTATGTACAATGGAATATCACTCAGCCATGAAATCAATGTCATAAGGTTAGGAGCAGCATGATGAGTGGATTTAGGTACGACGATTCTAAGTGAAATAAGTCACACAGAAAAGGACACTTCTCATAAGGTATCACTTATAGAGGGAATGTAAAAACCGTTACACTTGAACTGAATTACAAAACAGAACAGAGTCACACATGCAGAAAACACACTATGGTTGCTTAGCGGGAAAGGTGAGGTGGGGTGATACATAAAACAAGGGTATCAAATTAGCTCAGATACCATTCCATAAACCCAATATGTAGTAGACAAGACCTACTCCTTGCTCAGAGAACTGGACTCAACACGCCCTATTCACCGCACAAGAATATATCTGACTAGTAATAATCTTGAAACCTATGTATTGATATCTCTCTGTTAGTGTGTCAAGTGGGTGTAAAGCGGCATAAACACAGCTGTGAAAAGCAGCTAAACCCCATTATGAAAATAAATTACTTTGAAAAACCCATGAAACAACGACAGTGAAAGAGATAGAAATTCTTACACAATGAGTTCAGGGGCTGTGATGCAACCTGGATTGACCATATCTAGACCCACAGCTGGATGAGACATAAGGGTGGACACTCTTGGGGCTGAGAGGTTTGGTGAGGTTGGGTGAGCAAACGCAGACCCTTTAAAGTAATACTGCGTGGTACCCATCGCATGGGTCCCAAATCTACAGGTTCAAGGGCATCTTCCTACATCGAAAACATGCATGAGAAACCCAGAAGATGGTACACCGTGTGATGGGGAAAGGTTTCTAAAACGCACCTCATTTCTCATCTCCTTGTGCCCGGGTTCGCCATTCCAGCCGCTTTACTAGCAATCTCCCTACTTGGAGCATCAGCACCTTTAACCTCCTGTTCCGTACAGGTTGCAATTTGTCCCGAGGATGAACGGGAAGACAGGGAACCAACGAGAGACTAGCTCTTGGTGTCGGGACAGGCACAGGTCACTCTATTTTCCCATCAGGAAGAAGAATTAACCACAGGCTCAGCCTGCCCCCCGGAACCAGAACAGGGCCTGAAGCCATCCTGCGCTTTTGCGGCCAGCTCCCAAAAAAGCGAGTTGTAAAATGGAGGTTCAGGGCACTGCAATTCACAAACCTGCAGAGTTATAAATGATAACTCTCGTCCACAAATATATTGAGGGAAGGCAAAGAAGAGGATTTGAAATCAAGGCAGAATTGCACGAAACAGATTTCAGGAGGTAGATACGAATCGCCTTTAAAGCACATGAAAAGCGGCAAAACGTTGACAATGATGCCCTTGGCCATAAAGGGCGTATGCGTTTTTTCCTGAATATATTCAGGAAAAAACGCATACGCCCTTTTTGGCCAACCAAGCAACCTGAAAAGGCAAATCAGCGCTACAGAGAAGTCTCGCTTCCCATCGGTCAAAGGGCCATGCTGAAAAAAGTGTCAAAACCAGAAATGCAGGACAGGCCATGGAGAAATGGGAGCCTTGCTACAATGATGGGCGGGATGTAAATTGCCAACAGCCACTCTGGAGAAGTGTACGGTGTGTCCTGAAACATCTGAAAAACACAGCTTAGAGAGCATAGTGCACTTCCACTCATGGGGGTATAAATTGGGAAAATTAAAAATCAGCAAGACACAAGCACCCCAAAGTTGAGGGCTGCTCTGTTGACAAGGACCTTCACTTCATTCCACCTTAAATATCCCAGGAAAGAGAAAAATGGATAAAGAAGTTGTGGTCCTTATGTACAATGGAATATCACTCAGCCATGAAATCAATGTCATAAGGTTAGTAGCAGCAGGATGAGTGGATTTAGTTACGACGATTCTAAGTGAAATAAGTCACACAGAAAAGGACACTTCTCATAAGGTATCACTGATAGAGGGAATGTAAAAACCGTTACACTTGAACTGAATTACAAAACAGAACAGAGTCACACATGCAGAAAACACACTATGGCTGCTTAACGGGAAAGGTGAGGTGGGGTGATACATAAAACAAGGGTTTCAAATTAGCTCAGATACCGTTCCAGAAACCCAATATGTAATAGACGAGACCTTCTCCTTGCTCAGAGAACTGGACTCAACACCCCCTATTCACCGCACAAGAATATATCTGACTAGTAATAATCTTAAAGCCTATGTATTAATATCTCTCTGTTAGTGTGTCAAGTGGGTGTAAAGCGGCATAAACACAGCAGTGAAAAGCAGCTAAACCCCATTATAAAAATAAATTACTTTGAAAAACCCATGAAACAACGACAGTGAAAGAGATAGAAATTCTTACACAATGCGTTCAGGGGCTGTGATGCAACCTGGATTGACCATATCTAGACCCACAGCTGGATGAGACATAAGGGTGGACACTCTTGGGGCTGAGAGGTTTGGTGAGGTTGGGTGAGCAAACGCAGGCCCTTTAAAGTAATACTTCGTGGTACCCATCGCCTGGGTCCCAAATCTCCAGCTTCAAGGGCATCTTCCTACATCGAAAACATGCATGAGAAACCCAGAAGATAGTACACCGTGTGATGGGGAAAGGTTTCTAAAACGCACCTCATTTCTCATCTCCTTGTGCCCGGGTTCGCCATTCCAGCCGCTTTACTAGCAATCTCCCTAGTTGGAGCATCAGCACTTTTAACCTCCTGTTCCGTACAGGTTGCAATTTGTCCTGAGGATGAACGGGAAGACGGGGAACCAACGAGAGAGTAGCTCTTGGTGTTGGGACAGGCACAGGTCACTCTATTTTCCCATCAGGAAGAAGAATTAACCACAGGCTCAGCCTGCCTCCCGGAACCAGAACAGGGCCTGAAGCCATCCTGCGCTTTTGCGGCCAGCTCCCAAAAAAGCGAGTTGTAAATATGGAGGTTCAGGGCACTGCAATTCACAAACCTGCAGAGTTATAAATGATAACTCTCATCCACAAATATATTGAGGGAAGGCAAAGAAGAGGATTTGAAATCAAGGCAGAATTGCACGATACAGATTTCAGGAGGTAGATTCGAATCGCCTTTAAAGCACATGAAAAGCGGCAAAATGTTGACAATGATGCCCTTGGCCAAAAAGGGCGTATGCGTTTTTTCCTGAATATATTCAGGAAAAAACGCATACGCCCTTTTTGGCCAACCAAGCAACCTGGAAAGGCAAATCAGCGCTACAAAGAAGTCTCGCTTCCCATCGGTCAAAAGGGCCATGCTGAAAAAAGTGTCAAAACCAGAAATGCAGGACAGGCCATGGAGAAATGGGAGCCTTGCTACACTGATGGGCGGGATGTAAATTGCCAACAGCCACTCTGGAGAAGTGTACGGTGTTTCCTGAAACATCTGAAAAACACAGATTAGAGAGCATAGTGCACTTCCACTCATGGGGGTATAAATTGGGAAAATGAAAAATCAGCAAGACACAAGCACCCCAAAGTTTAGGGCTGCTCTGTTGACAAGGACCTCCACTTCATTCCACCTTAAATATCCAAGGAAAGAGAAAAATGGATAAAGAAGTTGTGGTCCTTATGTACAATGGAATATCACTCAGCCATGAAATCAATGTCATAAGGTTAGGAGCAGCATGATGAGTGGATTTAGGTACGACGATTCTAAGTGAAATAAGTCACACAGAAAAGGACACTTCTCATAAGGTATCACTTATAGAGGGAATGTAAAAACCGTTACACTTGAACTGAATTACAAAACGGAACAGAGTCACACATGCAGAAAACACACTATGGCTGCTTAACGGGAAAGGTGAGGTGGGGTGATACATAAAACAAGGGTATCAAATTAGCTCAGATACCGTTCCATAAACCCAATATGTAGTAGACAAGACCTACTCCTTGCTCAGAGAACTGGACTCAACACGCCCTATTCACCGCACAAGAATATATCTGACTAGTAATAATCTTAAAACCTATGTATTGATATCTCTCTGTTAGTGTGTCAACTGGGTGTAAAGCGGCATAAACACAGCCGTGAAAAGCAGCTAAACCCCATTATGAAAATAAATTACTTTGAAAAACCCATGAAACAACGACAGTGAAAGAGATAGAAATTCTTACACAATGAGTTCAGGGGCTGTGATGCAACCTGGATTGACCATATCTAGACCCACAGCTGGATGAGACATAAGGGTGGACACTCTTGGGGCTGAGAGGTTTGGTGAGGTTGGGTGAGCAAACGCAGACCCTTTAAAGTAATACTGCGTGGTACCCATCGCATGGGTCCCAAATCGCCAGGTTCAAGGGCATCTTCCTACATCGAAAACATGCATGAGAAACCCAGAAGATGGTACACCGTGTGATGGGGAAAGGTTTCTAAAACGCACCTCATTTCTCATCTCCTTGTGCCCAGGTTCGCCATTCCAGCCGCTTTACTAGCAATCTCCCTACTTGGAGCATCAGCACCTTTAACCTCCTGTTCCGTACAGGTTGCAATTTGTCCTGAGGATGAACGGGAAAACGGGGAACCAACGAGAGACTAGCTCTTGGTGTTGGGACAGGCACAGGTCACTCTATTTTCCCATCAGGAAGAAGAATTAACCACAGGCTCAGCCTGCCCCCCGGAACGAGAACAGGGCCTGAAGCCATCCTGCGCTTTTGCGGCCAGCTCCCAAAAAAGCGAGTTGTAAAATGGAGGTTCAGGGCACTGCAATTCACAAACCTGCAGAGTTATAAATGATAACTCTCGTCCACAAATATATTGAGGGAAGGCAAAGAAGAGGATTTGAAATCAAGGCAGAATTGCACGAAACAGATTTCAGGAGGTAGATACGAATCGCCTTTAAAGCACATGAAAAGCGGCAAAACGTTGACAATGATGCCCTTGGCCAAAAAGGGCGTATGCGTTTTTTCCTGAATATATTCAGGAAAAAACGCATACGCCCTTTTTGGCCAACCAAGCAACCTGGAAAGGCAAATCAGCGCTACAGAGAAGTCTCGCTTCCCATCGGTCAAAGGGCCATGCTGAAAAAAGTGTCAAAACCAGAAATGCAGGACAGGCCATGGAGAAATGGGAGCCTTGCTACACTGATGGGCGGGATGTAAATTGCCAACAGCCACTCTGGAGAAGTGTACGGTGTGTCCTGAAACATCTGAAAAACACAGCTTAGAGAGCATAGTGCACTTCCACTCATGGGGGTATAAATTGGGAAAATTAAAAATCAGCAAGACACAAGCACCCCAAAGTTGAGGGCTGCTCTGTTGACAAGGACCTTCACTTCATTCCACCTTAAATATCCCAGGAAAGAGAAAAATGGATAAAGAAGTTGTGGTCCTTATGTACAATGGAATATCACTCAGCCATGAAATCAATGTCATAAGGTTAGTAGCAGCAGGATGAGTGGATTTAGTTACGACGATTCTAAGTGAAATAAGTCACACAGAAAAGGACACTTCTCATAAGGTATCACTGATAGAGGGAATGTAAAAACCGTTACACTTGAACTGAATTACAAAACAGAACAGAGTCACACATGCAGAAAACACACTATGGCTGCTTAACGGGAAAGGTGAGGTGGGGTGATACATAAAACAAGGGTTTCAAATTAGCTCAGATACCGTTCCAGAAACCCAATATGTAATAGACAAGACCTACTCCTTGCTCAGAGAACTGGACTCAACACCCCCTATTCACCGCACAAGAATATATCTGACTAGTAATAATCTTAAAGCCTATGTATTAATATCTCTCTGTTAGTGTGTCAAGTGGGTGTAAAGCGGCATAAACACAGCAGTGAAAAGCAGCTAAACCCCATTATAAAAATAAATTACTTTGAAAAACCCATGAAACAACGACAGTGAAAGAGAGCGAAATTCTTACACAATGCGTTCAGGGGCTGTGATGCAACCTGGATTGACCATATCTAGACCCACAGCTGGATGAGACATAAGGGTGGACACTCTTGGGGCTGAGAGGTTTGGTGAGGTTGGGTGAGCAAACGCAGGCCCTTTAAAGTAATACTTCGTGGTACCCATCGCCTGGGTCCCAAATCTCCAGCTTCAAGGGCATCTTCCTACATCGAAAACATGCATGAGAAACCCAGAAGATAGTACACCGTGTGATGGGGAAAGGTTTCTAAAACGCACCTCATTTCTCATCTCCTTGTGCCCGGGTTCGCCATTCCAGCCGCTTTACTAGCAATCTCCCTAGTTGGAGCATCAGCACTTTTAACCTCCTGTTCCGTACAGGTTGCTATTTGTCCTGAGGATGAACGGGAAGACGGGAAACCAACGAGAGACTAGCTCTTGGTGTTGGGACAGGCACAGGTCACTCTATTTTCCCATCAGGAAGAAGAATTAACCACAGGCTCAGCCTGCCCCCCGGAACCAGAACAGGGCCTGAAGCCATCCTGCGCTTTTGCGGCCAGCTCCCAAAAAAGCGAGTTGTAAATATGTAGGTTCAGGGCACTGCAATTCACAAACCTGCAGAGTTATAAATGATAACTCTCATCCACAAATATATTGAGGGAAGGCAAAGAAGAGGATTTGAAATCAAGGCAGAATTGCACGATACAGATTTCAGGAGGTAGATTCGAATCGCCTTTAAAGCACATGAAAAGCGGCAAAATGTTGACAATGATGCCCTTGGCCAAAAAGGGCGTATGCGTTTTTTCCTGAATGTATTCAGGAAAAAACGCATACGGCCTTTTTGGCCAACCAAGCAACCTGGAAAGGCAAATCAGCGCTACAAAGAAGTCTCGCTTCCCATCGGTCAAAAGGGCCATGCTGAAAAAAGTGTCAAAACCAGAAATGCAGGACAGGCCATGGAGAAATGGGAGCCTTGCTACACTGATGGGCGGGATGTAAATTGCCAACAGCCACTCTGGAGAAGTGTACGGTGTGTCCTGAAACATCTGAAAAACACAGCTTAGAGAGCATAGTGCACTTCCACTCATGGGGGTATAAATTGGGAAAATTAAAAATCAGCAAGACACAAGCACCCCAAAGTTGAGGGCTGCTCTGTTGACAAGGACCTTCACTTCATTCCACCTTAAATATCCCAGGAAAGAGAAAAATGGATAAAGAAGTTGTGGTCCTTATGTACAATGGAATATCACTCAGCCATGAAATCAATGTCATAAGGTTAGTAGCAGCAGGATGAGTGGATTTAGTTACGACGATTCTAAGTGAAATAAGTCACACAGAAAAGGACACTTCTCATAAGGTATCACTGATAGAGGGAATGTAAAAACCGTTACACTTGAACTGAATTACAAAACAGAACAGAGTCACACATGCAGAAATCACACTTTGGCTGCTTAACGGGAAAGGTGAGGTGGGGTGATACATAAAACAAGGGTTTCAAATTAGCTCAGATACCGTTCCAGAAACCCAATATGTAATAGACAAGACCTACTCCTTGCTCAGAGAACTGGACTCAACACCCCCTATTCACCGCACAAGAATATATCTGATTAGTAATAATCTTAAAGCCTATGTATTAATATCTCTCTGTTAGTGTGTCAAGTGGGTGTAAAGCGGCATAAACACAGCAGTGAAAAGCAGCTAAACCCCATTATAAAAATAAATTACTTTGAAAAACCCATGAAACAACGACAGTGAAAGATAGAGAAATTCTTACACAATGCGTTCAGGGGCTGTGATGCAACCTGGATTGACCATATCTAGACCCACAGCTGGATGAGACATAAGGGTGGACACTCTTGGGGCTGAGAGGTTTGGTGAGGTTGGGTGAGCAAACGCAGGCCCTTTAAAGTAATACTTCGTGGTACCCATCGCCTGGGTCCCAAATCTCCAGCTTCAAGGGCATCTTCCTACATCGAAAACATGCATGAGAAACCCAGAAGATAGTACACCGTGTGATGGGGAAAGGTTTCTAAAACGCACCTCATTTCTCATCTCCTTGTGCCCGGGTTCGCCATTCCAGCCGCTTTACTAGCAATCTCCCTAGTTGGAGCATCAGCACCTTTAACCTCCTGTTCCGTACAGGTTGCAATTTGTCCTGAGGATGAACGGGAAGACGGGGAACCAACGAGAGAGTAGCTCTTGGTGTTGGGACAGGCACAGGTCACTCTATTTTCCCATCAGGAAGAAGAATTAACCACAGGCTCAGCCTGCCCCCCGGAACCAGAACAGGGCCTGAAGCCATCCTGCGCTTTTGCGGCCAGCTCCCAAAAAAGCGAGTTGTAAATATGGAGGTTCAGGGCACTGCAATTCACAAACCTGCAGAGTTATAAATGATAACTCTCGTCCACAAATATATTGAGGGAAGGCAAAGAAGAGGATTTGAAATCAAGGCAGAATTGCACGAAACAGATTTCAGGAGGTAGATTCGAATCGCCTTTAAAGCACATGAAAAGCGGCAAAATGTTGACAATGATGCCCTTGGCCAAAAAGGGCGTATGCGTTTTTTCCTGAATATATTCAGGAAAAAACGCATACGCCCTTTTTGGCCAACCAAGCAACCTGGAAAGGCAAATCAGCGCTACAAAGAAGTCTCGCTTCCCATCGGTCAACAGGGCCATGCTGAAAAAAGTGTCAAAACCAGAAATGCAGGACAGGCCATGGAGAAATGGGAGCCTTGCTACACTGATGGGCGGGATGTAAATTGCCAACAGCCACTCTGGAGAAGTGTACGGTGTTTCCTGAAACATCTGAAAAACACAGCTTAGAGAGCATAGTGCACTTCCACTCATGGGGGTATAAATTGGGAAAATGAAAAAACAGCAAGACACAAGCACCCCAAAGTTTAGGGCTGCTCTGTTGACAAGGACCTCCACTTCATTCCACCTTAAATATCCAAGGAAAGAGAAAAATGGATAAAGGAGTTGTGGTCCTTATGTACAATGGAATATCACTCAGCCATGAAATCAATGTCATAAGGTTAGGAGCAGCATGATGAGTGGATTTAGGTACGACGATTCTAAGTGAAATAAGTCACACAGAAAAGGACACTTCTCATAAGGTATCACTTATAGAGGGAATGTAAAAACCGTTACACTTGAACTGAATTACAAAACAGAACAGAGTCACACTTGCAGAAAACACACTATGGCTGCTTAACGGGAAAGGTGAGGTGGGGTGATACATAAAACAAGGGTATCAAATTAGCTCAGATACCGTTCCATAAACCCAATATGTAGTAGACAAGACCTACTCCTTGCTCAGAGAACTGTACTCAACACGCCCTATTCACCGCACAAGAATATATCTGACTAGTAATAATCTTAAAACCTATGTATTGATATCTCTCTGTTAGTGTGTCAAGTGGGTGTAAAGCGGCATAAACACAGCCGTGAAAAGCAGCTAAACCCCATTATGAAAATAAATTACTTTGAAAAACCCATGAAACAATGACAGTGAAAGAGATAGAAATTCTTACACAATGAGTTCAGGGGCTGTGATGCAACCTGGATTGACCATATCTAGACCCACAGCTGGATGAGACATAAGGGTGGACACTCTTGGGGCTGAGAGGTTTGGTGAGGTTGGGTGAGCAAACGCAGACCCTTTAAAGTAATACTGCGTGGTACCCATCGCATGGGTCCCAAATCTCCAGGTTCAAGGGCATCTTCCTACATCGAAAACATGCATGAGAAACCCAGAAGATAGTACACCGTGTGATGGGGAAAGGTTTCTAAAACGCACCTCATTTCTCATCTCCTTGTGCCCGGGTTCGCCATTCCAGCCGCTTTACTAGCAATCTCCCTAGTTGGAGCATCAGCACTTTTAACCTCCTGTTCCGTACAGGTTGCTATTTGTCCTGAGGATGAACGGGAAGACGGGAAACCAACGAGAGACTAGCTCTTGGTGTTGGGACAGGCACAGGTCACTCTATTTTCCCATCAGGAAGAAGAATTAACCACAGGCTCAGCCTGCCCCCCGGAACCAGAACAGGGCCTGAAGCCATCCTGCGCTTTTGCGGCCAGCTCCCAAAAAAGCGAGTTGTAAAATGGAGGTTCAGGGCACTGCAATTCACAAACCTGCAGAGTTATAAATGATAACTCTCGTCCACAAATATATTGAGGGAAGGCAAAGAAGAGGATTTGAAATCAAGGCAGAATTGCACGAAACAGATTTCAGGAGGTAGATACGAATCGCCTTTAAAGCACATGAAAGGCGGCAAAACGTTGACAATGATGCCCTTGGCCAAAAAGGGCGTATGCGTTTTTTCCTGAATATATTCAGGAAAAAACGCATACGCCCTTTTTGGCCAACCAAGCAACCTGGAAAGGCAAATCAGCGCTACAGAGAAGTCTCGCCTCCCATCGGTCAAAAGGGCCATGCTGAAAAGAGTGTCAAAACCAGAAATGCAGGACAGGCCATGGAGAAATGGGAGCCTTGCTACACTGATGGGCGGGATGTAAATTGCCAACAGCCACTCTGGGGAAGTGTACGGTGTGTCCTGAAACATCTGAAAAACACAGCTTAGAGAGCATAGGGCACTTCCACTCATGGGGGTATAAATTGGGAAAATGAAAAATCAGCAAGACAAAAGCACCCCAAAGTTGAGGGCTGCTCTGTTGACAAGGACCTCCACTTCATTCCTCCTTAAATATCCCAGGAAAGAGAAAAATGGATAAAGAAGTTGTGGTCCTTATGTACAATGGAATATCACTCAGCCATGAAATCAATGTCATAATGTTAGTAGCAGCATGATGAGTGGATTTAGGTACGACGATTCTAAGTGAAATAAGTCACACAGAAAAGGACACTTCTCGTAAGGTATCACTTATACAGGGAATGTAAAAACCGTTACACTTGAACTGAATTACAAAATAGAACAGAGTCACACATGCAGAAAACACACTATGGCTGCTTAACGGGAAAGGTGAGGTGGGGTGATACATAAAACAAGGGTATCAAATTAGCTCAGATACTGTTCCATAAACCCAATATGTAGTAGACAAGACCTACTCCTTGCTCAGAGAACTGTACTCAACACGCCCTATTCACCGCACAAGAATATATCTGACTAGTAATAATCTTAAAACCTATGTATTGATATCTCTCTGTTAGTGTGTCAAGTGGGTGTAAAGCGGCATAAACACAGCCGTGAAAAGCAGCTAAACCCCATTATGAAAATAAATTACTTTGAAAAACCCATGAAACAACGACAGTGAAAGAGATAGAAATTCTTACACAATGAGTTCAGGGGCTGTGATGCAACCTGGATTGACCATATCTAGACCCACAGCTGGATGAGACATAAGGGTGGACACTCTTGGGGCTGAGAGGTTTGGTGAGGTTGGGTGAGCAAACGCAGACCCTTTAAAGTAATACTGCGTGGTACCCATCGCATGGGTCCCAAATCTCCAGGTTCAAGGGCATCTTCCTACATCGAAAACATGCATGAGAAACCCAGAAGATGGTACACCGTGTGATGGGGAAAGGTTTCTAAAACGCACCTCATTTCTCATCTCCTTGTGCCCAGGTTCGCCATTCCAGCCGCTTTATTAGCAATCTCCCTAGTTGGAGCATCAGCACCTTTAACCTCCTGTTCCGTACAGGTTGCAATTTGTCCTGAGGATGAACGGGAAGACGGGGAACCAACGAGAGACTAGCTCTTGGTGTCGGGACAGGCACAGGTCACTCTATTTTCCCATCAGGAAGAAGAATTAACCACAGGCTCAGCCTGCCCCCCGGAACCAGAACAGGGCCTGAAGCCATCCTGCGCTTTTGCGGCCAGCTCCCAAAAAAGCGAGTTGTAAAATGGAGGTTCAGGGCACTGCAATTCACAAACCTGCAGAGTTATAAATGATAACTCTCGTCCACAAATATATTGAGGGAAGGCAAAGAAGAGGATTTGAAATCAAGGCAGAATTGCACGAAACAGATTTCAGGAGGTAGATACGAATCGCCTTTAAAGCACATGAAAAGCGGCAAAACGTTGACAATGATGCCCTTGACCAAAAAGGGCGTATGCGTTTTTTCCTGAATATATTCAGGAAAAAACGCATACGCCCTTTTTGGCCAACCAAGCAACCTGGAAAGGCAAATCAGCGCTACAGAGAAGTCTCGCTTCCCATCGGTCAAAGGGCCATGCTGAAAAAAGTGTCAAAACCAGAAATGCAGGACAGGCCATGGAGAAATGGGAGCCTTGCTACACTGATGGGCGGGATGTAAATTGCCAACAGCCACTCTGGAGAAGTGTACGGTGTGTCCTGAAACATCTGAAAAACACAGCTTAGAGAGCATAGTGCACTTCCACTCATGGGGGTATAAATTGGGAAAATTAAAAATCAGCAAGACACAAGCACCCCAAAGTTGAGGGCTGCTCTGTTGACAAGGACCTTCACTTCATTCCACCTTAAATATCCCAGGAAAGAGAAAAATGGATAAAGAAGTTGTGGTCCTTATGTACAATGGAATATCACTCAGCCATGAAATCAATGTCATAAGGTTAGTAGCAGCAGGATGAGTGGATTTAGTTACGACGATTCTAAGTGAAATAAGTCACACAGAAAAGGACACTTCTCATAAGGTATCACTTATAGAGGGAATGTAAAAACCGTTACACTTGAACTGAATTACAAAACAGAACAGAGTCACACATGCAGAAATCACACTATGGCTTCTTAACGGGAAAGGTGAGGTGGGGTGATACATAAAACAAGTGTTTCAAATTAGCTCAGATACCGTTCCAGAAACCCAATATGTAATAGACAAGACCTACTCCTTGCTCAGAGAACTGGACTCAACACCCCCTATTCACCGCACAAGAATATATCTGATTAGTAATAATCTTAAAGCCTATGTATTAATATCTCTCTGTTAGTGTGTCAAGTGGGTGTAAAGCGGCATAAACACAGCAGTGAAAAGCAGCTAAACCCCATTATAAAAATAAATTACTTTGAAAAACCCATGAAACAACGACAGTGAAAGAGAGAGAAATTCTTACACAATGCGTTCAGGGGCTGTGATGCAACCTGGATTGACCATATCTAGACCCACAGCTGGATGAGACATAAGGGTGGACACTCTTGGGGCTGAGAGGTTTGGTGAGGTTGGGTGAGCAAACGCAGGCCCTTTAAAGTAATACTTCGTGGTACCCATCGCCTGGGTCCCAAATCTCCAGCTTCAAGGGCATCTTCCTACATCGAAAACATGCATGAGAAACCCAGAAGATAGTACACCGTGTGATGGGGAAAGGTTTCTAAAACGCACCTCATTTCTCATCTCCTTGTGCCCGGGTTCGCCATTCCAGCCGCTTTACTAGCAATCTCCCTAGTTGGAGCATCAGCACCTTTAACCTCCTGTTCCGTACGGGTTGCAATTTGTCCTGAGGATGAACGGGAAGATGGGGAACCAACGAGAGACTAGCTCTTGGTGTTGGGACAGGCACAGGTCACTCTATTTTCCCATCAGGAAGAAGAATTAACCACAGGCTCAGCCTGCCCCCCGGAACCAGAACAGGGCCTGAAGCCATCCTGCGCTTTTGCGGCCAGCTCCCAAAAAAGCGAGTTGTAAATATGGAGGTTCAGTGCACTGCAATTCACAAACCTGCAGAGTTATAAATGATAACTCTCGTCCACAAATATATTGAGGGAAGGCAAAGAAGAGGATTTGAAATCAAGGCAGAATTGCACGAAACAGATTTCAGGAGGTAGATTCGAATCGCCTTTAAAGCACATGAAAAGCGGCAAAATGTTGACAATGATGCCCTTGGCCAAAAAGGGCGTATGCGTTTTTTCCTGAATATATTCAGGAAAAAACGCATACGCCCTTTTTGGCCAACCAAGCAACCTGGAAAGGCAAATCAGCGCTACAAAGAAGTCTCGCTTCCCATCGGTCAAAAGGGCCATGCTGAAAAAAGTGTCAAAACCAGAAATGCAGGACAGGCCATGGAGAAATGGGAGCCTTGCTACACTGATGGGCGGGATGTAAATTGCCAACAGCCACTCTGGAGAAGTGTACGGTGTTTCCTGAAACATCTGAAAAACACAGCTTAGAGAGCATAGTGCACTTCCACTCATGGGGGTATAAATTGGGAAAATGAAAAATCAGCAAGACACAAGCACCCCAAAGTTTAGGGCTGCTCTGTTGACAAGGACCTCCACTTCATTCCACCTTAAATATCCAAGGAAAGAGAAAAATGGATAAAGAAGTTGTGGTCCTTATGTACAATGGAATATCACTCAGCCATGAAATCAATGTCATAAGGTTAGGAGCAGCATGATGAGTGGATTTAGGTACGACGATTCTAAGTGAAATAAGTCACACAGAAAAGGACACTTCTCATAAGGTATCACTTATAGAGGGAATGTAAAAACCGTTACACTTGAACTGAATTACAAAACAGAACAGAGTCACACATGCAGAAAACACACTATGGCTGCTTAACGGGAAAGGTGAGGTGGGGTGATACATAAAACAAGGGTATCAAATTAGCTCAGATACCGTTCCATAAACCCAATATGTAGTAGACAAGACCTACTCCTTGCTCAGAGAACTGGACTCAACACGCCCTATTCACCGCACAAGAATATATCTGACTAGTAATAATCTTAAAACCTATGTATTGATATCTCTCTGTTAGTGTGTCAAGTGGGTGTAAAGCGGCATAAACACAGCCGTGAAAAGCAGCTAAACCCCATTATGAAAATAAATTACTTTGAAAAACCCATGAAACAACGACAGTGAAAGAGATAGAAATTCTTACACAATGAGTTCAGGGGCTGTGATGCAACCTGGATTGACCATATCTAGACCCACAGCTGGATGAGACATAAGGGTGGACACTCTTGGGGCTGAGAGGTTTGGTGAGGTTGGGTGAGCAAACGCAGACCCTTTAAAGTAATACTGCGTGGTACCCATCGCATGGGTCCCAAATCTCCAGGTTCAAGGGCATCTTCCTACATCGAAAACATGCATGAGAAACCCAGAAGATGGTACACCGTGTGATGGGGAAAGGTTTCTAAAACGCACCTCATTTCTCATCTCCTTGTGCCCGGGTTCGCCATTCCAGCCGCTTTACTAGCAATCTCCCTACTTGGAGCATCAGCACCTTTAACCTCCTGTTCCGTACAGGTTGCAATTTGTCCTTAGGATGAACGGGAAAACGGGGAACCAACGAGAGACTAGCTCTTGGTGTCGGGACAGGCACAGGTCACTCTATTTTCCCATCAGGAAGAAGAATTAACCACAGGCTCAGCCTGCCCCCCGGAACCAGAACAGGGCCTGAAGCCATCCTGCGCTTTTGCGGCCAGCTCCCAAAAAAGCGAGTTGTAAAATGGAGGTTCAGGGCACTGCAATTCACAAACCTGCAGAGTTATAAATGATAACTCTCGTCCACAAATATATTGAGGGAAGGCAAAGAAGAGGATTTGAAATCAAGGCAGAATTGCACGAAACAGATTTCAGGAGGTAGATACGAATCGCCTTTAAAGCACATGAAAAGCGGCAAAACGTTGACAATGATGCCCTTGGCCAAAAAGGGCGTATGCGTTTTTTCCTGAATATATTCAGGAAAAAACGCATACGCCCTTTTTGGCCAACCAAGCAACCTGGAAAGGCAAATCAGCGCTACAGAGAAGTCTCGCTTCCCATCGGTCAAAGGGCCATGCTGAAAAAAGTGTCAAAACCAGAAATGCAGGACAGGCCATGGAGAAATGGGAGCCTTGCTACACTGATGGGCGGGATGTAAATTGCCAACAGCCACTCTGGAGAAGTGTACGGTGTGTCCTGAAACATCTGAAAAACACAGCTTAGAGAGCATAGTGCACTTCCACTCATGGGGGTATAAATTGGGAAAATTAAAAATCAGCAAGACACAAGCACCCCAAAGTTGAGGGCTGCTCTGTTGACAAGGACCTTCACTTCATTCCACCTTAAATATCCCAGGAAAGAGAAAAATGGATAAAGAAGTTGTGGTCCTTATGTACAATGGAATATCACTCAGCCATGAAATCAATGTCATAAGGTTAGTAGCAGCAGGATGAGTGGATTTAGTTACGACGATTCTAAGTGAAATAAGTCACACAGAAAAGGACACTTCTCATAAGGTATCACTTATAGAGGGAATGTAAAAACCGTTACACTTGAACTGAATTACAAAACAGAACAGAGTCACACATGCAGAAATCACACTATGGCTTCTTAACGGGAAAGGTGAGGTGGGGTGATACATAAAACAAGGGTTTCAAATTAGCTCAGATACCGTTCCAGAAACCCAATATGTAATAGACAAGACCTACTCCTTGCTCAGAGAACTGGACTCAACACCCCCTATTCACCGCACAAGAATATATCTGATTAGTAATAATCTTAAAGCCTATGTATTAATATCTCTCTGTTAGTGTGTCAAGTGGGTGTAAAGCGGCATAAACACAGCAGTGAAAAGCAGCTAAACCCCATTATAAAAATAAATTACTTTGAAAAACCCATGAAACAACGACAGTGAAAGAGAGAGAAATTCTTACACAATGCGTTCAGGGGCTGTGATGCAACCTGGATTGACCATATCTAGACCCACAGCTGGATGAGACATAAGGGTGGACACTCTTGGGGCTGAGAGGTTTGGTGAGGTTGGGTGAGCAAACGCAGGCCCTTTAAAGTAATACTTCGTGGTACCCATCGCCTGGGTCCCAAATCTCCAGCTTCAAGGGCATCTTCCTACATCGAAAACATGCATGAGAAACCCAGAAGATAGTACACCGTGTGATGGGGAAAGGTTTCTAAAACGCACCTCATTTCTCATCTCCTTGTGCCCGGGTTCGCCATTCCAGCCGCTTTATTAGCAATCTCCCTAGTTGGAGCATCAGCACCTTTAACCTCCTGTTCCGTACGGGTTGCAATTTGTCCTGAGGATGAACGGGAAGACGGGGAACCAACGAGAGACTAGCTCTTGGTGTCGGGACAGGCACAGGTCACTCTATTTTCCCATCAGGAAGAAGAATTAACCACAGGCTCAGCCTGCCCCCCGGAACCAGAACAGGGCCTGAAGCCATCCTGCGCTTTTGCGGCCAGCTCCCAAAAAAGCGAGTTGTAAAATGGAGGTTCAGGGCACTGCAATTCACAAACCTGCAGAGTTATAAATGATAACTCTCGTCCACAAATATATTGAGGGAAGGCAAAGAAGAGGATTTGAAATCAAGGCAGAATTGCACGAAACAGATTTCAGGAGGTAGATACGAATCGCCTTTAAAGCACATGAAAAGCGGCAAAACGTTGACAATGATGCCCTTGACCAAAAAGGGCGTATGCGTTTTTTCCTGAATATATTCAGGAAAAAACGCATACGCCCTTTTTGGCCAACCAAGCAACCTGGAAAGGCAAATCAGCGCTACAGAGAAGTCTCGCTTCCCATCGGTCAAAGGGCCATGCTGAAAAAAGTGTCAAAACCAGAAATGCAGGACAGGCCATGGAGAAATGGGAGCCTTGCTACACTGATGGGCGGGATGTAAATTGCCAACAGCCACTCTGGAGAAGTGTACGGTGTGTCCTGAAACATCTGAAAAACACAGCTTAGAGAGCATAGTGCACTTCCACTCATGGGGGTATAAATTGGGAAAATTAAAAATCAGCAAGACACAAGCACCCCAAAGTTGAGGGCTGCTCTGTTGACAAGGACCTTCACTTCATTCCACCTTAAATATCCCAGGAAAGAGAAAAATGGATAAAGAAGTTGTGGTCCTTATGTACAATGGAATATCACTCAGCCATGAAATCAATGTCATAAGGTTAGTAGCAGCAGGATGAGTGGATTTAGTTACGACGATTCTAAGTGAAATAAGTCACACAGAAAAGGACACTTCTCATAAGGTATCACTTATAGAGGGAATGTAAAAACCGTTACACTTGAACTGAATTACAAAACAGAACAGAGTCACACATGCAGAAATCACACTATGGCTTCTTAACGGGAAAGGTGAGGTGGGGTGATACATAAAACAAGGGTTTCAAATTAGCTCAGATACCGTTCCAGAAACCCAATATGTAATAGACAAGACCTACTCCTTGCTCAGAGAACTGGACTCAACACCCCCTATTCACCGCACAAGAATATATCTGATTAGTAATAATCTTAAAGCCTATGTATTAATATCTCTCTGTTAGTGTGTCAAGTGGGTGTAAAGCGGCATAAACACAGCAGTGAAAAGCAGCTAAACCCCATTATAAAAATAAATTACTTTGAAAAACCCATGAAACAACGACAGTGAAAGAGAGAGAAATTCTTACACAATGCGTTCAGGGGCTGTGATGCAACCTGGATTGACCATATCTAGACCCACAGCTGGATGAGACATAAGGGTGGACACTCTTGGGGCTGAGAGGTTTGGTGAGGTTGGGTGAGCAAACGCAGGCCCTTTAAAGTAATACTTCGTGGTACCCATCGCCTGGGTCCCAAATCTCCAGCTTCAAGGGCATCTTCCTACATCGAAAACATGCATGAGAAACCCAGAAGATAGTACACCGTGTGATGGGGAAAGGTTTCTAAAACGCACCTCATTTCTCATCTCCTTGTGCCCGGGTTCGCCATTCCAGCCGCTTTACTAGCAATCTCCCTAGTTGGAGCATCAGCACCTTTAACCTCCTGTTCCGTACGGGTTGCAATTTGTCCTGAGGATGAACGGGAAGATGGGGAACCAACGAGAGACTAGCTCTTGGTGTTGGGACAGGCACAGGTCACTCTATTTTCCCATCAGGAAGAAGAATTAACCACAGGCTCAGCCTGCCCCCCGGAACCAGAACAGGGCCTGAAGCCATCCTGCGCTTTTGCGGCCAGCTCCCAAAAAAGCGAGTTGTAAATATGGAGGTTCAGTGCACTGCAATTCACAAACCTGCAGAGTTATAAATGATAACTCTCGTCCACAAATATATTGAGGGAAGGCAAAGAAGAGGATTTGAAATCAAGGCAGAATTGCACGAAACAGATTTCAGGAGGTAGATTCGAATCGCCTTTAAAGCACATGAAAAGCGGCAAAATGTTGACAATGATGCCCTTGGCCAAAAAGGGCGTATGCGTTTTTTCCTGAATATATTCAGGAAAAAACGCATACGCCCTTTTTGGCCAACCAAGCAACCTGGAAAGGCAAATCAGCGCTACAAAGAAGTCTCGCTTCCCATCGGTCAAAAGGGCCATGCTGAAAAAAGTGTCAAAACCAGAAATGCAGGACAGGCCATGGAGAAATGGGAGCCTTGCTACACTGATGGGCGGGATGTAAATTGCCAACAGCCACTCTGGAGAAGTGTACGGTGTTTCCTGAAACATCTGAAAAACACAGCTTAGAGAGCATAGTGCACTTCCACTCATGGGGGTATAAATTGGGAAAATGAAAAATCAGCAAGACACAAGCACCCCAAAGTTTAGGGCTGCTCTGTTGACAAGGACCTCCACTTCATTCCACCTTAAATATCCAAGGAAAGAGAAAAATGGATAAAGAAGTTGTGGTCCTTATGTACAATGGAATATCACTCAGCCATGAAATCAATGTCATAAGGTTAGGAGCAGCATGATGAGTGGATTTAGGTACGACGATTCTAAGTGAAATAAGTCACACAGAAAAGGACACTTCTCATAAGGTATCACTTATAGAGGGAATGTAAAAACCGTTACACTTGAACTGAATTACAAAACAGAACAGAGTCACACATGCAGAAAACACACTATGGCTGCTTAACGGGAAAGGTGAGGTGGGGTGATACATAAAACAAGGGTATCAAATTAGCTCAGATACCGTTCCATAAACCCAATATGTAGTAGACAAGACCTACTCCTTGCTCAGAGAACTGGACTCAACACGCCCTATTCACCGCACAAGAATATATCTGACTAGTAATAATCTTAAAACCTATGTATTGATATCTCTCTGTTAGTGTGTCAAGTGGGTGTAAAGCGGCATAAACACAGCCGTGAAAAGCAGCTAAACCCCATTATGAAAATAAATTACTTTGAAAAACCCATGAAACAACGATAGTGAAAGAGATAGAAATTCTTACACAATGAGTTCAGGGGCTGTGATGCAACCTGGATTGACCATATCTAGACCCACAGCTGGATGAGACATAAGGGTGGACACTCTTGGGGCTGAGAGGTTTGGTGAGGTTGGGTGAGCAAACGCAGACCCTTTAAAGTAATACTGCGTGGTACCCATCGCATGGGTCCCAAATCTCCAGGTTCAAGGGCATCTTCCTACATCGAAAACATGCATGAGAAACCCAGAAGATGGTACACCGTGTGATGGGGAAAGGTTTCTAAAACGCACCTCATTTCTCATCTCCTTGTGCCCGGGTTCGCCATTCCAGCCGCTTTACTAGCAATCTCCCTACTTGGAGCATCAGCACCTTTAACCTCCTGTTCCGTACAGGTTGCAATTTGTCCTTAGGATGAACGGGAAAACGGGGAACCAACGAGAGACTAGCTCTTGGTGTCGGGACAGGCACAGGTCACTCTATTTTCCCATCAGGAAGAAGAATTAACCACAGGCTCAGCCTGCCCCCCGGAACCAGAACAGGGCCTGAAGCCATCCTGCGCTTTTGCGGCCAGCTCCCAAAAAAGCGAGTTGTAAAATGGAGGTTCAGGGCACTGCAATTCACAAACCTGCAGAGTTATAAATGATAACTCTCGTCCACAAATATATTGAGGGAAGGCAAAGAAGAGGATTTGAAATCAAGGCAGAATTGCACGAAACAGATTTCAGGAGGTAGATACGAATCGCCTTTAAAGCACATGAAAAGCGGCAAAACGTTGACAATGATGCCCTTGGCCAAAAAGGGCGTATGCGTTTTTTCCTGAATATATTCAGGAAAAAACGCATACGCCCTTTTTGGCCAACCAAGCAACCTGGAAAGGCAAATCAGCGCTACAGAGAAGTCTCGCCTCCCATCGGTCAAAAGGGCCATGCTTAAAAAAGTGTCAAAACCAGAAATGCAGGACAGGCCATGGAGAAATGGGAGCCTTGCTACACTGATGGGCGGGATGTAAATTGCCAACAGCCACTCTGGGGAAGTGTACGGTGTGTCCTGAAACATCTGAAAAACACAGCTTAGAGAGCATAGGGCACTTCCACTCATGGGGGTATAAATTGGGAAAATTAAAAATCAGCAAGACACAAGCACCCCAAAGTTTAGGGCTGCTCTGTTGACCAGGACCTCCACTTCATTCCACCTTAAATATCCCAGGAAAGAGAAAAATGGATAAAGAAGTTGTGGTCCTTATGTACAATGGAATATCACTCAGCCATGAAATCAATGTCATAAGGTTAGTAGCAGCATGATGAGTGGATTTAGGTACAACGATTCTAAGTGAAATAAGTCACACAGAAAAGGACACTTCTCATAAGGTATCACTGATAGAGGGAATGTAAAAACCGTTACACTTGAACTGAATTACAAAACAGAACAGAGTCACACATGCAGAAAACACACTATGGCTGCTTAACGGGAAAGGTGAGGTGGGGTGATACATAAAACAAGGGTTTCAAATTAGCTCAGATACCGTTCCATAAACCCAATATGTAATAGACAAGACCTACTCCTTGCTCAGAGAACTGGACTCAACACGCCCTATTCACCGCACAAGAATATATCTGACTAGTAATAATCGTAAAACCTATGTATTGTATCTCTCTGTTAGTGTGTCAAGTGGGTGTAAAGCGGCATAAACACAGCAGTTAAAAGCAGCTAAATCCCATAATGAAAATAAATTATTTGAAAAACCCATGAAACAAAGACAGTGAAAGAGAGAGAAATTCTTACACAATGCGTTCAGGTGCTGTGATGCAACCTGGATTGACCATATCTAGACGCACAGCTGGATGAGACATAAGGGTGGACACTCTTGGGGCTGAGAGGTTTGGTGAGGTTGGGTGAGCAAACGCAGACCCTTTAAAGTAATACTGCGTGGTACCCATTGCATGGGTCCCAAATCTCCAGGTTCAAGGGCATCTTCCTACATCGAAAACATGCATGAGAAACCCAGAAGATGGTACACCGTGTGATGGGGAAAGGTTTCTAAAACGCACCTCATTTCTCATCTCCTTGTGCCCGGGTTCGCCATTCCAGCCGCTTTGCTAGCAATCTCCCTACTTGGAGCATCAGCACCTTTCACCTCCTGTTCCGTACAGGTTGCAATTTGTCCTGAGGATGAACGGGAAGACGTGGAAACAACGAGAGACTAGCTCTTGGTGTTGGGACAGGCACAGGTCACTCTATTTTCCCATCAGAAAGAAGAATTAACCACAGGCTCAGCCTGCCCCCCGGAACCAGAACAGGGCCTGAAGCCATCCTGCGCTTTTGCGGCCAGCTCCCTAAAAAGCGAGTTGTAAAATGGAGGTTCAGGGCACTGCAATTCACAAACCTGCAGAGTTATAAATGATAACTCTCGTCCACAAATATATTGAGGGAAGGCAAAGAAGAGGTTTGAAATCAAGGCAGAATTGCAGGAAACAGATTTCAGAAGGTAGATTCGAATCGCCTTTAAAGTACATGAAAAGCGGCAAAACGTTGACAATGATGCCCTTGGCCAAAAAGGGCGTATGCGTTTTTTCCTGAATATATTCAGGAAAAAACCCATACGCCCTTTTTGGCCAACCAAGCAACCTGGAAAGGCAAATCAGCGCTACAAAGAAGTCTCGCTTCCCATCGGTCAAAAGGGCCATGCTGAAAAAAGTGACAAAACCAGAAATGCAGGACAGGCCATGGAGAAATGGGAGCCTTGCTACACTGATGGGCGGGATGTAAATTGCCAAGAGCCACTCTGGAGAAGTGTCCGGTGAGTCCTGAAACATCTGAAAAACACAGCTTAGAGAGCATAGGGCACTTCCACTCATGGGGTTATAAATTGGGAAAATTAAAAATCAGCAAGACACAAGCACCCCAAAGTTTAGGGCTGCTCTGTTGACCAGGACCTCCACTTCATTCCACCTTAAATATCCCAGGAAAGAGAAAAATGGATAAAGAAGTTGTGGTCCTTATGTACAATGGAATATCACTCAGCCATGAAATCAATGTCGTAAGGTTAGTAGCAGCATGATGAGTGGATTTAGGTACGACGATTCTAAGTGAAATAAGTCACACAGAAAAGGACACTTCTCATAAGGTATCACTGATAGAGGGAATGTAAAAACCGTTACACTTGAACTGAATTACAAAACAGAACAGAGTCACACATGCAGAAAACACACTATGGCTGCTTAACGGGAAAGGTGAGGTGGGGTGATACATAAAACAAGGGTATCAAATTAGCTCAGATACCGTTCCATAAACCCAATATGTAATAGACAAGACCTACTCCTTGCTCAGAGAACTGGACTCAACACGCCCTATTCACCGCACAAGAATATATCTGACTAATAATAATCGTAAAACCTATGTATTGATATCTCTCTGTTAGTGTGTCAAGTGGGTGTAAAGCGGCATAAACACAGCAGTGAAAAGCAGCTAAACCCCATTATAAAAATAAATTACTTTGAAACACCCATGAAACAAAGACAGTGAAAGAGAGAGAAATTCTTACACAATGCGTTCAGGGGCTGTGATGCAACCTGGATTGACCATATCTAGACCCACAGCTGGATGAGACCTAAGGGTGGACACTCTTGGGGCTGAGAGGTTTGGTGAGGTTGGGTGAGCAAACGCAGACCCTTTAAAGTAATACTGCGTGGTACCCATCGCATGGGTCCCAAATCTCCAGGTTCAAGGGCATCTTCCTACATCGAAAACATGCATGAGAAACCCAGAAGATGGTACACCGTGTGATGGGGAAAGGTTTCTAAAACGCACCTCATTTCTCATCTCCTTGTGCCCGGGTTCGCCATTCCAGCCGCTTTACTAGCAATCTCCCTACTTGGAGCATCAGCACCTTTAACCTCCTGTTCCATACAGGTTGCAATTTGTCCTGAGGATGAACGGGAAGACGTGGAACCAACGAGAGACTAGCTCTTGGTGTTGGGACAGGCACAGGTCAATCTATTTTCCCATCAGGAAGAAGAATTAACCACAGGCTCAGCCTGCCTCCCGGAACCAGAACAGGGCCTGAAGCCATCCTGCGCTTTTGCGGCCAGCTCCCAAAAAAGCGAGTTGTAAAATGGAGGTTCAGGGCACTGCAATTCACAAACCTGCAGAGTTATAAATGATAACTCTCGTCCACAAATATATTGAGGGAAGGCAAAGAAGAGGATTTGAAATCAAGGAAGAATTGCAGGAAACAGATTTCAGGAGGTATATTCGATTCGCCTTTAAAGTACATGAAAAGCGGCAAAACGTTGACAATGATGCCCTTGGCCAAAAAGGGCGTATGCGTTTTTTCCTGAATATATTCAGGAAAAAACGCATACGCCCTTTTTGGCCAACCAAGCAACCTGGAAAGGCAAATCAGCGCTACAAAGAAGTCTCGCTTCCCATCGGTCAAAAGGGCCATGCTGAAAAAAGAGTCAAAACCAGAAATGCAGGACAGGCCATGGAGAAATGGGAGCCTTGCTACACTGATGGGCGGGATGTAAATTGCCAAGAGCCACTCTGGAGAAGTGTCCGGTGAGTCCTGAAACATCTGAAAAACACAGCTTAGAGAGCATAGGGCACTTCCACTCATGGGGGTATAAATTGGGAAAATTAAAAATCAGCAAGACACAAGCACCCCAAAGTTTAGGGCTGCTCTGTTGACCAGGACCTCCACTTCATTCCACCTTAAATATCCCAGGAAAGAGAAAAATGGATAAAGAAGTTGTGGTCCTTATGTACAATGGAATATCACTCAGCCATGAAATCAATGTCGTAAGGTTAGTAGCAGCATGATGAGTGGATTTAGGTACGACGATTCTAAGTGAAATAAGTCACACAGAAAAGGACACTTCTCATAAGGTATCACTGATAGAGGGAATGTAAAAACCGTTACACTTGAACTGAATTACAAAACAGAACAGAGTCACACATGCAGAAAACACACTATGGCTGCTTAACGGGAAAGGTGAGGTGGGGTGATACATAAAACAAGGGTTTCAAATTAGCTCAGATACCGTTCCATAAACCCAATATGTAATAGACAAGACCTACTCCTTGCTCAGAGGACTGGACTCAACACGCCCTATTCACCGCACAAGAATATATCTGACTAGAAATAATCGTAAAACCTATGTATTGATATCTCTCTGTTAGTGTGTCAAGTGGGTGTAAAGCGGCATAAACACAGCAGTTAAAAGCAGCTAAATCCCATAATGAAAATAAATTATTTGAAAAACCCATGAAACAAAGACAGTGAAAGAGAGAGAAATTCTTACACAATGCGTTCAGGGGCTGTGATGCAACCTGGATTGACCATATCTAGACGCACAGCTGGATGAGACATAAGGGTGGACACTCTTGGGGCTGAGAGGTTTGGTGAGGTTGGGTGAGCAAACGCAGACCCTTTAAAGTAATACTGCGTGGTACCCATTGCATGGGTCCCAAATCTCCAGGTTCAAGGGCATCTTCCTACATCGAAAACATGCATGAGAAACCCAGAAGATGGTACACCGTGTGATGGGGAAAGGTTTCTAAAACGCACCTCATTTCTCATCTCCTTGTGCCCGGGTTCGCCATTCCAGCCGCTTTGCTAGCAATCCCCCTACTTGGAGCATCAGCACCTTTCACCTCCTGTTCCGTACAGGTTGCAATTTGTCCTGAGGATGAACGGGAAGACGTGGAACCAACGAGAGACTAGCTCTTGGTGTTGGGACAGGTACAGGTCACTCTATTTTCCCATCAGAAAGAAGAATTAACCACAGGCTCAGCCTGCCCCCCGGAACCAGAACAGGGCCTGAAGCCATCCTGTGCTTTTGCGGCCAGCTCCCAAAAAAGCGAGTTGTAAAATGGAGGTTCAGGGCACTGCAATTCACAAACCTGCAGAGTTATAAATGATAACTCTCGTCCACAAATATATTGAGGGAAGGCAAAGAAGAGGTTTGAAATCAAGGCAGAATTGCAGGAAACAGATTTCAGGAGGTAGATTCGAATCGCCTTTAAAGTACATGAAAAGCGGCAAAACGTTGACAATGATGCCCTTGGCCAAAAAGGGCGTATGCGTTTTTTCCTGAATATATTCAGGAAAAAACGCATACGCCCTTTTTGGCCAACCAAGCAACCTGGAAAGGCAAATCAGCGCTACAAAGAAGTCTCGCTTCCCATCGGTCAAAAGGGCCATGCTGAAAAAAGTGTCAAAACCAGAAATGCAGGACAGGCCATGGAGAAATGGGAGCCTTGCTACACTGATGGGCGGGATGTAAATTGCCAAGAGCCACTCTGGAGAAGTGTCCGGTGAGTCCTGAAACATCTGAAAAACACAGCTTAGAGAGCATAGGGCACTTCCACTCATGGGGTTATAAATTGGGAAAATTAAAAATCAGCAAGACACAAGCACCCCAAAGTTTAGGGCTGCTCTGTTGACCAGGACCTCCACTTCATTCCACCTTAAATATCCCAGGAAAGAGAAAAATGGATAAAGAAGTTGTGGTCCTTATGTACAATGGAATAACACTCAGCCATGAAATCAATGTCGTAAGGTTAGTAGCAGCATGATGAGTGGATTTAGGTACGACGATTCTAAGTGAAATAAGTCACACAGAAAAGGACACTTCTCATAAGGTATCACTGATAGAGGGAATGTAAAAACCGTTACACTTGAACTGAATTACAAAACAGAACAGAGTCACACATGCAGAAAACACACTATGGCTGCTTAACGGGAAAGGTGAGGTGGGGTGATACATAAAACAAGGGTATCAAACTAGCTCAGATACCGTTCCATAAACCCAATATGTAATAGACAAGACCTACTCCTTGCTCAGAGAACTGGACTCAACACGCCCTATTCACCGCACAAGAATATATCTGACTAGTAATAATCGTAAAACCTATGTATTGATATCTCTCTGTTAGTGTGTCAAGTGGGTGTAAAGCGGCATAAACACAGCAGTGAAAAGCAGCTAAACCCCATTATAAAAATAAATTACTTTGAAACACCCATGAAACAAAGACAGTGAAAGAGAGAGAAATTCTTACACAATGCGTTCAGGGGCTGTGATGCAACCTGGATTGACCATATCTAGACGCACAGCTGGATGAGACATAAGGGTGGACACTCTTGGGGCTGAGAGGTTTGGTGAGGTTGGGTGAGCAAACGCAGACCCTTTAAAGTAATACTGCGTGGTACCCATCGCATGGGTCCCAAATCTCCAGGTTCAAGGGCATCTTCCTACATCGAAAACATGCATGAGAATCCCAGAAGATGGTACACCGTGTGATGGGGAAAGGTTTCTAAAACGCACCTCATTTCTCATCTCCTTGTGCCCGGGTTCGCCATTCCAGCCACTTTACTAGCAAGCTCCCTACTTGGAGCATCAGCACCTTTAACCTCCTGTTCCATACAGGTTGCAATCTGTCCTGAGGATAAACGGGAAGACGTGGAACCAACGAGAGACTAGCTCTTGGTGTTGGGACAGGCACAGGTCACTCTATATTCCCATCAGAAAGAAGAATTAACCACAGGCTCAGCCTGCCCCCCGGAACCAGAACAGGGCCTGAAGCCATTCTGCGATTTTGCGGCCAGCTCCCATAAAAACGAGTTGTAAAATGGAGGTTCAGGGCACTGCAATTCACAAACCTGCAGAGTTATAAATGATAACTCTCGTCCACAAATATATTGAGGGAAGGCAAAGAAGAGGATTTGAAATCAAGGCAGAATTGCAGGAAACAGATTTCAGGAGGTAGATTCGAATCGCCTTTAAAGCACATGAAAAGCGGCAAAACGTTGACAATGATGCCCTTGGCCAAAAAGGGCGTATGCGTTTTTTTCCTGAATATATTCAGGAAAAAACGCATACGCCCTTTTTGGCCAACCAAGCAACCTGGAAAGGCAAATCAGCGCTACAAAGAAGTCTCGCTTCCCATCGGTCAAAAGGGCCATGCTGAAAAAAGTGTCAAAACCAGAAATGCAGGACAGGCCATGGAGAAATGGGAGCCTTGCTACACTGATGGGCGGGATGTAAATTGCCAAGAGCCACTCTGGAGAAGTGTCCGGTGAGTCCTGAAACATCTGAAAAACACAGCTTAGAGAGCATAGGGCACTTCCACTCATGGGGGTATAAATTGGGAAAATTAAAAATCAGCAAGACACAACCACCCCAAAGTTTAGGGCTGCTCTGTTGACCAGGACCTCCACTTCATTCCACCTTAAATATCCCAGGAAAGAGAAAAATGGATAAAGAAGTTGTGGTCCTTATGTACAATGGAATATCACTCAGCCATGAAATCAATGTCGTAAGGTTAGTAGCAGCATGATGAGTGGATTTAGGTACGACGATTCTAAGTGAAATAAGTCACACAGAAAAGGACACTTCTCATAAGGTATCACTGATAGAGGGAATGTAAAAACCGTTACACTTGAACTGAATTACAAAACAGAACAGAGTCACACATGCAGAAAACACACTATGGCTGCTTAACGGGAAAGGTGAGGTGGGGTGATACATAAAACAAGGGTTTCAAATTAGCTCAGATACCATTCCATAAACCCAGTATGTAATAGACAAGACCTACTCCTTGCTCAGAGAACTGGACTCAACACGCCCTATTCACCGCACAAGAATATATCTGACTAGTAATAATCGTAAAACCTATGTATTGATATCTCTCTGTTAGTGTGTCAAGTGGGTGTAAAGCGGCATAAACACAGCAGTGAAAAGCAGCTAAACCCCATTATAAAAATAAATTACTTTGAAACACCCATGAAACAAAGACAGTGAAAGAGAGAGAAATTCTTACACAATGCGTTCAGGGGCTGTGATGCAACCTGGATTGACCATATCTAGACGCACAGCTGGATGAGACATAAGGGTGGACACTCTTGGGGCTGAGAGGTTTGGTGAGGTTGGGTGAGCAAACGCAGACCCTTTAAAGTAATACTGCGTGGTACCCATCGCATGGGTCCCAAATCTCCAGGTTCAAGGGCATCTTCCTACATCGAAAACATGCATGAGAATCCCAGAAGATGGTACACCGTGTGATGGGGAAAGGTTTCTAAAACGCACCTCATTTCTCATCTCCTTGTGCCCGGGTTCGCCATTCCAGCCACTTTACTAGCAAGCTCCCTACTTGGAGCATCAGCACCTTTAACCTCCTGTTCCATACAGGTTGCAATCTGTCCTGAGGATAAACGGGAAGACGTGGAACCAACGAGAGACTAGCTCTTGGTGTTGGGACAGGCACAGGTCACTCTATATTCCCATCAGAAAGAAGAATTAACCACAGGCTCAGCCTGCCCCCCGGAACCAGAACAGGGCCTGAAGCCATTCTGCGATTTTGCGGCCAGCTCCCATAAAAACGAGTTGTAAAATGGAGGTTCAGGGCACTGCAATTCACAAACCTGCAGAGTTATAAATGATAACTCTCGTCCACAAATATATTGAGGGAAGGCAAAGAAGAGGATTTGAAATCAAGGCAGAATTGCAGGAAACAGATTTCAGGAGGTAGATTCGAATCGCCTTTAAAGCACATGAAAAGCGGCAAAACGTTGACAATGATGCCCTTGGCCAAAAAGGGCGTATGCGTTTTTTTCCTGAATATATTCAGGAAAAAACGCATACGCCCTTTTTGGCCAACCAAGCAACCTGGAAAGGCAAATCAGCGCTACAAAGAAGTCTCGCTTCCCATCGGTCAAAAGGGCCATGCTGAAAAAAGTGTCAAAACCAGAAATGCAGGACAGGCCATGGAGAAATGGGAGCCTTGCTACACTGATGGGCGGGATGTAAATTGCCAAGAGCCACTCTGGAGAAGTGTCCGGTGAGTCCTGAAACATCTGAAAAACACAGCTTAGAGAGCATAGGGCACTTCCACTCATGGGGGTATAAATTGGGAAAATTAAAAATCAGCAAGACACAACCACCCCAAAGTTTAGGGCTGCTCTGTTGACCAGGACCTCCACTTCATTCCACCTTAAATATCCCAGGAAAGAGAAAAATGGATAAAGAAGTTGTGGTCCTTATGTACAATGGAATATCACTCAGCCATGAAATCAATGTCGTAAGGTTAGTAGCAGCATGATGAGTGGATTTAGGTACGACGATTCTAAGTGAAATAAGTCACACAGAAAAGGACACTTCTCATAAGGTATCACTGATAGAGGGAATGTAAAAACCGTTACACTTGAACTGAATTACAAAACAGAACAGAGTCACACATGCAGAAAACACACTATGGCTGCTTAACGGGAAAGGTGAGGTGGGGTGATACATAAAACAAGGGTTTCAAATTAGCTCAGATACCATTCCATAAACCCAGTATGTAATAGACAAGACCTACTCCTTGCTCAGAGAACTGGACTCAACACGCCCTATTCACCGCACAAGAATATATCTGACTAGTAATAATCGTAAAACCTATGTATTGATATCTCTCTGTTAGTGTGTCAAGTGGGTGTAAAGCGGCATAAACACAGCAGTGAAAAGCAGCTAAATCCCATTATGAAAATAAATTACTTTGAAAAACTCATGAAACAAAGACAGTGAAAGAGAGAGAAATTCTTACACAATGCGTTCAGGGGCTGTGATGCAACCTGGATTGACCATATCTAGACGCACAGCTGGATGAGACCTAAGGGTGGACACTCTTGGGGCTGAGAGGTTTGGTGAGGTTGGGTGAGCAAACGCAGACCCTTTAAAGTAATACTGCGTGGTACCCATCGCATGGGTCCCAAATCTCCAGGTTCAAGGGCATCTTCCTACATCGAAAACATGCATGAGAAACCCAGAAGATGGTACACCGTGTGATGGGGAAAGGTTTCTAAAACGCACCTCATTTCTCATCTCCTTGTGCCCGGGTTCGCCATTCCAGCCGCTTTACTAGCAATCTCCCTACTTGGAGCATCAGCACCTTTAACCTCCTGTTCCGTACAGGTTGCAATTTGTCCTTAGGATGAACGGGAAAACGGGGAACCAACGAGAGACTAGCTCTTGGTGTCGGGACAGGCACAGGTCACTCTATTTTCCCATCAGGAAGAAGAATTAACCACAGGCTCAGCCTGCCCCCCGGAACCAGAACAGGGCCTGAAGCCATCCTGCGCTTTTGCGGCCAGCTCCCAAAAAAGCGAGTTGTAAAATGGAGGTTCAGGGCACTGCAATTCACAAACCTGCAGAGTTATAAATGATAACTCTCGTCCACAAATATATTGAGGGAAGGCAAAGAAGAGGATTTGAAATCAAGGCAGAATTGCACGAAACAGATTTCAGGAGGTAGATACGAATCGCCTTTAAAGCACATGAAAAGCGGCAAAACGTTGACAATGATGCCCTTGGCCAAAAAGGGCGTATGCGTTTTTTCCTGAATATATTCAGGAAAAAACGCATACGCCCTTTTTGGCCAACCAAGCAACCTGGAAAGGCAAATCAGCGCTACAGAGAAGTCTCGCTTCCCATCGGTCAAAGGGCCATGCTGAAAAAAGTGTCAAAACCAGAAATGCAGGACAGGCCATGGAGAAATGGGAGCCTTGCTACACTGATGGGCGGGATGTAAATTGCCAACAGCCACTCTGGAGAAGTGTACGGTGTGTCCTGAAACATCTGAAAAACACAGCTTAGAGAGCATAGTGCACTTCCACTCATGGGGGTATAAATTGGGAAAATTAAAAATCAGCAAGACACAAGCACCCCAAAGTTGAGGGCTGCTCTGTTGACAAGGACCTTCACTTCATTCCACCTTAAATATCCCAGGAAAGAGAAAAATGGATAAAGAAGTTGTGGTCCTTATGTACAATGGAATATCACTCAGCCATGAAATCAATGTCATAAGGTTAGTAGCAGCAGGATGAGTGGATTTAGTTACGACGATTCTAAGTGAAATAAGTCACACAGAAAAGGACACTTCTCATAAGGTATCACTTATAGAGGGAATGTAAAAACCGTTACACTTGAACTGAATTACAAAACAGAACAGAGTCACACATGCAGAAATCACACTATGGCTTCTTAACGGGAAAGGTGAGGTGGGGTGATACATAAAACAAGGGTTTCAAATTAGCTCAGATACCGTTCCAGAAACCCAATATGTAATAGACAAGACCTACTCCTTGCTCAGAGAACTGGACTCAACACCCCCTATTCACCGCACAAGAATATATCTGATTAGTAATAATCTTAAAGCCTATGTATTAATATCTCTCTGTTAGTGTGTCAAGTGGGTGTAAAGCGGCATAAACACAGCAGTGAAAAGCAGCTAAACCCCATTATAAAAATAAATTACTTTGAAAAACCCATGAAACAACGACAGTGAAAGAGAGAGAAATTCTTACACAATGCGTTCAGGGGCTGTGATGCAACCTGGATTGACCATATCTAGACCCACAGCTGGATGAGACATAAGGGTGGACACTCTTGGGGCTGAGAGGTTTGGTGAGGTTGGGTGAGCAAACGCAGGCCCTTTAAAGTAATACTTCGTGGTACCCATCGCCTGGGTCCCAAATCTCCAGCTTCAAGGGCATCTTCCTACATCGAAAACATGCATGAGAAACCCAGAAGATAGTACACCGTGTGATGGGGAAAGGTTTCTAAAACGCACCTCATTTCTCATCTCCTTGTGCCCGGGTTCGCCATTCCAGCCGCTTTACTAGCAATCTCCCTAGTTGGAGCATCAGCACCTTTAACCTCCTGTTCCGTACGGGTTGCAATTTGTCCTGAGGATGAACGGGAAGATGGGGAACCAACGAGAGACTAGCTCTTGGTGTTGGGACAGGCACAGGTCACTCTATTTTCCCATCAGGAAGAAGAATTAACCACAGGCTCAGCCTGCCCCCCGGAACCAGAACAGGGCCTGAAGCCATCCTGCGCTTTTGCGGCCAGCTCCCAAAAAAGCGAGTTGTAAATATGGAGGTTCAGTGCACTGCAATTCACAAACCTGCAGAGTTATAAATGATAACTCTCGTCCACAAATATATTGAGGGAAGGCAAAGAAGAGGATTTGAAATCAAGGCAGAATTGCACGAAACAGATTTCAGGAGGTAGATTCGAATCGCCTTTAAAGCACATGAAAAGCGGCAAAATGTTGACAATGATGCCCTTGGCCAAAAAGGGCGTATGCGTTTTTTCCTGAATATATTCAGGAAAAAACGCATACGCCCTTTTTGGCCAACCAAGCAACCTGGAAAGGCAAATCAGCGCTACAAAGAAGTCTCGCTTCCCATCGGTCAAAAGGGCCATGCTGAAAAAAGTGTCAAAACCAGAAATGCAGGACAGGCCATGGAGAAATGGGAGCCTTGCTACACTGATGGGCGGGATGTAAATTGTCAACAGCCACTCTGGAGAAGTGTACGGTGTTTCCTGAAACATCTGAAAAACACAGCTTAGAGAGCATAGTGCACTTCCACTCATGGGGGTATAAATTGGGAAAATGAAAAATCAGCAAGACACAAGCACCCCAAAGTTTAGGGCTGCTCTGTTGACAAGGACCTCCACTTCATTCCACCTTAAATATCCAAGGAAAGAGAAAAATGGATAAAGAAGTTGTGGTCCTTATGTACAATGGAATATCACTCAGCCATGAAATCAATGTCATAAGGTTAGGAGCAGCATGATGAGTGGATTTAGGTACGACGATTCTAAGTGAAATAAGTCACACAGAAAAGGACACTTCTCATAAGGTATCACTTATAGAGGGAATGTAAAAACCGTTACACTTGAACTGAATTACAAAACAGAACAGAGTCACACATGCAGAAAACACACTATGGCTGCTTAACGGGAAAGGTGAGGTGGGGTGATACATAAAACAAGGGTATCAAATTAGCTCAGATACCGTTCCATAAACCCAATATGTAGTAGACAAGACCTACTCCTTGCTCAGAGAACTGGACTCAACACGCCCTATTCACCGCACAAGAATATATCTGACTAGTAATAATCTTAAAACCTATGTATTGATATCTCTCTGTTAGTGTGTCAAGTGGGTGTAAAGCGGCATAAACACAGCCGTGAAAAGCAGCTAAACCCCATTATGAAAATAAATTACTTTGAAAAACCCATGAAACAACGACAGTGAAAGAGATAGAAATTCTTACACAATGAGTTCAGGGGCTGTGATGCAACCTGGATTGACCATATCTAGACCCACAGCTGGATGAGACATAAGGGTGGACACTCTTGGGGCTGAGAGGTTTGGTGAGGTTGGGTGAGCAAACGCAGACCCTTTAAAGTAATACTGCGTGGTACCCATCGCATGGGTCCCAAATCTCCAGGTTCAAGGGCATCTTCCTACATCGAAAACATGCATGAGAAACCCAGAAGATGGTACACCGTGTGATGGGGAAAGGTTTCTAAAACGCACCTCATTTCTCATCTCCTTGTGCCCGGGTTCGCCATTCCAGCCGCTTTACTAGCAATCTCCCTACTTGGAGCATCAGCACCTTTAACCTCCTGTTCCGTACAGGTTGCAATTTGTCCTTAGGATGAACGGGAAAACGGGGAACCAACGAGAGACTAGCTCTTGGTGTCGGGACAGGCACAGGTCACTCTATTTTCCCATCAGGAAGAAGAATTAACTACAGGCTCAGCCTGCCCCCCGGAACCAGAACAGGGCCTGAAGCCATCCTGCGCTTTTGCGGCCAGCTCCCAAAAAAGCGAGTTGTAAAATGGAGGTTCAGGGCACTGCAATTCACAAACCTGCAGAGTTATAAATGATAACTCTCGTCCACAAATATATTGAGGGAAGGCAAAGAAGAGGATTTGAAATCAAGGCAGAATTGCACGAAACAGATTTCAGGAGGTAGATACGAATCGCCTTTAAAGCACATGAAAAGCGGCAAAACGTTGACAATGATGCCCTTGGCCAAAAAGGGCGTATGCGTTTTTTCCTGAATATATTCAGGAAAAAACGCATACGCCCTTTTTGGCCAACCAAGCAACCTGGAAAGGCAAATCAGCGCTACAGAGAAGTCTCGCCTCCCATCGGTCAAAAGGGCCATGCTGAAAAAAGTGTCAAAACCAGAAATGCAGGACAGGCCATGGAGAAATGGGAGCCTTGCTACACTGATGGGCGGGATGTAAATTGCCAACAGCCACTCTGGGGAAGTGTACGGTGTGTCCTGAAACATCTGAAAAACACAGCTTAGAGAGCATAGGGCACTTCCACTCATGGGGGTATAAATTGGGAAAATTAAAAATCAGCAAGACACAAGCACCCCAAAGTTTAGGGCTGCTCTGTTGACCAGGACCTCCACTTCATTCCACCTTAAATATCCCAGGAAAGAGAAAAATGGATAAAGAAGTTGTGGTCCTTATGTACAATGGAATATCACTCAGCCATGAAATCAATGTCATAAGGTTAGTAGCAGCATGATGAGTGGATTTAGGTACAACGATTCTAAGTGAAATAAGTCACACAGAAAAGGACACTTCTCATAAGGTATCACTGATAGAGGGAATGTAAAAACCGTTACACTTGAACTGAATTACAAAACAGAACAGAGTCACACATGCAGAAAACACACTATGGCTGCTTAACGGGAAAGGTGAGGTGGGGTGATACATAAAACAAGGGTTTCAAATTAGCTCAGATACCGTTCCATAAACCCAATATGTAATAGACAAGACCTACTCCTTGCTCAGAGAACTGGACTCAACACGCCCTATTCACGGCACAAGAATATATCTGACTAGTAATAATCGTAAAACCTATGTATTGTATCTCTCTGTTAGTGTGTCAAGTGGGTGTAAAGCGGCATAAACACAGCAGTTAAAAGCAGCTAAATCCCATAATGAAAATAAATTATTTGAAAAACCCATGAAACAAAGACAGTGAAAGAGAGAGAAATTCTTACACAATGCGTTCAGGTGCTGTGATGCAACCTGGATTGACCATATCTAGACGCACAGCTGGATGAGACATAAGGGTGGACACTCTTGGGGCTGAGAGGTTTGGTGAGGTTGGGTGAGCAAACGCAGACCCTTTAAAGTAATACTGCGTGGTACCCATTGCATGGGTCCCAAATCTCCAGGTTCAAGGGCATCTTCCTACATCGAAAACATGCATGAGAAACCCAGAAGATGGTACACCGTGTGATGGGGAAAGGTTTCTAAAACGCACCTCATTTCTCATCTCCTTGTGCCCGGGTTCGCCATTCCAGCCGCTTTGCTAGCAATCTCCCTACTTGGAGCATCAGCACCTTTCACCTCCTGTTCCGTACAGGTTGCAATTTGTCCTGAGGATGAACGGGAAGACGTGGAAACAACGAGAGACTAGCTCTTGGTGTTGGGACAGGCACAGGTCACTCTATTTTCCCATCAGAAAGAAGAATTAACCACAGGCTCAGCCTGCCCCCCGGAACCAGAACAGGGCCTGAAGCCATCCTGCGCTTTTGCGGCCAGCTCCCTAAAAAGCGAGTTGTAAAATGGAGGTTCAGGGCACTGCAATTCACAAACCTGCAGAGTTATAAATGATAACTCTCGTCCACAAATATATTGAGGGAAGGCAAAGAAGAGGTTTGAAATCAAGGCAGAATTGCAGGAAACAGATTTCAGAAGGTAGATTCGAATCGCCTTTAAAGTACATGAAAAGCGGCAAAACGTTGACAATGATGCCCTTGGCCAAAAAGGGCGTATGCGTTTTTTCCTGAATATATTCAGGAAAAAACCCATACGCCCTTTTTGGCCAACCAAGCAACCTGGAAAGGCAAATCAGCGCTACAAAGAAGTCTCGCTTCCCATCGGTCAAAAGGGCCATGCTGAAAAAAGTGACAAAACCAGAAATGCAGGACAGGCCATGGAGAAATGGGAGCCTTGCTACACTGATGGGCGGGATGTAAATTGCCAACAGCCACTCTGGAGAAGTGTCCGGTGAGTCCTGAAACATCTGAAAAACACAGCTTAGAGAGCATAGGGCACTTCCACTCATGGGGTTATAAATTGGGAAAATTAAAAATCAGCAAGACACAAGCACCCCAAAGTTTAGGGCTGCTCTGTTGACCAGGACCTCCACTTCATTCCACCTTAAATATCCCAGGAAAGAGAAAAATGGATAAAGAAGTTGTGGTCCTTATGTACAATGGAATATCACTCAGCCATGAAATCAATGTCGTAAGGTTAGTAGCAGCATGATGAGTGGATTTAGGTACGACGATTCTAAGTGAAATAAGTCACACAGAAAAGGACACTTCTCATAAGGTATCACTGATAGAGGGAATGTAAAAACCGTTACACTTGAACTGAATTACAAAACAGAACAGAGTCACACATGCAGAAAACACACTATGGCTGCTTAACGGGAAAGGTGAGGTGGGGTGATACATAAAACAAGGGTTTCAAATTAGCTCAGATACCATTCCATAAACCCAGTATGTAATAGACAAGACCTACTCCTTGCTCAGAGAACTGGACTCAACACGCCCTATTCACCGCACAAGAATATATCTGACTAGTAATAATCGTAAAACCTATGTATTGATATCTCTCTGTTAGTGTGTCAAGTGGGTGTAAAGCGGCATAAACACAGCAGTGAAAAGCAGCTAAATCCCATTATGAAAATAAATTACTTTGAAAAACTCATGAAACAAAGACAGTGAAAGAGAGAGAAATTCTTACACAATGCGTTCAGGGGCTGTGATGCAACCTGGATTGACCATATCTAGACGCACAGCTGGATGAGACCTAAGGGTGGACACTCTTGGGGCTGAGAGGTTTGGTGAGGTTGGGTGAGCAAACGCAGACCCTTTAAAGTAATACTGCGTGGTACCCATCGCATGGGTCCCAAATCTCCAGGTTCAAGGGCATCTTCCTACATCGAAAACATGCATGAGAAACCCAGAAGATGGTACACCGTGTGATGGGGAAAGGTTTCTAAAACGCACCTCATTTCTCATCTCCTTGTGCCCGGGTTCGCCATTCCAGCCGCTTTACTAGCAATCTCCCTACTTGGAGCATCAGCACCTTTAACCTCCTGTTCCGTACAGGTTGCAATTTGTCCTTAGGATGAACGGGAAAACGGGGAACCAACGAGAGACTAGCTCTTGGTGTCGGGACAGGCACAGGTCACTCTATTTTCCCATCAGGAAGAAGAATTAACCACAGGCTCAGCCTGCCCCCCGGAACCAGAACAGGGCCTGAAGCCATCCTGCGCTTTTGCGGCCAGCTCCCAAAAAAGCGAGTTGTAAAATGGAGGTTCAGGGCACTGCAATTCACAAACCTGCAGAGTTATAAATGATAACTCTCGTCCACAAATATATTGAGGGAAGGCAAAGAAGAGGATTTGAAATCAAGGCAGAATTGCACGAAACAGATTTCAGGAGGTAGATACGAATCGCCTTTAAAGCACATGAAAAGCGGCAAAACGTTGACAATGATGCCCTTGGCCAAAAAGGGCGTATGCGTTTTTTCCTGAATATATTCAGGAAAAAACGCATACGCCCTTTTTGGCCAACCAAGCAACCTGGAAAGGCAAATCAGCGCTACAGAGAAGTCTCGCTTCCCATCGGTCAAAGGGCCATGCTGAAAAAAGTGTCAAAACCAGAAATGCAGGACAGGCCATGGAGAAATGGGAGCCTTGCTACACTGATGGGCGGGATGTAAATTGCCAACAGCCACTCTGGAGAAGTGTACGGTGTGTCCTGAAACATCTGAAAAACACAGCTTAGAGAGCATAGTGCACTTCCACTCATGGGGGTATAAATTGGGAAAATTAAAAATCAGCAAGACACAAGCACCCCAAAGTTGAGGGCTGCTCTGTTGACAAGGACCTTCACTTCATTCCACCTTAAATATCCCAGGAAAGAGAAAAATGGATAAAGAAGTTGTGGTCCTTATGTACAATGGAATATCACTCAGCCATGAAATCAATGTCATAAGGTTAGTAGCAGCAGGATGAGTGGATTTAGTTACGACGATTCTAAGTGAAATAAGTCACACAGAAAAGGACACTTCTCATAAGGTATCACTTATAGAGGGAATGTAAAAACCGTTACACTTGAACTGAATTACAAAACAGAACAGAGTCACACATGCAGAAATCACACTATGGCTTCTTAACGGGAAAGGTGAGGTGGGGTGATACATAAAACAAGGGTTTCAAATTAGCTCAGATACCGTTCCAGAAACCCAATATGTAATAGACAAGACCTACTCCTTGCTCAGAGAACTGGACTCAACACCCCCTATTCACCGCACAAGAATATATCTGATTAGTAATAATCTTAAAGCCTATGTATTAATATCTCTCTGTTAGTGTGTCAAGTGGGTGTAAAGCGGCATAAACACAGCAGTGAAAAGCAGCTAAACCCCATTATAAAAATAAATTACTTTGAAAAACCCATGAAACAACGACAGTGAAAGAGAGAGAAATTCTTACACAATGCGTTCAGGGGCTGTGATGCAACCTGGATTGACCATATCTAGACCCACAGCTGGATGAGACATAAGGGTGGACACTCTTGGGGCTGAGAGGTTTGGTGAGGTTGGGTGAGCAAACGCAGGCCCTTTAAAGTAATACTTCGTGGTACCCATCGCCTGGGTCCCAAATCTCCAGCTTCAAGGGCATCTTCCTACATCGAAAACATGCATGAGAAACCCAGAAGATAGTACACCGTGTGATGGGGAAAGGTTTCTAAAACGCACCTCATTTCTCATCTCCTTGTGCCCGGGTTCGCCATTCCAGCCGCTTTATTAGCAATCTCCCTAGTTGGAGCATCAGCACCTTTAACCTCCTGTTCCGTACGGGTTGCAATTTGTCCTGAGGATGAACGGGAAGACGGGGAACCAACGAGAGACTAGCTCTTGGTGTCGGGACAGGCACAGGTCACTCTATTTTCCCATCAGGAAGAAGAATTAACCACAGGCTCAGCCTGCCCCCCGGAACCAGAACAGGGCCTGAAGCCATCCTGCGCTTTTGCGGCCAGCTCCCAAAAAAGCGAGTTGTAAAATGGAGGTTCAGGGCACTGCAATTCACAAACCTGCAGAGTTATAAATGATAACTCTCGTCCACAAATATATTGAGGGAAGGCAAAGAAGAGGATTTGAAATCAAGGCAGAATTGCACGAAACAGATTTCAGGAGGTAGATACGAATCGCCTTTAAAGCACATGAAAAGCGGCAAAACGTTGACAATGATGCCCTTGACCAAAAAGGGCGTATGCGTTTTTTCCTGAATATATTCAGGAAAAAACGCATACGCCCTTTTTGGCCAACCAAGCAACCTGGAAAGGCAAATCAGCGCTACAGAGAAGTCTCGCTTCCCATCGGTCAAAGGGCCATGCTGAAAAAAGTGTCAAAACCAGAAATGCAGGACAGGCCATGGAGAAATGGGAGCCTTGCTACACTGATGGGCGGGATGTAAATTGCCAACAGCCACTCTGGAGAAGTGTACGGTGTGTCCTGAAACATCTGAAAAACACAGCTTAGAGAGCATAGTGCACTTCCACTCATGGGGGTATAAATTGGGAAAATTAAAAATCAGCAAGACACAAGCACCCCAAAGTTGAGGGCTGCTCTGTTGACAAGGACCTTCACTTCATTCCACCTTAAATATCCCAGGAAAGAGAAAAATGGATAAAGAAGTTGTGGTCCTTATGTACAATGGAATATCACTCAGCCATGAAATCAATGTCATAAGGTTAGTAGCAGCAGGATGAGTGGATTTAGTTACGACGATTCTAAGTGAAATAAGTCACACAGAAAAGGACACTTCTCATAAGGTATCACTTATAGAGGGAATGTAAAAACCGTTACACTTGAACTGAATTACAAAACAGAACAGAGTCACACATGCAGAAATCACACTATGGCTTCTTAACGGGAAAGGTGAGGTGGGGTGATACATAAAACAAGGGTTTCAAATTAGCTCAGATACCGTTCCAGAAACCCAATATGTAATAGACAAGACCTACTCCTTGCTCAGAGAACTGGACTCAACACCCCCTATTCACCGCACAAGAATATATCTGATTAGTAATAATCTTAAAGCCTATGTATTAATATCTCTCTGTTAGTGTGTCAAGTGGGTGTAAAGCGGCATAAACACAGCAGTGAAAAGCAGCTAAACCCCATTATAAAAATAAATTACTTTGAAAAACCCATGAAACAACGACAGTGAAAGAGAGAGAAATTCTTACACAATGCGTTCAGGGGCTGTGATGCAACCTGGATTGACCATATCTAGACCCACAGCTGGATGAGACATAAGGGTGGACACTCTTGGGGCTGAGAGGTTTGGTGAGGTTGGGTGAGCAAACGCAGGCCCTTTAAAGTAATACTTCGTGGTACCCATCGCCTGGGTCCCAAATCTCCAGCTTCAAGGGCATCTTCCTACATCGAAAACATGCATGAGAAACCCAGAAGATAGTACACCGTGTGATGGGGAAAGGTTTCTAAAACGCACCTCATTTCTCATCTCCTTGTGCCCGGGTTCGCCATTCCAGCCGCTTTACTAGCAATCTCCCTAGTTGGAGCATCAGCACCTTTAACCTCCTGTTCCGTACGGGTTGCAATTTGTCCTGAGGATGAACGGGAAGATGGGGAACCAACGAGAGACTAGCTCTTGGTGTCGGGACAGGCACAGGTCACTCTATTTTCCCATCAGGAAGAAGAATTAACCACAGGCTCAGCCTGCCCCCCGGAACCAGAACAGGGCCTGAAGCCATCCTGCGCTTTTGCGGCCAGCTCCCAAAAAAGCGAGTTGTAAATATGGAGGTTCAGTGCACTGCAATTCACAAACCTGCAGAGTTATAAATGATAACTCTCGTCCACAAATATATTGAGGGAAGGCAAAGAAGAGGATTTGAAATCAAGGCAGAATTGCACGAAACAGATTTCAGGAGGTAGATTCGAATCGCCTTTAAAGCACATGAAAAGCGGCAAAATGTTGACAATGATGCCCTTGGCCAAAAAGGGCGTATGCGTTTTTTCCTGAATATATTCAGGAAAAAACGCATACGCCCTTTTTGGCCAACCAAGCAACCTGGAAAGGCAAATCAGCGCTACAAAGAAGTCTCGCTTCCCATCGGTCAAAAGGGCCATGCTGAAAAAAGTGTCAAAACCAGAAATGCAGGACAGGCCATGGAGAAATGGGAGCCTTGCTACACTGATGGGCGGGATGTAAATTGTCAACAGCCACTCTGGAGAAGTGTACGGTGTTTCCTGAAACATCTGAAAAACACAGCTTAGAGAGCATAGTGCACTTCCACTCATGGGGGTATAAATTGGGAAAATGAAAAATCAGCAAGACACAAGCACCCCAAAGTTTAGGGCTGCTCTGTTGACAAGGACCTCCACTTCATTCCACCTTAAATATCCAAGGAAAGAGAAAAATGGATAAAGAAGTTGTGGTCCTTATGTACAATGGAATATCACTCAGCCATGAAATCAATGTCATAAGGTTAGGAGCAGCATGATGAGTGGATTTAGGTACGACGATTCTAAGTGAAATAAGTCACACAGAAAAGGACACTTCTCATAAGGTATCACTTATAGAGGGAATGTAAAAACCGTTACACTTGAACTGAATTACAAAACAGAACAGAGTCACACATGCAGAAAACACACTATGGCTGCTTAACGGGAAAGGTGAGGTGGGGTGATACATAAAACAAGGGTATCAAATTAGCTCAGATACCGTTCCATAAACCCAATATGTAGTAGACAAGACCTACTCCTTGCTCAGAGAACTGGACTCAACACGCCCTATTCACCGCACAAGAATATATCTGACTAGTAATAATCTTAAAACCTATGTATTGATATCTCTCTGTTAGTGTGTCAAGTGGGTGTAAAGCGGCATAAACACAGCCGTGAAAAGCAGCTAAACCCCATTATGAAAATAAATTACTTTGAAAAACCCATGAAACAACGACAGTGAAAGAGATAGAAATTCTTACACAATGAGTTCAGGGGCTGTGATGCAACCTGGATTGACCATATCTAGACCCACAGCTGGATGAGACATAAGGGTGGACACTCTTGGGGCTGAGAGGTTTGGTGAGGTTGGGTGAGCAAACGCAGACCCTTTAAAGTAATACTGCGTGGTACCCATCGCATGGGTCCCAAATCTCCAGGTTCAAGGGCATCTTCCTACATCGAAAACATGCATGAGAAACCCAGAAGATGGTACACCGTGTGATGGGGAAAGGTTTCTAAAACGCACCTCATTTCTCATCTCCTTGTGCCCGGGTTCGCCATTCCAGCCGCTTTACTAGCAATCTCCCTACTTGGAGCATCAGCACCTTTAACCTCCTGTTCCGTACAGGTTGCAATTTGTCCTTAGGATGAACGGGAAAACGGGGAACCAACGAGAGACTAGCTCTTGGTGTCGGGACAGGCACAGGTCACTCTATTTTCCCATCAGGAAGAAGAATTAACCACAGGCTCAGCCTGCCCCCCGGAACCAGAACAGGGCCTGAAGCCATCCTGCGCTTTTGCGGCCAGCTCCCAAAAAAGCGAGTTGTAAAATGGAGGTTCAGGGCACTGCAATTCACAAACCTGCAGAGTTATAAATGATAACTCTCGTCCACAAATATATTGAGGGAAGGCAAAGAAGAGGATTTGAAATCAAGGCAGAATTGCACGAAACAGATTTCAGGAGGTAGATACGAATCGCCTTTAAAGCACATGAAAAGCGGCAAAACGTTGACAATGATGCCCTTGGCCAAAAAGGGCGTATGCGTTTTTTCCTGAATATATTCAGGAAAAAACGCATACGCCCTTTTTGGCCAACCAAGCAACCTGGAAAGGCAAATCAGCGCTACAGAGAAGTCTCGCCTCCCATCGGTCAAAAGGGCCATGCTGAAAAAAGTGTCAAAACCAGAAATGCAGGACAGGCCATGGAGAAATGGGAGCCTTGCTACACTGATGGGCGGGATGTAAATTGCCAACAGCCACTCTGGGGAAGTGTACGGTGTGTCCTGAAACATCTGAAAAACACAGCTTAGAGAGCATAGGGCACTTCCACTCATGGGGGTATAAATTGGGAAAATTAAAAATCAGCAAGACACAAGCACCCCAAAGTTTAGGGCTGCTCTGTTGACCAGGACCTCCACTTCATTCCACCTTAAATATCCCAGGAAAGAGAAAAATGGATAAAGAAGTTGTGGTCCTTATGTACAATGGAATATCACTCAGCCATGAAATCAATGTCATAAGGTTAGTAGCAGCATGATGAGTGGATTTAGGTACAACGATTCTAAGTGAAATAAGTCACACAGAAAAGGACACTTCTCATAAGGTATCACTGATAGAGGGAATGTAAAAACCGTTACACTTGAACTGAATTACAAAACAGAACAGAGTCACACATGCAGAAAACACACTATGGCTGCTTAACGGGAAAGGTGAGGTGGGGTGATACATAAAACAAGGGTTTCAAATTAGCTCAGATACCGTTCCATAAACCCAATATGTAATAGACAAGACCTACTCCTTGCTCAGAGAACTGGACTCAACACGCCCTATTCACGGCACAAGAATATATCTGACTAGTAATAATCGTAAAACCTATGTATTGTATCTCTCTGTTAGTGTGTCAAGTGGGTGTAAAGCGGCATAAACACAGCAGTTAAAAGCAGCTAAATCCCATAATGAAAATAAATTATTTGAAAAACCCATGAAACAAAGACAGTGAAAGAGAGAGAAATTCTTACACAATGCGTTCAGGTGCTGTGATGCAACCTGGATTGACCATATCTAGACGCACAGCTGGATGAGACATAAGGGTGGACACTCTTGGGGCTGAGAGGTTTGGTGAGGTTGGGTGAGCAAACGCAGACCCTTTAAAGTAATACTGCGTGGTACCCATTGCATGGGTCCCAAATCTCCAGGTTCAAGGGCATCTTCCTACATCGAAAACATGCATGAGAAACCCAGAAGATGGTACACCGTGTGATGGGGAAAGGTTTCTAAAACGCACCTCATTTCTCATCTCCTTGTGCCCGGGTTCGCCATTCCAGCCGCTTTGCTAGCAATCTCCCTACTTGGAGCATCAGCACCTTTCACCTCCTGTTCCGTACAGGTTGCAATTTGTCCTGAGGATGAACGGGAAGACGTGGAAACAACGAGAGACTAGCTCTTGGTGTTGGGACAGGCACAGGTCACTCTATTTTCCCATCAGAAAGAAGAATTAACCACAGGCTCAGCCTGCCCCCCGGAACCAGAACAGGGCCTGAAGCCATCCTGCGCTTTTGCGGCCAGCTCCCTAAAAAGCGAGTTGTAAAATGGAGGTTCAGGGCACTGCAATTCACAAACCTGCAGAGTTATAAATGATAACTCTCGTCCACAAATATATTGAGGGAAGGCAAAGAAGAGGATTTGAAATCAAGGCAGAATTGCACGAAACAGATTTCAGGAGGTAGATACGAATCGCCTTTAAAGCACATGAAAAGCGGGAAAACGTTGACAATGATGCCCTTGACCAAAAAGGGCGTATGCGTTTTTTCCTGAATATATTCAGGAAAAAACGCATACGCCCTTTTTGGCCAACCAAGCAACCTGGAAAGGCAAATCAGCGCTACAGAGAAGTCTCGCTTCCCATCGGTCAAAGGGCCATGCTGAAAAAAGTGTCAAAACCAGAAATGCAGGACAGGCCATGGAGAAATGGGAGCCTTGCTACACTGATGGGCGGGATGTAAATTGCCAACAGCCACTCTGGAGAAGTGTACGGTGTGTCCTGAAACATCTGAAAAACACAGCTTAGAGAGCATAGTGCACTTCCACTCATGGGGGTATAAATTGGGAAAATTAAAAATCAGCAAGACACAAGCACCCCAAATTTGAGGGCTGCTCTGTTGACAAGGACCTTCACTTCATTCCACCTTAAATATCCCAGGAAAGAGAAAAATGGATAAAGAAGTTGTGGTCCTTATGTACAATGGAATATCACTCAGCCATGAAATCAATGTCATAAGGTTAGTAGCAGCAGGATGAGTGGATTTAGTTACGACGATTCTAAGTGAAATAAGTCACACAGAAAAGGACACTTCTCATAAGGTATCACTTATAGAGGGAATGTAAAAACCGTTACACTTGAACTGAATTACAAAACAGAACAGAGTCACACATGCAGAAATCACACTATGGCTTCTTAACGGGAAAGGTGAGGTGGGGTGATACATAAAACAAGGGTTTCAAATTAGCTCAGATACCGTTCCAGAAACCCAATATGTAATAGACAAGACCTACTCCTTGCTCAGAGAACTGGACTCAACACCCCCTATTCACCGCACAAGAATATATCTGATTAGTAATAATCTTAAAGCCTATGTATTAATATCTCTCTGTTAGTGTGTCAAGTGGGTGTAAAGCGGCATAAACACAGCAGTGAAAAGCAGCTAAACCCCATTATAAAAATAAATTACTTTGAAAAACCCATGAAACAACGACAGTGAAAGAGAGAGAAATTCTTACACAATGCGTTCAGGGGCTGTGATGCAACCTGGATTGACCATATCTAGACCCACAGCTGGATGAGACATAAGGGTGGACACTCTTGGGGCTGAGAGGTTTGGTGAGGTTGGGTGAGCAAACGCAGGCCCTTTAAAGTAATACTTCGTGGTACCCATCGCCTGGGTCCCAAATCTCCAGCTTCAAGGGCATCTTCCTACATCGAAAACATGCATGAGAAACCCAGAAGATAGTACACCGTGTGATGGGGAAAGGTTTCTAAAACGCACCTCATTTCTCATCTCCTTGTGCCCGGGTTCGCCATTCCAGCCGCTTTACTAGCAATCTCCCTAGTTGGAGCATCAGCACCTTTAACCTCCTGTTCCGTACGGGTTGCAATTTGTCCTGAGGATGAACGGGAAGATGGGGAACCAACGAGAGACTAGCTCTTGGTGTCGGGACAGGCACAGGTCACTCTATTTTCCCATCAGGAAGAAGAATTAACCACAGGCTCAGCCTGCCCCCCGGAACCAGAACAGGGCCTGAAGCCATCCTGCGCTTTTGCGGCCAGCTCCCAAAAAAGCGAGTTGTAAATATGGAGGTTCAGTGCACTGCAATTCACAAACCTGCAGAGTTATAAATGATAACTCTCGTCCACAAATATATTGAGGGAAGGCAAAGAAGAGGATTTGAAATCAAGGCAGAATTGCACGAAACAGATTTCAGGAGGTAGATTCGAATCGCCTTTAAAGCACATGAAAAGCGGCAAAATGTTGACAATGATGCCCTTGGCCAAAAAGGGCGTATGCGTTTTTTCCTGAATATATTCAGGAAAAAACGCATACGCCCTTTTTGGCCAACCAAGCAACCTGGAAAGGCAAATCAGCGCTACAAAGAAGTCTCGCTTCCCATCGGTCAAAAGGGCCATGCTGAAAAAAGTGTCAAAACCAGAAATGCAGGACAGGCCATGGAGAAATGGGAGCCTTGCTACACTGATGGGCGGGATGTAAATTGTCAACAGCCACTCTGGAGAAGTGTACGGTGTTTCCTGAAACATCTGAAAAACACAGCTTAGAGAGCATAGTGCACTTCCACTCATGGGGGTATAAATTGGGAAAATGAAAAATCAGCAAGACACAAGCACCCCAAAGTTTAGGGCTGCTCTGTTGACAAGGACCTCCACTTCATTCCACCTTAAATATCCAAGGAAAGAGAAAAATGGATAAAGAAGTTGTGGTCCTTATGTACAATGGAATATCACTCAGCCATGAAATCAATGTCATAAGGTTAGGAGCAGCATGATGAGTGGATTTAGGTACGACGATTCTAAGTGAAATAAGTCACACAGAAAAGGACACTTCTCATAAGGTATCACTTATAGAGGGAATGTAAAAACCGTTACACTTGAACTGAATTACAAAACAGAACAGAGTCACACATGCAGAAAACACACTATGGCTGCTTAACGGGAAAGGTGAGGTGGGGTGATACATAAAACAAGGGTATCAAATTAGCTCAGATACCGTTCCATAAACCCAATATGTAGTAGACAAGACCTACTCCTTGCTCAGAGAACTGGACTCAACACGCCCTATTCACCGCACAAGAATATATCTGACTAGTAATAATCTTAAAACCTATGTATTGATATCTCTCTGTTAGTGTGTCAAGTGGGTGTAAAGCGGCATAAACACAGCCGTGAAAAGCAGCTAAACCCCATTATGAAAATAAATTACTTTGAAAAACCCATGAAACAACGACAGTGAAAGAGATAGAAATTCTTACACAATGAGTTCAGGGGCTGTGATGCAACCTGGATTGACCATATCTAGACCCACAGCTGGATGAGACATAAGGGTGGACACTCTTGGGGCTGAGAGGTTTGGTGAGGTTGGGTGAGCAAACGCAGACCCTTTAAAGTAATACTGCGTGGTACCCATCGCATGGGTCCCAAATCTCCAGGTTCAAGGGCATCTTCCTACATCGAAAACATGCATGAGAAACCCAGAAGATGGTACACCGTGTGATGGGGAAAGGTTTCTAAAACGCACCTCATTTCTCATCTCCTTGTGCCCGGGTTCGCCATTCCAGCCGCTTTACTAGCAATCTCCCTACTTGGAGCATCAGCACCTTTAACCTCCTGTTCCGTACAGGTTGCAATTTGTCCTTAGGATGAACGGGAAAACGGGGAACCAACGAGAGACTAGCTCTTGGTGTCGGGACAGGCACAGGTCACTCTATTTTCCCATCAGGAAGAAGAATTAACCACAGGCTCAGCCTGCCCCCCGGAACCAGAACAGGGCCTGAAGCCATCCTGCGCTTTTGCGGCCAGCTCCCAAAAAAGCGAGTTGTAAAATGGAGGTTCAGGGCACTGCAATTCACAAACCTGCAGAGTTATAAATGATAACTCTCGTCCACAAATATATTGAGGGAAGGCAAAGAAGAGGATTTGAAATCAAGGCAGAATTGCACGAAACAGATTTCAGGAGGTAGATACGAATCGCCTTTAAAGCACATGAAAAGCGGCAAAACGTTGACAATGATGCCCTTGGCCAAAAAGGGCGTATGCGTTTTTTCCTGAATATATTCAGGAAAAAACGCATACGCCCTTTTTGGCCAACCAAGCAACCTGGAAAGGCAAATCAGCGCTACAGAGAAGTCTCGCCTCCCATCGGTCAAAAGGGCCATGCTGAAAAAAGTGTCAAAACCAGAAATGCAGGACAGGCCATGGAGAAATGGGAGCCTTGCTACACTGATGGGCGGGATGTAAATTGCCAACAGCCACTCTGGGGAAGTGTACGGTGTGTCCTGAAACATCTGAAAAACACAGCTTAGAGAGCATAGGGCACTTCCACTCATGGGGGTATAAATTGGGAAAATTAAAAATCAGCAAGACACAAGCACCCCAAAGTTTAGGGCTGCTCTGTTGACCAGGACCTCCACTTCATTCCACCTTAAATATCCCAGGAAAGAGAAAAATGGATAAAGAAGTTGTGGTCCTTATGTACAATGGAATATCACTCAGCCATGAAATCAATGTCATAAGGTTAGTAGCAGCATGATGAGTGGATTTAGGTACAACGATTCTAAGTGAAATAAGTCACACAGAAAAGGACACTTCTCATAAGGTATCACTGATAGAGGGAATGTAAAAACCGTTACACTTGAACTGAATTACAAAACAGAACAGAGTCACACATGCAGAAAACACACTATGGCTGCTTAACGGGAAAGGTGAGGTGGGGTGATACATAAAACAAGGGTTTCAAATTAGCTCAGATACCGTTCCATAAACCCAATATGTAATAGACAAGACCTACTCCTTGCTCAGAGAACTGGACTCAACACGCCCTATTCACGGCACAAGAATATATCTGACTAGTAATAATCGTAAAACCTATGTATTGTATCTCTCTGTTAGTGTGTCAAGTGGGTGTAAAGCGGCATAAACACAGCAGTTAAAAGCAGCTAAATGCCATAATGAAAATAAATTATTTGAAAAACCCATGAAACAAAGACAGTGAAAGAGAGAGAAATTCTTACACAATGCGTTCAGGTGCTGTGATGCAACCTGGATTGACCATATCTAGACGCACAGCTGGATGAGACATAAGGGTGGACACTCTTGGGGCTGAGAGGTTTGGTGAGGTTGGGTGAGCAAACGCAGACCCTTTAAAGTAATACTGCGTGGTACCCATTGCATGGGTCCCAAATCTCCAGGTTCAAGGGCATCTTCCTACATCGAAAACATGCATGAGAAACCCAGAAGATGGTACACCGTGTGATGGGGAAAGGTTTCTAAAACGCACCTCATTTCTCATCTCCTTGTGCCCGGGTTCGCCATTCCAGCCGCTTTGCTAGCAATCTCCCTACTTGGAGCATCAGCACCTTTCACCTCCTGTTCCGTACAGGTTGCAATTTGTCCTGAGGATGAACGGGAAGACGTGGAAACAACGAGAGACTAACTCTTGGTGTTGGGACAGGCACAGGTCACTCTATTTTCCCATCAGAAAGAAGAATTAACCACAGGCTCAGCCTGCCCCCCGGAACCAGAACAGGGCCTGAAGCCATCCTGCGCTTTTGCGGCCAGCTCCCTAAAAAGCGAGTTGTAAAATGGAGGTTCAGGGCACTGCAATTCACAAACCTGCAGAGTTATAAATGATAACTCTCGTCCACAAATATATTGAGGGAAGGCAAAGAAGAGGTTTGAAATCAAGGCAGAATTGCAGGAAACAGATTTCAGAAGGTAGATTCGAATCGCCTTTAAAGTACATGAAAAGCGGCAAAACGTTGACAATGATGCCCTTGGCCAAAAAGGGCGTATGCGTTTTTTCCTGAATATATTCAGGAAAAAACCCATACGCCCTTTTTGGCCAACCAAGCAACCTGGAAAGGCAAATCAGCGCTACAAAGAAGTCTCGCTTCCCATCGGTCAAAAGGGCCATGCTGAAAAAAGTGACAAAACCAGAAATGCAGGACAGGCCATGGAGAAATGGGAGCCTTGCTACACTGATGGGCGGGATGTAAATTGCCAAGAGCCACTCTGGAGAAGTGTCCGGTGAGTCCTGAAACATCTGAAAAACACAGCTTAGAGAGCATAGGGCACTTCCACTCATGGGGTTATAAATTGGGAAAATTAAAAATCAGCAAGACACAAGCACCCCAAAGTTTAGGGCTGCTCTGTTGACCAGGACCTCCACTTCATTCCACCTTAAATATCCCAGGAAAGAGAAAAATGGATAAAGAAGTTGTGGTCCTTATGTACAATGGAATATCACTCAGCCATGAAATCAATGTCGTAAGGTTAGTAGCAGCATGATGAGTGGATTTAGGTACGACGATTCTAAGTGAAATAAGTCACACAGAAAAGGACACTTCTCATAAGGTATCACTGATAGAGGGAATGTAAAAACCGTTACACTTGAACTGAATTACAAAACAGAACAGAGTCACACATGCAGAAAACACACTATGGCTGCTTAACGGGAAAGGTGAGGTGGGGTGATACATAAAACAAGGGTATCAAATTAGCTCAGATACCGTTCCATAAACCCAATATGTAATAGACAAGACCTACTCCTTGCTCAGAGAACTGGACTCAACACGCCCTATTCACCGCACAAGAATATATCTGACTAATAATAATCGTAAAACCTATGTATTGATATCTCTCTGTTAGTGTGTCAAGTGGGTGTAAAGCGGCATAAACACAGCAGTGAAAAGCAGCTAAACCCCATTATAAAAATAAATTACTTTGAAACACCCATGAAACAAAGACAGTGAAAGAGAGAGAAATTCTTACACAATGCGTTCAGGGGCTGTGATGCAACCTGGATTGACCATATCTAGACCCACAGCTGGATGAGACCTAAGGGTGGACACTCTTGGGGCTGAGAGGTTTGGTGAGGTTGGGTGAGCAAACGCAGACCCTTTAAAGTAATACTGCGTGGTACCCATCGCATGGGTCCCAAATCTCCAGGTTCAAGGGCATCTTCCTACATCGAAAACATGCATGAGAAACCCAGAAGATGGTACACCGTGTGATGGGGAAAGGTTTCTAAAACGCACCTCATTTCTCATCTCCTTGTGCCCGGGTTCGCCATTCCAGCCGCTTTACTAGCAATCTCCCTACTTGGAGCATCAGCACCTTTAACCTCCTGTTCCATACAGGTTGCAATTTGTCCTGAGGATGAACGGGAAGACGTGGAACCAACGAGAGACTAGCTCTTGGTGTTGGGACAGGCACAGGTCAATCTATTTTCCCATCAGGAAGAAGAATTAACCACAGGCTCAGCCTGCCTCCCGGAACCAGAACAGGGCCTGAAGCCATCCTGCGCTTTTGCGGCCAGCTCCCAAAAAAGCGAGTTGTAAAATGGAGGTTCAGGGCACTGCAATTCACAAACCTGCAGAGTTATAAATGATAACTCTCGTCCACAAATATATTGAGGGAAGGCAAAGAAGAGGATTTGAAATCAAGGCAGAATTGCAGGAAACAGATTTCAGGAGGTATATTCGAATCGCCTTTAAAGCACATGAAAAGCGGCAAAACGTTGACAATGATGCCCTTGGCCAAAAAGGGCGTATGCGTTTTTTCCTGAATATATTCAGGAAAAAACGCATACGCCCTTTTTGGCCAACCAAGCAACCTGGAAAGGCAAATCAGCGCTACAAAGAAGTCTCGCTTCCCATCGGTCAAAAGGGCCATGCTGAAAAAAGTGTCAAAACCAGAAATGCAGGACAGGCCATGGAGAAATGGGAGCCTTGCTACACTGATGGGCGGGATGTAAATTGCCAAGAGCCACTCTGGAGAAGTGTCCGGTGAGTCCTGAAACATCTGAAAAACACAGCTTAGAGAGCATAGGGCATTTCCACTCATGGGGGTATAAATGGGGAAAATTAAAAATCAGCAAGACACAAGCACCCCAAAGTTTAGGGCTGCTCTGTTGACCAGGACCTCCACTTCATTCCACCTTAAATATCCCAGGAAAGAGAAAAATGGATAAAGAAGTTGTGGTCCTTATGTACAATGGAATATCACTCAGCCATGAAATCAATGTCGTAAGGTTAGTAGCAGCATGATGAGTGGATTTAGGTACGACGATTCTAAGTGAAATAAGTCACACAGAAAAGGACACTTCTCATAAGGTATCACTGATAGAGGGAATGTAAAAACCGTTACACTTGAACTGAATTACAAAACAGAACAGAGTCACACATGCAGAAAACACACTATGGCTGCTTAACGGGAAAGGTGAGGTGGGGTGATACATAAAACAAGGGTTTCAAATTAGCTCAGATACCGTTCCATAAACCCAATATGTAATAGACAAGACCTACTCCTTGCTCAGAGAACTGGACTCAACACGCCCTATTCACGGCACAAGAATATATCTGACTAGAAATAATCGTAAAACCTATGTATTGATATCTCTCTGTTAGTGTGTCAAGTGGGTGTAAAGCGGCATAAACACAGCAGTTAAAAGCAGCTAAATCCCATAATGAAAATAAATTATTTGAAAAACCCATGAAACAAAGACAGTGAAAGAGAGAGAAATTCTTACACAATGCGTTCAGGGGCTGTGATGCAACCTGGATTGACCATATCTAGACGCACAGCTGGATGAGACATAAGGGTGGACACTCTTGGGGCTGAGAGGTTTGGTGAGGTTGGGTGAGCAAACGCAGACCCTTTAAAGTAATACTGCGTGGTACCCATCGCATGGGTCCCAAGTCTCCAGGTTCAAGGGCATCTTCCTACATCGAAAACATGCATGAGAAACCCAGAAGATGGTACACCGTGTGATGGGGAAAGGTTTCTAAAACGCACCTCATTTCTCATCTCCTTGTGCCCGGGTTCGCCATTCCAGCCGCTTTGCTAGCAATCCCCCTACTTGGAGCATCAGCACCTTTCACCTCCTGTTCCGTACAGGTTGCAATTTGTCCTGAGGATGAACGGGAAGACGTGGAACCAACGAGAGACTAGCTCTTGGTGTTGGGACAGGTACAGGTCACTCTATTTTCCCATCAGAAAGAAGAATTAACCACAGGCTCAGCCTGCCCCCCGGAACCAGAACAGGGCCTGAAGCCATCCTGTGCTTTTGCGGCCAGCTCCCAAAAAAGCGAGTTGTAAAATGGAGGTTCAGGGCACTGCAATTCACAAACCTGCAGAGTTATAAATGATAACTCTCGTCCACAAATATATTGAGGGAAGGCAAAGAAGAGGTTTGAAATCAAGGCAGAATTGCAGGAAACAGATTTCAGGAGGTAGATTCGAATCGCCTATAAAGTACATGAAAAGCGGCAAAACGTTGACAATGATGCCCTTGGCCAAAAAGGGCGTATGCGTTTTTTCCTGAATATATTCAGGAAAAAACGCATACGCCCTTTTTGGCCAACCAAGCAACCTGGAAAGGCAAATCAGCGCTACAAAGAAGTCTCGCTTCCCATCGGTCAAAAGGGCCATGCTGAAAAAAGTGTCAAAACCAGAAATGCAGGACAGGCCATGGAGAAATGGGAGCCTTGCTACACTGATGGGCGGGATGTAAATTGCCAAGAGCCACTCTGGAGAAGTGTCCGGTGAGTCCTGAAACATCTGAAAAACACAGCTTAGAGAGCATAGGGCACTTCCACTCATGGGGTTATAAATTGGGAAAATTAAAAATCAGCAAGACACAAGCACCCCAAAGTTTAGGGCTGCTCTGTTGACCAGGACCTCCACTTCATTCCACCTTAAATATCCCAGGAAAGAGAAAAATGGATAAAGAAGTTGTGGTCCTTATGTACAATGGAATATCACTCAGCCATGAAATCAATGTCGTAAGGTTAGTAGCAGCATGATGAGTGGATTTAGGTACGACGATTCTAAGTGAAATAAGTCACACAGAAAAGGACACTTCTCATAAGGTATCACTGATAGAGGGAATGTAAAAACCGTTACACTTGAACTGAATTACAAAACAGAACAGAGTCACACATGCAGAAAACACACTATGGCTGCTTAACGGGAAAGGTGAGGTGGGGTGATACATAAAACAAGGGTATCAAACTAGCTCAGATACCGTTCCATAAACCCAATATGTAATAGACAAGACCTACTCCTTGCTCAGAGAACTGGACTCAACACGCCCTATTCACCGCACAAGAATATATCTGACTAGTAATAATCGTAAAACCTATGTATTGATATCTCTCTGTTAGTGTGTCAAGTGGGTGTAAAGCGGCATAAACACAGCAGTTAAAAGCAGCTAAATCCCATAATGAAAATAAATTATTTGAAAAACCCATGAAACAAAGACAGTGAAAGAGAGAGAAATTCTTACACAATGCGTTCAGGGGCTGTGATGCAACCTGGATTGACCATATCTAGACGCACAGCTGGATGAGACATAAGGGTGGACACTCTTGGGGCTGAGAGGTTTGGTGAGGTTGGGTGAGCAAACGCAGACCCTTTAAAGTAATACTGCGTGGTACCCATCGCATGGGTCCCAAATCTCCAGGTTCAAGGGCATCTTCCTACATCGAAAACATGCATGAGAAACCCAGAAGATGGTACACCGTGTGATGGGGAAAGGTTTCTAAAACGCACCTCATTTCTCATCTCCTTGTGCCCGGGTTCGCCATTCCAGCCGCTTTGCTAGCAATCTCCCTACTTGGAGCATCAGCACCTTTCACCTCCTGTTCCGTACAGGTTGCAATTTGTCCTGAGGATGAACGGGAAGACGTGGAACCAACGAGAGACTAGCTCTTGGTGTTGGGACAGGCACAGGTCACTCTATTTTCCCATCAGAAAGAAGAATTAACCACAGGCTCAGCCTGCCCCCCGGAACCAGAACAGGGCCTGAAGCCATCCTGCGCTTTTGCGGCCAGCTCCCAAAAAAGCGAGTTGTAAAATGGAGGTTCAGGGCACTGCAATTCACAAACCTGCAGAGTTATAAATGATAACTCTCGTCCACAAATATATTGAGGGAAGGCAAAGAAGAGGATTTGAAATCAAGGAAGAATTGCAGGAAACAGATTTCAGGAGGTATATTCGAATCGCCTTTAAAGTACATGAAAAGCGGCAAAACGTTGACAATGATGCCCTTGGCCAAAAAGGGCGTATGCGTTTTTTTCCTGAATATATTCAGGAAAAAACGCATACGCCCTTTTTGGCCAACCAAGCAACCTGGAAAGGCAAATCAGCGCTACAAAGAAGTCTCGCTTCCCATCGGTCAAAAGGGCCATGCTGAAAAAAGTGTCAAAACCAGAAATGCAGGACAGGCCATGGAGAAATGGGAGCCTTGCTACACTGATGGGCGGGATGTAAATTGCCAAGAGCCACTCTGGAGAAGTGTCCGGTGAGTCCTGAAACATCTGAAAAACACAGCTTAGAGAGCATAGGGCACTTCCACTCATGGGGGTATAAATTGGGAAAATGAAAAATCAGCAAGACACAAGCACCCCAAAGTTTAGGGCTGCTCTGTTGACCAGGACCTCCACTTCATTCCACCTTCAATATCCCAGGAAAGAGAAAAATGGATAAAGAAGTTGTGGTCCTTATGTACAATGGAATATCACTCAGCCGTGAAATCAATGTCATAAGGCTAGTAGCAGCATGATGAGTGGATTTAGGTACGACGACTCTAAGTGAAATAAGTCACACAGCAAAGGCACTTCTCATAAGGTATCACTGATAGAGGGAATGTAAAAACCGTTACACTTGAACTGAATTACAAAACAGAACAGAGTCACACATGCAGAAAACACACTATGGCTGCTTAACGGGAAAGGTGAGGTGGGGTGATACATAAAACAAGGGTTTCAAATTAGCTCAGATACCATTCCATAAACCCAGTATGTAATAGACAAGACCTACTCCTTGCTCAGAGAACTGGACTCAACACGCCCTATTCACCGCACAAGAATATATCTGACTAGTAATAATCGTAAAACCTATGTATTGATATCTCTCTGTTAGTGTGTCAAGTGCGTGTAAAGCGGCATAAACACAGCAGTGAAAAGCAGCTAAATCCCATTATGAAAATAAATTACTTTGAAAAACTCATGAAACAAAGACAGTGAAAGAGAGAGAAATTCTTACACAATGCGTTCAGGGGCTGTGATGCAACCTGGATTGACCATATCTAGACCCACAGCTGGATGAGACCTAAGGGTGGACACTCTTGGGGCTGAGAGGTTTGGTGAGGTTGGGTGAGCAAACGCAGACCCTTTAAAGTAATACTGCGTGGTACGCATCGCATGGGTCCCAAATCTCCAGGTTCAAGGGCATCTTCATACATCAAAAACATGCATGAGAAACCCAGAAGATGGTACACCGTGTGATGGGGAAAGGTTTCTAAAACGCACCTCATTTCTCATCTCCTTGTGCCCGGGTTCGCCATTCCAGCCGCTTTACTAGCAATCTCCCTACTTGGAGCATCAGCACCTTTAACCTCCTGATCCGTACAGGTTGCAATTTGTCCTGAGGATGAACGGGAAGACGTGGAACCAACGAGAGACTAGCTCTTGGTGTTGGGACAGGCACAGGTCAATCTATTTTCCCATCAGGAAGAAGAATTAACCACAGGCTCAGCCTGCCTCCCGGAACCAGAACAGGGCCTGAAGCCATCCTGCGCTTTTGCGGCCAGCTCCCAAAAAAGCGAGTTGTAAAATGGAGGTTCAGGGCACTGCAATTCACAAACCTGCAGAGTTATAAATGATAACTCTCGTCCACAAATATATTGAGGGAAGGCAAAGAAGAGGATTTGAAATCAAGGAAGAATTGCAGGAAACAGATTTCAGGAGGTATATTCGAATCGCCTTTAAAGTACATGAAAAGCGGCAAAACGTTGACAATGATGCCCTTGGCCAAAAAGGGCGTATGCGTTTTTTCCTGAATATATTCAGGAAAAAACGCATACGCCCTTTTTGGCCAACCAAGCAACCTGGAAAGGCAAATCAGCGCTACAAAGAAGTCTCGCTTCCCATCGGTCAAAAGGGCCATGCTGAAAAAAGAGTCAAAACCAGAAATGCAGGACAGGCCATGGAGAAATGGGAGCCTTGCTACACTGATGGGCGGGATGTAAATTGCCAAGAGCCACTCTGGAGAAGTGTCCGGTGAGTCCTGAAACATCTGAAAAACACAGCTTAGAGAGCATAGGGCACTTCCACTCATGGGGGTATAAATTGGGAAAATTAAAAATCAGCAAGACACAAGCACCCCAAAGTTTAGGGCTGCTCTGTTGACCAGGACCTCCACTTCATTCCACCTTAAATATCCCAGGAAAGAGAAAAATGGATAAAGAAGTTGTGGTCCTTATGTACAAAGGAATATCACTCAGCCATGAAATCAATGTCGTAAGGTTAGTAGCAGCATGATGAGTGGATTTAGGTACGACGATTCTAAGTGAAATAAGTCACACAGAAAAGGACACTTCTCATAAGGTATCACGGATAGAGGGAATGTAAAAACTGTTACACTTGAACTGAATTACAAAACAGAACAGAGTCACACATGCAGAAAACACACTATGGCTGCTTAACGGAAAAGGTGAGGTGGGGTGATACATAAAACAAGGGTATCAAATTAGCTCAGATACCGTTCCATAAACCCAATATGTAATAGACAAGACCTACTCCTTGCTCAGAGAACTGGACTCAACACGCCCTATTCACCGCACAAGAATATATCTGACTAATAATAATCGTAAAACCTATGTATTGATATCTCTCTGTTAGTGTGTCAAGTGGGTGTAAAGCGGCATAAACACAGCAGTGAAAAGCAGCTAAACCCCATTATAAAAATAAATTACTTTGAAACACCCATTAAACAAAGACAGTGAAAGAGAGAGAAATTCTTACACAATGCGTTCAGGGGCTGTGATGCAACCTGGATTGACCATATCTAGACGCACAGCTGGATGAGACATAAGGGTGGACACTCTTGGGGCTGAGAGGTTTGGTGAGGTTGGGTGAGCAAACGCAGACCCTTTAAAGTAATACTGCGTGGTACCCATTGCATGGGTCCCAAATCTCCAGGTTCAAGGGCATCTTCCTACATCGAAAACATGCATGAGAAACCCAGAAGATGGTACACCGTGTGATGGGGAAAGGTTTCTAAAACGCACCTCATTTCTCATCTCCTTGTGCCCGGGTTCGCCATTCCAGCCGCTTTGCTAGCAATCTCCCTACTTGGAGCATCAGCACCTTTCACCTCCTGTTCTGTACAGGGTGCAATTTGTCCTGAGGATGAACGGGAAGACGTGGAACCAACGAGAGACTAGCTCTTGGTGTTGGGACAGGCACAGGTCACTCTATTTTCCCATCAGAAAGAAGAATTAACCACAGGCTCAGCCTGCCCCCCGGAACCAGAACAGGGCCTGAAGCCATCCTGCGCTTTTGCGGCCAGCTCCCAAAAAAGCGAGTTGTAAAATGGAGGTTCAGGGCACTGCAATTCACAAACCTGCAGAGTTATAAATGATAACTCTCGTCCACAAATATATTGAGGGAAGGCAAAGAAGAGGTTTGAAATCAAGGCAGAATTGCAGGAAACAGATTTCAGAAGGTAGATTCGAATCGCCTTTAAAGTACATGAAAAGCGGCAAAACGTTGACAATGATGCCCTTGGCCAAAAAGGGCGTATGCGTTTTTTCCTGAATATATTCAGGAAAAAACCCATACGCCCTTTTTGGCCAACCAAGCAACCTGGAAAGGCAAATCAGCGCTACAAAGAAGTCTCGCTTCCCATCGGTCAAAAGGGCCATGCTGAAAAAAGTGACAAAACCAGAAATGCAGGACAGGCCATGGAGAAATGGGAGCCTTGCTACACTGATGGGCGGGATGTAAATTGCCAAGAGCCACTCTGGAGAAGTGTCCGGTGAGTCCTGAAACATCTGAAAAACACAGCTTAGAGAGCATAGGGCACTTCCACTCATGGGGTTATAAATTGGGAAAATTAAAAATCAGCAAGACACAAGCACCCCAAAGTTTAGGGCTGCTCTGTTGACCAGGACCTCCACTTCATTCCACCTTAAATATCCCAGGAAAGAGAAAAATGGATAAAGAAGTTGTGGTCCTTATGTACAATGGAATATCACTCAGCCATGAAATCAATGTCGTAAGGTTAGTAGCAGCATGATGAGTGGATTTAGGTATGACGATTCTAAGTGAAATAAGTCACACAGAAAAGGACACTTCTCATAAGGTATCACTGATAGAGGGAATGTAAAAACCGTTACACTTGAACTGAATTACAAAACAGAACAGAGTCACACATGCAGAAAACACACTATGGCTGCTTAACGGGAAAGGTGAGGTGGGGTGATACATAAAACAAGGGTATCAAATTAGCTCAGATACCGTTCCATAAACCCAATATGTAATAGACAAGACCTACTCCTTGCTCAGAGAACTGGACTCAACACGCCCTATTCACCGCACAAGAATATATCTGACTAATAATAATCGTAAAACCTATGTATTGATATCTCTCTGTTAGTGTGTCAAGTGGGTGTAAAGCGGCATAAACACAGCAGTGAAAAGCAGCTAAACCCCATTATAAAAATAAATTACTTTGAAACACCCATGAAACAAAGACAGTGAAAGAGAGAGAAATTCTTACACAATGCGTTCAGGGGCTGTGATGAAACCTGGATTGACCATATCTAGACCCACAGCTGGATGAGACCTAAGGGTGGACACTCTTGGGGCTGAGAGGTTTGGTGAGGTTGGGTGAGCAAACGCAGACCCTTTAAAGTAATACTGCGTGGTACCCATCGCATGGGTCCCAAATCTCCAGGTTCAAGGGCATCTTCCTACATCGAAAACATGCATGAGAAACCCAGAAGATGGTACACCGTGTGATGGGGAAAGGTTTCTAAAACGCACCTCATTTCTCATCTCCTTGTGCCCGGGTTCGCCATTCCAGCCGCTTTACTAGCAATCTCCCTACTTGGAGCATCAGCACCTTTAACCTCCTGTTCCATACAGGTTGCAATTTGTCCTGAGGATGAACGGGAAGACGTGGAACCAACGAGAGACTAGCTCTTGGTGTTGGGACAGGCACAGGTCAATCTATTTTCCCATCAGGAAGAAGAATTAACCACAGGCTCAGCCTGCCTCCCGGAACCAGAACAGGGCCTGAAGCCATCCTGCGCTTTTGCGGCCAGCTCCCAAAAAAGCGAGTTGTAAAATGGAGGTTCAGGGCACTGCAATTCACAAACCTGCAGAGTTATAAATGATAACTCTCGTCCACAAATATATTGAGGGAAGGCAAAGAAGAGGATTTGAAATCAAGGAAGAATTGCAGGAAACAGATTTCAGGAGGTATATTCGATTCGCCTTTAAAGCACATGAAAAGCGGCAAAACGTTGACAATGATGCCCTTGGCCAAAAAGGGCGTATGCGTTTTTTCCTGAATATATTCAGGAAAAAACGCATACGCCCTTTTTGGCCAACCAAGCAACCTGGAAAGGCAAATCAGCGCTACAAAGAAGTCTCGCTTCCCATCGGTCAAAAGGGCCATGCTGAAAAAAGAGTCAAAACCAGAAATGCAGGACAGGCCATGGAGAAATGGGAGCCTTGCTACACTGATGGGCGGGATGTAAATTGCCAAGAGCCACTCTGGAGAAGTGTCCGGTGAGTCCTGAAACATCTGAAAAACACAGCTTAGAGAGCATAGGGCACTTCCACTCATGGGGGTATAAATGGGAAAATTAAAAATCAGCAAGACACAAGCACCCCAAAGTTTAGGGCTGCTCTGTTGACCAGGACCTCCACTTCATTCCACCTTAAATATCCCAGGAAAGAGAAAAATGGATAAAGAAGTTGTGGTCCTTATGTACAATGGAATATCACTCAGCCATGAAATCAATGTCGTAAGGTTAGTAGCAGCATGATGAGTGGATTTAGGTACGACGATTCTAAGTGAAATAAGTCACACAGAAAAGGACACTTCTCATAAGGTATCACTGATAGAGGGAATGTAAAAACCGTTACACTTGAACTGAATTACAAAACAGAACAGAGTCACACATGCAGAAAACACACTATGGCTGCTTAACGGGAAAGGTGAGGTGGGGTGATACATAAAACAAGGGTTTCAAATTAGCTCAGATACCGTTCCATAAACCCAATATGTAATAGACAAGACCTACTCCTTGCTCAGAGAACTGGACTCAACACGCCCTATTCACGGCACAAGAATATATCTGACTAGAAATAATCGTAAAACCTATGTATTGATATCTCTCTGTTAGTGTGTCAAGTGGGTGTAAAGCGGCATAAACACAGCAGTTAAAAGCAGCTAAATCCCATAATGAAAATAAATTATTTGAAAAACCCATGAAACAAAGACAGTGAAAGAGAGAGAAATTCTTACACAATGCGTTCAGGGGCTGTGATGCAACCTGGATTGACCATATCTAGACGCACAGCTGGATGAGACATAAGGGTGGACACTCTTGGGGCTGAGAGGTTTGGTGAGGTTGGGTGAGCAAACGCAGACCCTTTAAAGTAATACTGCGTGGTACCCATTGCATGGGTCCCAAATCTCCAGGTTCAAGGGCATCATCCTACATCGAAAACATGCATGAGAAACCCAGAAGATGGTACACCGTGTGATGGGGAAAGGTTTCTAAAACGCACCTCATTTCTCATCTCCTTGTGCCCGGGTTCGCCATTCCAGCCGCTTTGCTAGCAATCCCCCTACTTGGAGCATCAGCACCTTTCACCTCCTGTTCCGTACAGGTTGCAATTTGTCCTGAGGATGAACGGGAAGACGTGGAACCAACGAGAGACTAGCTCTTGGTGTTGGGACAGGTACAGGTCACTCTATTTTCCCATCAGAAAGAAGAATTAACCACAGGCTCAGCCTGCCCCCCGGAACCAGAACAGGGCCTGAAGCCATCCTGTGCTTTTGCGGCCAGCTCCCAAAAAAGCGAGTTGTAAAATGGAGGTTCAGGGCACTGCAATTCACAAACCTGCAGAGTTATAAATGATAACTCTCGTCCACAAATATATTGAGGGAAGGCAAAGAAGAGGTTTGAAATCAAGGCAGAATTGCAGGAAACAGATTTCAGGAGGTAGATTCGAATCGCCTATAAAGTACATGAAAAGCGGC